>NC_068930.1:17625229-17936429 GCF_023091745.1 Budorcas taxicolor | reverse complement strand
ACAGGCATTTGCATCGGGAAGGCAGGAAAAAACTCTGGGGGTTAGGTGAGCCGAGGCTGGCAATGACACACAGACATAGCTGAGGGGCTCCTATAGATGCAAGGCCCGGAGCACACAGTGCCTGAGATGGTAGCTCCTTGGGAAACAGATTAGATTACTGAGGCTGGTGGGTGGCCAGGCAGAACACGGAGCGATGCTAGAGAGGTGTCTCCCTGTAGATACTAAAACACCTGTGCATGTGGCTCAGGCTGGTCCACATCCAGATGGGGCCACGGGATCACGAGGGCAATTCTGCAGGTGTTAGGGCATTTCTTTCACTCTCCTGTTTATCTATCAGGTGAACCATCCCAATTTCCTTTTTTTTCCCATTAATATTAAACATTAAATGTTTTTAAGTTGGACGACAATGGCTTCACAGTGTTATATTAGTTTCTGGTGTGCAAAGCGTGAATCAGCTATATGTTTACATGTATCCCCGGCTTGCTGAACCTCCCTTCTTCCCATCCCACCTCGCTAGGTCATCACAGAGCCAAGCTGAGCTCCCTGGGCTATGCAGCCGCTTCCCACTAGCCATCTGTGTTACAGACAGGAATGCAAATATGTCAGCGCTGCTCTTTCAACTTACCCCCCCCCCCCTGCTGTGTCCTCACATCCATGGTCTACCTCTGTGTCTCCATTCTTGCCCTGCAAATAGGCTCATCTGTACAATTTTTCTAGATTCCATGTACATGAGTTAATACACAATATTTGCTTTTCTGTCTCTGACTTACTTCACTCAGTGTGACAGACTCTAAGTTCATCCACCTCACTAAAAATGACCCAATTTCATTCCTTCTTATCACAGTAATAATTCACTGTACCTGAGTACCACATCTTCTTTATCCATTCACTTGTTAATGGACGTTTAGGTTGCTTCCATGTCCTGGCTATTGTAAATAGTGAGATGGTGAACACCAGGGCACATATCTCTTTTTGAATTATGGATTTCTCAAAGTGCACAGCCAGTAGTGGGATTGCTGGGTCATATGGTAGCTCTGTTTTTACTTTTAAGGAACCTCCTCCATACTGTTCTCCACTGTGGTTGTATCAATTTACATTCCCACCAACAGTGCAATTTACATTCCCACCAACAGTCAGAAATTAGGATTTCTGACAACTCTTCGTCCTGTAGCATTGTAACCCTGGTCACACTGACAGAGCTCTCTCGGGCCATTGTCTGTGGCAGTATTCCAGATGCCATCGTACTGGTAGAGAATACACCAAAAACATTACTTCCTGTGCCTGGCATCCTGGAGAAGAGTTTCCTGGAATCTCTGTCAGCTTTTTGAGCAACTGTACAAGGGTGATATTTAAATCAATGCACTGTGTCCCAAGCAGTCACGACTTATGTGTGGTATATAATTGACCTTACTTATAGTTATTATAATGGATCTAGCCTTTCAGGCTATCATCAAGTATATTTTGCATTTTTATAATCACAATATTAAAGACTAGAAAATGTATTCCCAGGTAGCATTGCTGTGAGTGACGTGCATTTTCTATCTCATTACCAGGAGGGGTCATTAGATAATCTTCTGATGGCTTTGGGTAAATCTATTTCTTGAAACTGTTCTCCTGGGATAAACAGATAAAGTCGTCATTTTGTTCACTGTGGTGTCTCTAACTCTCAAGATGACTGATGGGCCATAATGGTATTCCATGGGGATAGGATGCATTGACTGTGGGGTTGGCTTTTGGTTTCCTTAGCAACCCTTTCCTAGGGACACCATGGCAGCCACATTTATTCAAAGTTAGGATTCTTAAAAAAAAAAGACAGTTTTTCAACTGAGATTTTATATACCTAAATTAACTTTGCTCAAGAGACATGCATTTTGCATTGGTATCATTTTTTAGTTTGTGTGTTATTTCTCATTAGAATAGCAAATTCTGCCCTCAGAGGAGAATTGGCTGGGAGGGGAGAGTGCTGAGGGTAGATGAGATTAGAAAGGCTTAATAACCCGAGTCCCAAAGAGGAAGTGGTTTTCTCTCAGCTCCATTTTCCAATATAGCCCTGAGGGGAACTAGCTTAGAGTCTAAGCAAACGCTGTCAAATACACGGTCTCCTTAGCACCGTGTTATTCAATCTGAGTGGAAATAATGTTGTCTTTCCAATTGTTTTTACAAAAAAAAAAAGCTGGCCTCTGTGGGAAATGTGTTATCATTTCCTAAACCAGGTTTCTCCAAGCTTGGTGTCATTTGTATTTGTATTTTGGGCGAGGTGATTCTTTGTTGGGAGGGAGGTTATCTTCTGTATTATAGGATATTTAGTATTTAATATTTAGTATTAGTATTCCAGATCTCTATCCAGTAGATACTAGCATATCCTTTCTCCCACTGTATCAGTATTGCCAAATATTTCCTGGGCGGGGGCTGGGGGGGCACAAATAGCCCCCCTCTACTTGAGATCTATTGTTCAAAACAAAGGTGAATATCTCTGCCACTTTCCCTTATCTGTCTTTACTTTTCATGTCCAGAATGTTGCTTAAAAGGAGCTATGTTGTATTTACATATTGTTTTACAAGTATGTATCATTATAACATCATTGTCCTGGTTACCCTTGAGAAGAGATGATTTGATTGATCTTCTGGCCTCAGTGTTTCTCATCTCTGTCAAATTATCTACTCACATTCCAGTTTATATTTCTTACACAGCATGTCAGAGGGAAGACACCACTGCCAACACTTCCCAGCCCCCAAATATGAAAACAGAAAGCATAATAAGGACTTCCATGGTGACACAATGGTTAAGACTCCACGATTCCAAGGGGGCATAGTTTCAACCCCTCGTCAGGGAACAAAGATCCCACAGGCTACACAGTATGGTCAAAAAACAAACAAAATGAAAGAACGATAAAATAAAATAAGGTTAAAGAAAGAGCCATGGAGGAATCTACTATGAATTTCACAGGACACAGTTTTACAGAATATTGATCCTGCCTGGCCCTACAATTAGCCACAAAGTTAGACACATATGGCAGAGGGGAGATTTATACAATATGTTTAAGCGCTAGAAGTTTTCACAAGAATTTTTTTTCCAACAAGGTCTACTAGAACAAAAATTCTTAATCAGTAAAAGAATATGTACAGCTCCTTACGCTGCTGTATGACCAAAGCTACATTTTAGATTAAAGATACTCCATTGTAAATCCTTTACGTGGAGAAACATTCTTGTCTGATCTCAAAAAAGTTAGACTTATCAAAAAGTTTTTCTAGATGCTCCCCAATCCAGTTAGAACTGACCTATGCTGGAACTGAGGTAGCACTTGAAATCTCTGATGTGAGCTAGCACCAGCGTCTGCCATGATGCACCCTGGCACATATTCAGCAGTTGTTGGGCTTTGTTGGAACTCGTTTCAATCTTAGAGATGACGTCTGTGTGTCAAGGAAGATGGAAAGATCATGGAGTTTTGCATCTGGTTGACTTGAGTCTTAAACCCAACACTGGCTGTGGGATTTCAGGCACCTTATTTAACCGTTTGTGCTTCAGTTTCTGGAAAGAAAGAGTATAATTCATCCATTGCCAGGTCATCACAAGAATTAGAATATACACAAATCCCTGAGCCCCTCCCCTGTGGGATGCTTACTCCATGCTGACAAGATGTCTGATTCACATGGCCTCAGGCTAACACATCTAGTCCCTTCCCAAATGGATGACTGGAGCCTTCACATTTCTTTGAAAAACAACAAATTACCATCTACCTAAGGAAGACATTTCCTTCCCTGGTGGCTCAGATGGTAAAGAATCTACCTGCAATTCAGGAGACCTGGGTTCTATCCCTGGGTCAGGGAGGTCCACCAGAAGAGGAAATGGCAGCCCACTCCAGTATTCTTGCCTGGGAAATCCCATGGACAGAGGAGGAGCCTGGCAGGCTACAGTCCACAGGGTTGCAAAAGAGTCAGACATGACGGAGCAACGAATAGACAAGCACACATGAGGGGTTTCCAAATGGCAATGACAGCCTGGCTGGGAGCCTACTGAAATAACGGTCCCTGGTTCATTTGCTAGAGATTCTGATTCAGTGGTCATCTCAGTGACTTGGGAGCTGAGCCTTAGAAAGCTCTTCAGGAGGTGGTAATGTGGGAAACCCTCACTTGATGAAACATGGGAGTTTTCCCTTCCTGAAAACTCACTAATTGGTTCACTTTTCTGCATGTATGTACGTCGTATGATACTTCTTCAAAAGTTTATTAAAATAAAAGATTTCCCCAGGTGATTCTAATACACAGCCAGGATTGAGAGCCACTGGTTTATATCTTATCCAAGCTCTCTCCAGCACTCTTGCCTGGAGAGTCCCATGGATGGAGGAGCCTGGTGGGCTGCAGTCCTTGGGGTCGCTGAGAGCCAGGCACGACTGAGCGACTTTACTTTCACTTTTCACTTTCATGCATTGGAGAAGGAAATGGCAACCCACTCCAGTGTTCTTGCCTGGAAAATCCCAGGGATGGGGGAGCCTGGTGGGCTGCCGTCTATGGGGTCGCACAGAGTCGGACACGACTGAAGCGACTTAGCAGCAGCAGCATCTTTGATGAAAGAACTATTGGACCAATATGCTTTGCCAGTGGAAGAGTCACTTCCCAGAGCTTCAGAAGAATGGATCTTGACAATATATAAACAGCATCTGGCCTGAGATTTTCATTTCATAGTTGAGGAATCTGAGAGCTAGGAAAGGGACATGATTTCTGTAAGTGACCCAGTGAGGAGCTGGAAAATTAGACAGGTGTCCACACAACCATTCCCATCCTGCTTCTATAAAATATAAGTTGCATTGGAAAATGTACCCACCTTTCAAGCACAGTATCAAATGCACAAAAATGCCAGCCTTAGAAAGCTGATATCTCATTACTGATGGAGAGCTTTGACCAGGGCCAAACGCCTGGAGATAGAGTAATGAGTCGTGCCTTCCTTTTAGCATCTTATACTTCCCTACATGTTTTCTTGTCCTTAAAACTTCAAGGAAGGCAGAGGAAACTCTAATTTTAAAAGATACATGCACCCCAATGTTCATTACAGCCCTGTTTACAATACCCAAGACATGGAAGCAATCTAAATGTCCATCAACAAATGAACAGATAAAGAAGATGTGTTACACATAAACAATGCAATATTAATAAGCTGTTAAAAAGAATGAAATAATACCATTTGCAGCAACATGGATGGACCTAGAAGTTATCATATTTAGTGAAGCAAGTCAGACAAAGTCAAATATCATATATCACTTATATGTGGACTCTAAAAAATGATACAAATGGACTTATTTACAAAACAGAAATAGACTCACAGACCCAGAAAACAAACTTATGGTTACCAAAGGGGATAGCAGGGTGGGAGGGAGGGATGAATTAGGAATTTGAGATTAGCAGATACACGTTACTATATTGGGCTTCCCTGGTGGCTCAGTCAGCAAAGAATGTGGGAGACCTGGGTTTGACCCCTGGGTTGGGAAGATCCCCTGGAGGAGGGCATGGAAACTCACTCCAGTATTCTGGAGAATCCCCATGGACAGAGGAGCCTGGCGGGCTGCAGTCTATGGGGTCACAAAGAGTCGGACATGACTCGGCAACCAAGTACAAGCTCAGATGGCTATATATAAGGGTGGTGCTTATTTATACCCTGGTGGTACTAGTGGTAAAGAATCCGCTTGCTAATGCAGGCAGATGTAAGAGATGAGGGTTCAATCCCTGGGTCAGGAAGACCTCCTGGAGGAAGGCATGACAAGCCACTCCAGTATTCTTGCCTGGAGAATCCAATGGACAGAGGAGCCTGGTGGGCTACAGTCCATGGGGTCGCAAAGAGTCAGTCACAACTGAAATGACAGCACCCAGGCACACACTACTATAAATAAAATAGGTAAATAACAAGGACGTACTGTATAGCATGGGGAACTATACTCTATATCTTGTCATAACCCATAATGGAAAAGAGTCTGAAAAAAATATGCAGATATAAATATATGTATAACTGAATCACAAGGCTGTTTACTTGAAACTAGCACATTGTAAATTAACTATACTTCAATTTAAAAAAAAGCTTCAAGCAATAAAAAGCCACAAGAATAAAATGCTATCAAGTTTCTAGCAAAGCACTTTCGATTATGGCAACTGTCTTTGTGAAATCAGAATAAGACCTATCAATTGCAGAACCCTTCCTGAACCTCAAACACTGAGAATGTGGAAGATGGACAATTAATTGCTCTTATTTCCACTCTGCTCAATTAGCAATTAAAAGTATTAATACTGTTGAGCCAAAGATTGCAGATTGGGCACAAAATGGCACATTTCTATTTTCCTTCTGTCAAGAGTGGTTAATTTTCTCCTGAGGAAGTCTCACTGTGCACTCTTTTATCCAGCATTGAATAACGGAAAGAAATTGCATATTTTCAAGCTTGGTAAGTATGGTATTTATTTGTAATTTCACTTAGGAGATGAACCAGTTAAGACTTACACAAAACGTCAATGTGTCTAAAACACAGGGTGTCCAGAGGCAATTGCTGTGATTTTGAGTAGTGGTTTTGTTTCCAACTTGCTACTTTATTCACTTATTTCAGTTGTGGATAAATTGGGTAAGCTAAGTTCACAATACTATAAGAACTTTTTCCCCAAATGATGATGAAATTAAAAAAAAAAAAAAAAAAAAAAAAGACAGTCCAGAGGTGCTCTGGCAATATCTTAGTAAGACAGGTGAAATATTAGTCTTAATCAGAATAAAATCTTCAATCTTTTTTCAGGTAATTTAAATGTTGGGAAAATGAATTCATCACTCAGGAAGACAAATTTAAGGAAAAATATGCATACTGTGGATAGACAGACTAGAGAGTAATAAGACTGAGTCTAAAAGTGAAGTAATAAATAATATTAGTTTGATAATGTGCCCCATTTTTCAGATGAAGAAAACTAAGGTTCAGAAAAAATTTTCAGAGCTGAGATTACTCAGGTCTGCTTAAAAGCTGTACACTTATCTCCTCACGCCTCTGCAGTGGTTTGTTAGTGAAAAAACATTTCATGCAATTCAAAAAATATTGGTAGGGGAACCTGATACAATAATAACTGAAAAAAGACAGTCAGGCAAGGAAGTCAAGCAGCATGAGGAACAGCCAGAAAGTGAGATGAGTATTGTGACAGGAGGAAGACAATGAAAACCAGTAACCAGCATAGTCTAGGAGTAGAGGTCACCAGAAAAGCATGTGTCTGTGGAATCTACAGGCTTCCCAGGTGGCGCTAGTGGTAAAGAACCCAATGCAGGAGACATGAGAGACAGGTTCAATCCCTGGGTCAGAAAGATCCCCTGGAGGAAGGCATGGCAACCCACTCCAGTATTCATGCCTGAAGATCCAGGGACATAGGAGCCTGGTGGGCTATAGTCCACAGGATTGCAAAGAGTTGGACATGACTGAAACAACTTGGCATGCATGCATGTGGAATCTACAGCAGAATTTGGAGGGAAGCATACACCATGACCTGTATTCAGCTTCATCAGGGAAAGACCTAATGCTCTCTTAAACACATTTTACATGCACATCACTGAAATTTCACATCGTATTTTTATATACTTTTTCAGTAGATTGAATGATGGCTCTCAAAAAGGTAGGTCAACACCCCAGAATTTGTGAACGTGACCTTATTTGGAGAAAGAGTCTTCAGAAATGTAATCAAATTAAGGATCTTAGAGATGAAATCATCCTGAATTACATCCTGAATTATCCTAAATCTTACAAGTAGCCTTAGAAGAGTGGACAGAAAGAGGAGGAGAAGCCATGTAAACACACAAGGCTGGAGCTGCTTGGAGTCCCCTGGAAAAGGCATGAAGGATTCTCCAGAGGGTCTCAGAAGAGATGTGACTCTCTTGACACCTTGGAGTCAGACTTCTGATTCCCCTGAGTATGAGAGAATAAATTGGCTGTTGTAAGTCAACAAGGTTAAGGTAACTTATTACAGCAGCCCTGTGCTCTCATGATTCCCATTTTACAAATGAAAAAGTTCGGTTCACTTCAGTTCAGTCACTCAGTCATGTCCGACCCTTTGCGACCCCATGAATCGCAGCACGCCAGGCCTCCCTGTCTATCACCAACCCCCAGAATTCACTGAAACTCACATCCATTGAGTCGGTGATGCCATCCAGCCATCTCATCCTCTGTTGTCCCCTTCCCCTCCTGCCCCCAATCCCTCCCAGCATCAGAGTCTTTTCCAGTGAGTCAACTCTTCTCATGAGGTGGCCAAAGTACTGGAGTTTCAGCTTTAGCATCATTCCTTCCAAAGAAATCCCAGAGCTGATCTCCTTCAGATTGGACTGGTTGGATCTCCTTGCAGTCCAAGGGACTCTCAAGAGTCTTCTCCAAAACCACAGTTCAAAAGCATCAGTTCTTCGGCACTCAGCTTTCTTCACAGTCCAACTCTCACATCCATACATGACCACAGGAAAAACCATAGCCTTGACTAGACGGACCTTTGTTGGCAAAGTAATATCTCTGCTTTTGAAACGAAGAAACTGAGGCCTAAAATGTGAAGCAGACGCCTCAGTTCACACAGTTATCAAGAAGTCAAGCCACCTCTGGAACCTGACCACAGAGACCATACGTAGAACCCTACACCAACGTGACCTTCCTGTCTCTGAAAATAAGGCCAGGTACCTCAGGCTGCCCAGGTGGCCCTTCTCAATAAGGCTCAATCCACCTTTCTGGACCCTGCTTTCAACATCGGCCAGCCTTCCAGTCACCACACCCTGGGTTCTAATGGGCCACTTATAAAGTATTTGTGGTGGTGGTGTTCAGTCACTCAGTTGTGTCTGACTATTTGCAACCCCATGGACTGCAGCACGCCAGGCTTTCCTGTTCTTCATTATCTCCCAGAGCTTGCTCAAACTCATGTCCATTGAGTCTGTGATGCCATCCCGCCATCTCATCCTTTGTCGTCCCCTTCTCCTCCTGCCTTCAGTCCAATGAGTCAGTTCTTTGCATCAGGTGGCCAAAGTATTGGAGGTTCAGCTTCAGAATCAGTCCTTCAAATGAATATTCAAGGTTGATTTCCCTTAGGATTGGCTGGTTTGATCTCCTTGTAAAGGATACACTGATAATAAAAACAACTACCATGTATTGAATCTTACTGTGTACCAGGCACTGTGTTAAATTCTTTATATTCATTTTGTATTTTCTCGCCCAGAACCTATGCATCTCCTTTTACAAATGAGAGCACTAAGACTTGTAAGATCAGTGGGCAAATAGTGGAAGCACAGGGCCTAGCTCAAAAGCTGCTTCCTCCATGCAGCTTCCTGGATTTTTCTTACCATAGAGGGAAGGTCCTACCTCCTCCACCCTCCCACATCTCTTGGAATCCACTTCTAACTCTACCAGTCCTTCATCCCTTCAACAAGTTACTAGTGAGCAAGTACTTTTCACCAGGCACTGAATTTGGGAAAGATTTCACAAAGGGGAAAAAAACACAAGCCCCACCTTCAAGGAGCTCACAGCCAGGTGGTAAAACAGACGAGGAAAGTATACAGTATACCACAAGGAGGGACAGGCATACTGCTCAGGATGCCATGCAAACCCCATTCACTCTCTTGCAATCCCCACGCACCTCCTTCTCAGGTCTGTTTCCTGCAGGAAGAGTTGATAGCTCCCGGGGCCCACTTGCTCCACCTGTTATAAAGTTATGTCCTGGAGGGCCCGTCTTTCTCCATCTTATACTCAGTGTTCACCTGACTTGGCTACCTGGGGCAGGCTGATGCCCCTAGACACGTGTCTATCCCTCTCTCTTCTCTTCTAGACTTCTAAACGTTTGCTCAGGCAATCTTGCCTCTTCCATGTGCTGTTCAGTGAAACCTACTGAGGGAAGGTCGTCAAATTCCAAGAAGAAGTAGGGTCCTTTTGCATTGGCCTTGGCCATCTACTTCTGCCCAGATTCCCAGAGAGCTCATCAGAGGTGTTTGGGCCACAATCTCAGCTCACAATCCTAATAAAACAGTGTTTTGGTTCTCCATTGACCGCCATTCCTGGCACATGTCATTCCCTGGAAACACAGTTTGGTCTGTGATGCAGAAGAATCCCACCACAACGCTACTTCCAGCCACTGTCACCAGCCTCTACAGGATGATTTATCTAATAAAACAGAAGCTACATCTCTTCTGTCCATGTGCACGGCTGTACAAAGCCCCAGAGTTGCACTCTCGAGGTTAAAGGCCCAGGGTTGGCCATGCTCTTCCACAGGAGCCAATTGTGCCATTTGCCTGGTGAGAGGGACAGAGGGCAGTCACAGGTCTGGGTCCTGGCGATGGAGAGAGAAGACTTGCAAAGCTTGGCCCTCTGCCCAGTCTCTCCTTTCTGTAACGCCACAGCAATTTTAATTAAATACTCCCACTACGAACTCAGCTTCCCTGGTGGCCCAGAAGGTAAAGAATCTGCCTGAAATTCAGGAGACCAGGGTTCGATTCCGGAGGAAGGAATAGGTTAGGGTTCCCTGGAAGAGGGACTAGCTACCCACACCAGTGTTCTTGCCTGGAGAATCCCATGGACAGGGGAGCTTGGAGGGCTACAGTCCATGGAGTCACAGAGCAGGACACTGCTGAGCGACTAACACGTGGGCTCAGCAGCGGCTGTAGAAGCCAAGTGCAGAGCCAGGAGCCTGATGTATAGAGCATCACTGGTGGTAGTCAGACTGGAAGGCCCTGCTGGAGGCTGCCAACCCCCCACAGCCTATGACAGCCCCAGTCTCCCTTCCCCAGCTGGACTCCCCAGGGGTTGGCTGGAGGCAGGCAAGCTGCGCACTGTCAAAGCCTCTTGGAAGAGACGCCTCCTTGGACTCCACTAGTCTTGGTTTTGAACTGTTTACCCAAGTCCTATTGGGAAAGCTGCCTCATTCACCCCATTAAGCTTTCCTCCTTGTTTCTGCATGGCTGTGGCTGGAAGCTCTTCTGAAAGAGCTCAGCAGCTGTTGGGAGAGGACAGAAGGGGACAGCTTTAGGAGAGAGGAGACCTGGATTCACAGGCCACAGCACAGGGCAGAGGAAGGACACAGGCTCTGTACCCAGGCCTGGTTTTCACCAGGGTTCAGGACTCAACTTTCCTCGTCTCAGCCTTCTTATACACAAACCAAGAATAAGATCTATTTTACAGGGTGATCAAAGGGATTAATTGAGACAAAAATTGCACACACCAAGCCTTCAAAAACTGGTACCTATTTTGTCAAACATGTAGTGTCCGATTAAAGGCTGGATAAACCACAGCCTATGGCATAGCTGTTGTTGTTTAGTCGCTAAGTTCTGCCCAACTCTTTTGTGACCCTCTGGTCTGTAGCCCACCAGTCTCCTCTGTCCATGGGATTCTCCAGGCAGGATTACTGGAGTGGGTTGCCATTTCCTCCTCCAGGGGATCTTCTTGACCCAGGGATCAAACCTGGGTCTTCTGCATTGGAAGTGGATTTGTTACCATCTGAGCCACATGGGAAGCCCAATGGCATAGCTGCCAAGAAAATGCAAGTATCTATGAGCATTTACAATATGTCAGACATTGTACTATGTAATTTTCATAATTATGTGGGCACAGAGGAAAGTATTTTTCTTCTCCCTCTATTCAGGGAAAAGATTCAAGGGCTCTGAGAGATGGCCACCATCCCTTCTGCCTCAGCACCCCCTGCAACTGAATTTGCCATCCTGGTTGTAGATTCAATTATTATTCAGCAAACCTTTACCCTATGGAAGAAGTTTTCCTCTGAAACCCACTAATGTTGAGCTTGGTCCTATATTCTTTTGACCAAATGGCACAGGGGCAGAAGCAGTAGTGTCTGCGATCTGAGTCTAGACCTGAAGGGATGTGCCTTGTTTCTGCTCATCATTGTGAAAAATTCTTACCTCCCTGGTAGAGTCATAGGAAGTCACTACCCCTCACGCCTGGCCCCCAAAGAGGACACGTGGGGGAGACTCACAGCCTGAAACAGGCAGCAAAACCAACCTGCAAACTTGTGAGCAAAGATAAATGCCTAGTGTTATATACCAAGATTCTGTGGTGTTTATTACACAGCAGTAGCTGATTTATTTGGTTTCCCAGGGAACTGGGTGGAAGGCTGGACATACATCTCCTCTATTCTTGGATCCTCTGATCTATCTGGGAATGCTGCCATTTCCCTGTGCCAAGTATCCAAGCAGGGAGGAAAATGACCACTATCCTTTCTGGAACAACTCTCAGACATTCTTTCCCTCCTCTCTGCTCATGTCGAGGTTGGACAGAAGAGAAGACATTGGTTTCTCTGCGATTCTGTCCCAACTTTCCCCTCTTACACTTGAATATTTACCCTTTATATTCTCTGATTCCATTAGGGAAACTTGCCAGTGGGGTTAAGGTGGCCATCTCTAGCAGCCAAGGCAAGAAAGGGCTCAGATTTAACTGTCTGCCCTATGTTTTCACTCGCCAGATGTGACAACTACATCACTATAATCCAGGCATTGTGTAAATGCTACAGGTAGAGTGGTTGTTGTTGTTGTTCAGTCACCAAGTCATGTCTGACTCTTTGTGACCCCATGGACTGCAGGGGTCATGCCAGGCTCCCCTGTCTGTCACTATCTTCCAGAGTTTTCTCAAATTCATGCCCTTTAAGTTGGTGATGCTATCTGACCATCTCATCCTCTGCTGCCCCCTTCTCCTTTTGCCTTCAGTCTTTCCCAGCATCAGGGTCTTTTCCAACATGGATTTCTCCTAGCCAATGCTAATCTGTCTACCCCCTTGCTGAATGGCCTACTTTCCAGCAGCAACAGCTAACTGCAGTTCTGCAGTGTGGTGTTTTGGAGGATCATTTTGGGACCTAATGGCTGATTGATTCTATAGGCCTTCTTTCATAATAGAACAATTCCTTCTTAGTGAAAGAGATACATTCTGAATTTGAATTTGTTTTCTCTGCTAATGATACTTCTGCTAGCTACCTGTACATGTCATATTGAATATTATGTGTGTATTGAAAAATCAGTTCCCCGGCTCAATTAAGGGACAGAACCTGCCTTGGAAGGGAAGCAGCCTTGTAGAATAAAGGATATGCTCAGAATTAGTTCCAGTATATCATCTCATGACTGCCATAGTCATATCACAAGTGTGCATTACTGGGGCTAGAATTGGGGAGCATGTCATGTAATTAAATCTGGTGACTCACTAGCAAAAGTGTTGCTTTCCTGCCTGAATCTGTAGACTCCTATCAGTTTAGGTATTTGAATATCCAGTTACAGAATGCTCCCAGCCCTGAATCCAACAATGATTTCATAGAATTGGAGCCTAAGAATACCATCTGTCCACTCTGAGTTCCTCGTGCCATTCAATTAACCAGCAAAACAGGACACTAGATTGTTGGCCAGGGCACTTAATCCCACCAAGGGGAAATGGTTTTGAATCAAGCAGTGGGGTAGAAAGGACTATAAATGGAACACAGGTTCCCCTGGGTGCCTTTTAGTTCAGCCATTCTTGCGATGTTAATTGGCAGGACCACCAAGCTCACATCCTTCAGGAAGGAAGGTTTGAGCTCACTAGGCAAGCATCCGCAATCACCATGGGTGCTGGCCAACAGCCTAGAGAACAAGGACGCAGGGGAGAGTCGTGTACATCAGCTACGACCTTGAGACCAGATGCAGTACAAGGGCAGGGCCTTCCCTCATACTCTCTCTCTCTCTCTATATATATATATGTGTGTGTGTGTGTGAGTGTGTGTGTCTGTGTGTGTGTGTGCATATACACACACAAAGTTTTTCTTTTATTTCTTCCATTTCTCCCTCCATCATTATCTTCAGGTTATGTTGGTTCATAAGCTTCGAAATATTGTGACTGGTTCAAGAGAGAGCCAGGGGGAGGAATAGGCATTCCTCAGAAACCTGGACTCAGCCCTGGATGCATTTGTGAGAGATTCGTGATGTATCCTTGACTGGGAGGTAGCACTGTAAATGAGTTTTCAACATCTAAGAATGAACAGCAGTAGCTAAAAGAAGACTTTATTTTGAAAGGTGATTATGGGAAGAAGAGTATATGAAGATATAGGATTGCCAAGCAGATTAACTATATAAGAACTTGTCAATTTTGACTTCCTAATATCCAATACTCTTCCCATTTAACATAATCCCAGAAGAATCCCAGAAGAGGTGGTTAGCGGTTACTTACAGATGTGACGTTAGGGCTGAAGTCCGGTGGTGTGGTGGTGCGTGGGTGTCCAGGGCCAGCAGCGCCTGCTGCAGCGGTGGTGGTCATGGGTCCCAGGACACAGGTCAGGCCATGTTCTCAGTTGTCCAGGCTCTCTTGACCCCTGTCTTCTGACTTGGCATTCTGGTTTTCCCTGTCATTCATAAACTAGCAGATCTCTTCCATTGGATCTTCCATCTGCTTTAGTAGACAAAATTGATTTCTGTTGTTTATGACCAATCACCCTGCCTTGAACAAGTAGTTTGTAAAATAGGAAGTTTGAGGGCATAGTTCTACAATGGATTGAAAACATGCTGTGAAGATGCATCTCATTGCAGAAAAGACAGTCAAAGAAGAGCCAGAGCTTTGGATGTGCCATGCGTGGGAAGCTGATGTCATGCACGATGGTGGTAGAACTTTCAGAAAAGAATGCGGTAAACCAGATGTCCATCTCTTCAGGAAATGCGGGAATGTGACCATCTGGCTAGTTGGAAGAGAATGAGGAGATTGACACAGAATGATTTAGCCAAATAGATCAAGTCTCAGAGGAGCAGAGATTCTTCTCAAACAAGTTAGAGAAGTTAGGGTGTTGAGCAAGGAAAATTCAGACCCATATCCTGTGTGTAGGGGAGCTGTGTTTAGCTGGGACAAGCATTACAAAAAATTAATCCCCCCTTCATATGGACCTCAATAAGGTCAGTTATGTGGCTGCCTAAAGAGACCGATCAGATGAACACAGGCGTTGGGCATGAAAACCTGGGTTTTAGTCCCCTGAGGGCCACTCTGCAGTTTTATTTATTTATTTAGGTCATGCCATGTGGCATGTGGGATCTTAGTTTCCTGACCAGGGATAGAATTCCTGCCTTCTGCTTTAGGAGTGCAGTCTTAACCATTGGACTGGGAATGGTTAGTCCCCGGGAAGCCTCCACTATGCCATTTTAAATACCTTCTTTTGATATCTTCATGTATATAATGGGAAACATAAACCTCACATTACTTGATCATTGTGAGGATCAGAAAGACAATGTATACAGTGCTCTTAAAGAATAATTTTTTAAAAATTTACAGAAAAGCTGCTGGAATAAAAATAATACAGTGAACACATATACTTTTTCTGAGCTTCACTTTTGTTAACATTTATTTTCCTTGTTTGCTTCATCATGTATCATTTGCACTCTGTCCATTTATATAGACATAGATTAAATATTGGATTGGCCAAAAGGTTCATCTGCATTTTGCCATAATATATTACAGAAAAACCCCAAATGAACCTCTTGGCCAACCCAACATATTAAAATGTACAAATATAACACAACATTGTAAAGCAATTATACTCCAATCAAAAATTATATAAATTTTAAAAGTAAAACATAGGGACATATATATAAATGTGGTACAAAAGTACATTAAAATATATATATTACATTATATATATAATGTAAAATCACATAAAAAAATCAGAACAGAGGAACACAAGTGTAAGGCATGCAAATTAGAAAATATAGACACACCAAAGAAAACAGTGCCTGTAAACCCAGACCTTGAACCAGTCCAGGTGCCTGTGTCCAGATTCCTTGCTCTCTTGGTGAGCACCCAAACAGAAACAGCCCCTGTCTTTTGTCTCTCCTTCTTTGTGCTTCTTCGCCCTTCAAAGGGGACTTCCCGGTGGTCCAGGGAGACCCAGGAGACTCTGTGCTCCCAACGCAGGGGCCCCAGGTTTGATCCTAGGTCAGGAAACTAAGATTCCCCCATGCCACATGGCAGCCAAAATAGGACGCTCTCACACCACAATTTCCACAGTGAGAGTATGTGCGCGCACGTGTGTGTGTATGTGTGTGCTTGCGCCCATGCCTATGAATGAGCTTTTAAACCACAGAGTCTTGCACTAGTCTAAGAGCTCATAGTCAAATAACAGAGCTAGAAAATGGGGTTGTGTTAAGTGGCTTTTCTGGCTGCTGCTTTGCCCCTCTCTCCGGCTGCCTCTCTTTGTTGCTCATTTCTCTTCGTCCTATCCTATGCGGGATGGCCTTCTTTGTGGACCCAGAGTGCTGTACCTGCTCCTTACTGACTCATGCTGCCGTTATCTGCTGACAGGTCTGAATGTGTCACCAGACTCATTCTAGCCTTAGGACTTAGTAAGTCCGGGGCACATAGTAGGCAGTTAACAAAGAGATACTGAAAGGAATACAGGAGTGAAAGAATTCCAATTTCTCTAAATACACTTCTGTGCTGTGCACTGTTTTGCTACTCAATCTTGCTATGCAGGTGAGCTATTGAGTCTTAGCATTTGCATAACTAGGAAGAACATTGGCTTATTGAAGACAGCACACCTGTTCTATTATCCACAAATTATTAAATCCACTTAGGATTATGGTCAACACGATGGTGAAAACTGTAATTAAATGAAATAAAATCATGTGTTGGGGTAAAATTTGATCTTGTTTAAATTAAGATAGATGAAAAAAAATGGTGTGAAATTGGAACACCAGATGGTATCAATACATTACACTAATTTTCTATTCACATATTCAATTACAGTTTAAATAAAAACTAATATGGGTAATTTATCTCTTGGTGTTTGTATGTACCATCTGACTATTAATTCCCATAATGTCCAATTTATCCACCAATCTCACACTGCACAATTATTGAGCAAGTGGGGCACAGTCTTCAGGGCATTTCAGAAAGTTTTAGCTCCTCTGGGTCCTTGAGGGGAAGGTGTCATAGGGCAGGAGGTTAGTACTGACTTCTGTTTCCCTAGAGTGTGGGTACCAGATAAAATAGAGAATGCCTGGTTCAATTTGAATTTCAGATAAACAAAGGATAATTTTTAGTATAAATATGTCCCAAATATTGCATGCATGCTAAGTCACTTCAGCAAGTCTGACTTTGCAACCCTATGAACTGTAGCCTGCCAGGCTCCTCTGTCCATGTGATTCTCCAGGCAAGAATATGGGAGTTGGTTGCTATTTTTCTCCTTGAGGGGATCTTCTCGACCCAGGGATTGAACCCACATCTCCTGTGGCTTGCGCACTGCAGGCAGATTCTTTACTGCTGAGCCACTGGGGAAATCCAGTTGTTGCATGAGGTACAGACTGAAAAATTCACATAGGTTACCACATGCTTTTCTGTGCATCCGTTTAGCGTTGCAACAGATGTGTGAACCAGGATCTCAAGTTCAGTGGGAGGTGGAGGCCCTAAGAAAACACTTGTTCTTATCTTGTTTCATCACTAAGCTGTGCCCAACTCTTTGCGACCCCACGGACTATAGCCCGCCAGGCTCCTCTCTATGGGATTTCCCAGGCAAAAATACTGGAGGGGGTTGCCATTTCCTTCTCCAGGGGATCTTCTCAACTCAGGGATTGAACCCGTGTCTCCTGCATTGGCATGTAGGTTCTTTACTACTAAGCCCACCAGGGAGCCCAGCACGGTCTTACTGAAATTAAAAATTTGTTGTTGTTTAGTTGCTAAGTCATGTCCAGCTCTTTCATGCTCCCATGGACTGTAGCCCACAAGGCCTCTGCACCAGCAGCCATGGTCAGGGACCCCCAGAGGAGCCGAGATGAGCTGGGGTGAAGTGAGACCAGGTCCTCTCACCCCGTCTGATGCCACAGGCAGATCAGGGCAGGCTATCCTTCAGTCAAGCCTAGAGGAAGGTCAAAGTCAGGCTTGGGAGAAGCCCTGTTCTCCTACTCCTTGAAAAATTCTGTGAAATAAATCTTTGTGCCTCTTTTGAGGTGTCAGAAATTACTTTAAAAGGGAGGAGTGCAAATCTTCAAAATCTTAAAAGATGTATAGCTTTAAAATAGTCATAGGGGGACTTCCCTGTTGGTCCAGTGGTTAAGAATCTGCCTTCCCGTGCAGGGGACTTGAGTTCCATCCCTGGCTGGGGAACGAACATCCTGCATGCCACAGGGTGATTAAGCCTGCACCCTGCAACTCAAGAGCCTATGCGCTGCAACAAGACGTCCTTGTACTGTAACTAGAGAAAGTCATTGGCTGCAACAAAGACCCAATGCAACCAAAAAATAAAATAAATTAACAAAATAATCGTATGTAAATTTAGTTAGTAAATTTGCATCTGTTTTCTCAATAATGAGCAAATTAGCAAATTATTTTTCTCTACTTGATCATCTTTCTGTCTTCCCCCATTTACTCCTTATTTAACTCTTCCTTGGAGGAGGAAATGGCAACCCACTCCAGTATTCTTGCCAGGAAAATCCCAAGGACAGAGGAGCCTAGCGAGCTACAGTCCATGGGGTCACAAAGAGTCAGACACGACTAAGCACACACTTGGTTGGTTGGTTAGAGCTAGGATACCATTTCCGTTTTATAGCCTGCCTGAACTCTAACAGCCTGAAGGGATTTTCCCCTTTTGTGCATCCCACAACACCTCGTATTAACCTTCTTCAGATGCATCATTTCTCTCTTGTATGGGGATTTGTGTATATGCCTTATTTTTCCTTCAAGATAGAAACTCCTTGGGGTAAAGAATCACATCTTGAGCTTCTGGAGTACCACATTCACTGCCTTAAATATAATGGATGCTCAGTTATTGCTGAAAAAGGAAAAGAATAGACTGCACTTTACAATTAAATAAAACACATTCCCCAGTAAAATGGCTCCTTGGAGAAACGGCTGATTCCAGGGCTGGGCATAGATAACATAAAACGAGATTCTTGTGAAAAGAATACACGCTAACTTGAAGGGGCTTCCACTAATCAAATACAGAATAATTTGAGCAACAAAATAAAAAACATAGCAACCTATAGAATAAAAAAGAACCCTTGAGTTTTCAGTAAGATTAACATGTAAATAAAAAAAATAATGTTGCAGAAGAAAAGCTCTCCGTTACAGAAAAATTTCAGCTAAATATAAAAGAAATTGAGTTAGAATATTGCTATTTGGAAAATACTATAGTAGTAATTGCTCTAGGTAAAAGTCTCCAAAGATGCTAAAACAAGTGGGCAAAATGTGATGAGCAATGGCTCTTGCTCACAGTCTTTTAATCTCCTCAAAAGATAACCTTTTGTTTAGTCACTAAGTTGTGTCTGACTCTTTGCGATCCAGTGAACTATAGCCCGCCAGGCTCCTCTGTCCAGCAAGAATACTGGAATGAGCTGCCATTTCCTCCTTCAGAGAATCTTCCCAACCCAAGGGTCACACCTGGGTTTCCTGAATTGGCAGGTGGATTCCTTACCACTGAGCCACCAGGAAAGCCCATTCATTCACTATGAATAGGAAAAGTAACTTTTCAGTGGAGGAATATGGCTGGTGTAAGTCTAACCAAGTGGTTGGGAAGAAAGAAAGCATGGCCAAGTGTTTCCTGATATCACATTATTGACTGGACTGCTATCAATATGTCTTTCATTACGTGAACCTTATTGATTGGAGACCTATCAATATGCTTTCAGAGAGAGAGAGAGACAATTAACACCACTGTGTGAAGTTGTTAGCGCTTAAAATTGATCAAAGTTTCATTATACAACTTATGATTGTTGTTATTCATATTTTTGTCCCAATCTTGTGCATATTGCAAATGTAAAATTTTAAAATATAATGCATCATGAGATCTTGAGGAAAGAAGCATTTTTCAGTGAATTTTATGAAAATACGTTCTCTGATTGTCTGAGCAACATATATAATAGGGTCTCAGAAGATAATAGTTTTTCAGAATATAGTTCTGAGTCAAACAATGTGATTATTAGACCAACCCAAAGACAAAAAAAATAACCTTAGTGATTGACTCTGATATGGAAAGTGAAAATAAAACTCACAGTGCTGAAGAATACTCCTTTGATTCTATAGAGGAGTGGATTGAAGACAACATTTCATGAAAATCAGAAGACTTTACAAGTGTGTCTGGTGTACCTATTGAATGTTATAACCCACAAAGTGTTAGTGAGATAACAGAATTAATTTTTTGGCTGGCCAAAATAAAAATCCCCAGCCACATGCATTAGTTTCTGCAAAAATTCCCTGGTCAGTAATGAGATATGCTGCACTGCGCAGAACACATCCCTCCGTCTGTGTATTCCTGACAAAAATGCACATTACAAATCTAACCACACGGAAACATCAGACAAGACCACGTTGAGGGACGTTCTACAAACCGCTGGTACATGCACTTCAAAAATTCACTCTCCATGAGTGATAAAGAAGACTAGGATAGAAAAAGAATGTGGTACATGGTGTGTAAATACAGTGTGTGATTCTGAATTGAATTCTGGGCCAGATAAGTGCTTCTTTTTCCATACAAGACATTGGTGGGACAATGGATAAAATTTTAATATCTGTAGATGGATGAGTGTATCAAAGTTAACTTCCGAATTTTGATAATTGTACTGTGGTTATATTACAGAATATCCTTGTTTTAGGTACGATGCCGCTGCTGCTGTCACTTCAGCCATGTCCGACTCTTTGTGACCCCATGGATCGTAGCTCATCAGGCTCCTCTGTCCATGGGATTCTCCAGACATGAATACTTGTGTGGATTGCCATGCCCTCCTCCAGGGAATCTTCCCGACCCAGGATTTGAACCCGTGTCTCCTGCATTGTCACCCAGAAAGCCCTTTAAGTGTGATACTGAGACTTAAAGGTAAAGCAGTATAATGCTTTCTACTCATCCTCAAACAGTTCAGATTTTTTAAAAATATAACTAGATAGAGAATAAAGTAAAGGTATTAGAATATTAATAGTCGAGAAATCTAAGTACTACATTTGCAAATTTTAAGTCAGATTATTTCAAAATGTTAAAATGGAAAAATAACCTTTGATATATAGAAGTATATATCTATTATTTCTAAATTAACCAATCTTTTAAAGTTATGAAAAACACATTGTATAATTTTTTAATTTCCCCCCAAAATTGTATATCAGATTTTTACGATTTCTGAATTTATCTCAATTTTTTATAGTTTTTGAATTTGAGGGAATTTTTTCTTATATTTTTGGTAACTCTTCTGGACCATTGATTTCCTTTAATGGGTGATCAAAATTCAAAGTCAAATAAAAATGCCCATAGAGTTCAAGGTGAGTCTCCCGTGACCTCATGCGACTTATCTGTTCTTGGTGTGAATGAACTGTGTCACCCCTGTCTGAATACTGCAGTTCTGGTCTCTGCACCATGCTTGCACAGCCCCTTTAAAATCATTGTCTTCTAGCCGTGTGGCTGCTATGCTGACCTCCACTCCCCGCACCCTCCTGCCTTTACTGAGGTCTTGGTTTTCCATGTTGTCTCCACAGAGCCTAGCAGTCTAAAAATGTGGACTGCTAAACAGTATTTATTATGATCTCTCATTTCTAGACATCAATAAAAATGTCTTTAAGACATTTTCTACCTGTTGTATTTACTCACAGAGATGTTCTCTGAGCAAAGGACATTGGCATTTACTGAACTCCCGTCATGGCAGACACAGAACACACACCATCCCATTCAGTCCTTAATATGATCATATGACACAGGTATGGTTATACCCATTTGGCAGATGAGAAAACTGAGGTTCAGAAACTTCAAGTTGCTATAGCTCACATGGTAGGAAATGGCAACTCACTCCAGTGCTCTAGGCTCAGAAATCCCATGGACAGAAGAGCCTGACGGGCTATAGTCTATGATGTTGCAAAGAGTGGGACACGACTTGGTGACTGAACAACAAGCTCATATGGAAATAAGAGGCAGAGTAAGAATTTGAACTCAGACCTGTCTAACGCCAATGTCCACATAGCCTCCTTCTATCCTCCTCAGTAATCCTCTCCTTCAATTGATTCTTCTATTTGACAACTTAAGTAAACAGCTCACTGCCCATTGACTGCACAGCTGATCTTTCAGCTGCTCTTCTCTGGTCCCCCGCAGATTTGGGGATGAGAGGGGACATAGAAAGTAAAAACATAAGTATGAAATACTAAATCAAAAGTGACGCTCACAGCCGCGTAGAACAAAGGGGGAAAGCAGTAGCTCATTGATATGCTCTCTAAGATGTCTGCACTGGAAAATAATTTATAGGGGGCATGTGTTTTCCCACATTGTATCTTTGAAAAGAAGCCAGAGGAAGATGCCAAGAAGAACTGAGGAGCATCTAGTTCCAGATTCAGATTTGATATCATTCATCAGAATGGTTGGTTTGTCCAGAAATAATGATAGCCTGGACTGCTGCGTCGCCGCCACACCTGCTACCCCTTTTCACTCTCTAGCGAAAAAAAAAAGAAGAAGAAGAAGTTATGATCCTAGGAACTGCACAATTCAGAAATGCTGGCTTGGATGGCAGGGCTCCAGTGCACTGAGACCCAAACCCAGAGTCTCTTGCTTCCTTCTGACATGATCACATGCAAGCAAAGCAAATGCTCTAGGGTCCTCCACTCACCAGGAAGGAGAGAAGGTACACACATTGCAGAAACCAGTACTCGAGAAACCAAGCACCACACTCAGAGAGTTGGCGATCTCAGGTTTATTACGCCGATGAGCCCAGAGGAGTGAACACTCCAAGCTCTGAGCCCCGAACAAAGGGGTTACAGAGTTTTTTTACACACGGACAGGCATGATTAAGTGGGTTTGCGGGTTTGCAGGGGCTGGGGTGATTGCAAAGAGCAGGACAAGGGTGATTGAGATAAGCTCCAGTTCCTAGTATTGTGAGTCCCCACTTTCTGAGACCTATGTGATCTAGACTTTGCAAGGAGCAAGCTGGGTTACAGAGACAGAAGGAGCAGGAGGTTATGTAACATGTTAGCTTTTTGTCTTCACACCTACAAAGGAAGTATGGAAAAGTGATAACCAAACAGCTAGGAGGTCAGAGATGCGGATCTGCTTTAGAAGAGATCTTGATACAAGATCTGGTATGTTATAGAGCTGAAGGCAAGACACCTTTGTTGACGTACGCCATGATGTAGCCTGGATCACTGACAGATACCTTCGGGAAGCAGTTTGGAATCCTCTAAGCTGACCTCCCTCCTATCAGGGGAGATGCTCTGGGACTAAATGGGAGCTTTCTGGTTGGAAATCCGTTGCTGTTGTTTAGTCTCTAGGTCACGTCCGACTCTTGTGGCCCCATGGACTATAGCCTGCTAGGCTCCCCTGTCCATGGAATTTCCCAGGCAAGAACACTAGCGTGGGTTACCATTTCTTAATCCATGGGATCTTCCTGACCCAGGGATCAAATCTGTGTCTCTTTCATTTCCTGCGTTGGCAGGTGGATTCTTTACCACTAGTGACACCTGGTTTGAAGTTTAGAGAAAGGAAAAGCCCCTCCACCAGTCAAATAACACCTGGCAGTCACAGCTGTCACCACATAGGGCAGAGGAAACACCCAGCTGAGCCCTGTCTAAATTCATCACACACTAAATCGGGAACTATAAATGACTGTTAATTTAAGCCACTAAATTTGGGAGTAGTTCATTATGTATCAACTGATAACTGGACCACTTGGGCCTCAGTATCCTCATCTGTAAAACAACCCAAATGTCCATCAGTGGAGGAATGGATAAAGGAGAAGTGACACATACATACAATGCAACATGACTCAGTTATAAAAAAGAGCACAGCTAGGTTATCTGTAGAGAGACATGCATGGACCTAGAGAGTCATACAGAGTCATACAGAGTGAGGTGAGTCAGAAAGAGAAAACAGCGATCATATATTAACGCATGTATGTGGAGTCTAGAAAAATGGTATAGATGATCTTATTTACAAAGCAGAAATAGAGACACAGATATAGAGAACAAATACATGGATACTAAGGGGAAAGGGGGGGTTGGGAGAAGTTGGGAGATTGGGATTGATACATATACACTGTTAGTACTATGTATAAAATAGATGACTAATGAGAACCTACTGGAGAGTACAGGGAACTCTACTTCATTCACTCTGGTGACCTGAATGGAAAGGAAGTCCCAAAGGGGGGGATATAGGTATACCTATGGCTAATTCATTCTGCCGCCCAGTAGAAGCTAACACAGTGTTGTAAAGCAACTAGACTCCAGTGAAAAATTAATTTAAAAAAAAGGAGGGGACTCCACTGGACTCCATGAACTTCAAGATTCTTGACAATCCTCAAGGAATCTCTTGATAGGTACATTTAGCCTTTCCTAGCCGAGTGGTAAATAAATGTATGCCAGTGTGCTGCTGTGCTCTTCCCTTCGGCTTTCAGACTGCAGTGAGAAATACATTTCTGTAAAATGGCTGTAGGCCTGCGATTTTGCTCTGGAATTGGAATGCTTGCCCAGATGGGAGCCTCAGAGCACACCGTGAATGGGGGTTCACTCAGGCAGTGCACAAGCCACCTTGCTTACTATGTCCTCCTTTCATTCAGAATTCTACCAGTGACAACGATAAAACCAGGGGGCCAAAAGTGCCCCATGCCCATTAAGAAGCTGGCAGAAGATAAAGACGAGCCATTTCAGAAATGATGGAATGAGAAAACGTACAAACTAGACAAAAATCCCATAAATAGGATGAGTGTATTTCTCATACATACTAATTTTCCTTAACAACGTCTAGAAGGGTTGTGATTTACAAATTTATCTCAGCCATCTTTGAACCTATTTATAGTTTTTTTTTAATCTTGGGATAACAAGCTCCATATCATCTTCATATTTACTTGACCTAAATTTACCTCCTATAAGCTAGTTTTAAACTACCACCTCCTTCTCTGTATGACCAGGTTTAGCAAATTCAAAAATTTAAGCTGTGAAGCAAAATACACTGAAAATTAGCCATGTTGAATTCTTTGTAAAGTAAACTTAGATGTGAATATAAAAATGCATAACAATGGAATATATGGAATTTTCTCATCCAGCAGATTCCTATGAAAATCTGTCAGGAAAAGTCTGACCCAAAGATGAAAGAAACAAGCTTTTTAAAAATAACCTAAAGAGTTGCCTGGTTAGGACTTCAGAGTATAGAATGGAAAGGCCTTATAGACGGGTAGTTCTGGGAGTGAATCTGTTGCCACCACTTGCCCTCAGCATATCTTTCATAGGTTCCCTGACTACTGTAAGACCACATAATTGCACATGAAGAAGAAAGACACCCTAGTGGTTAAGACTATGGCCAAGGGAGCCAGCCTGGTTGAGTTACATCCTTCTCTACCATGCATAGCTGTGTGACTCTGGGAAAGCTACTTCACCTCTCTGTTTCTCATTTAAAAAATCTGTAAAGTGTAAAAGTAATAATATCTACTGCATTGCATTTTCATAAGGTTTTATGAGGCTCAAGTAGGGAAAGCTCTTAGAACATGTCTGTGTATGTGTTAGTAGCTCAGTTGTGTCTGACTCTTTGCGACCCCATGGACTGTAGTCTGCCAGGCTCCTCTGTCCACGGGATTCTCCAGGCAAGAATACTAGAGTGGGTTGCCATGCCTTTCTCCAGGGTATCTTTCTGACTCAGGGATTGAATCATCTCCTATGTTTCCTGCATTGAAGGCGGGGTTTTACCACTGAGCCAACCAGGGAAGACACAATAAGATGCTAAAAAATATTCACTCATTTCCTTTCCTTCTTCTGCAGATTTTATAATAAAAATGAGGCTCTGCTGTTTTCTGGTTCCATGGAGGCAGACACTTGTACAACATGAATGAAAATTGCTCTCATACATGTAAGCCAACTTAACTGTTAATAAATAACAACACAAATAAATGACATTGAAGTAAGAAAGATTTTGGACTAAAGAAAGAGTTTCCAGACTGCTGCTGCTGCTAAGCCACTTCAGTCGTGTCCAACTCTGTGCAACTCCATAGACGGCAGCCCACCAGGCTCCCCTGTCCTGGGGATTCTCTAGGCAAGAACACTGGAGTGGGTTGCCATTTCCTTCTCCAATGAATGAAAGTGAAAAGTGAAAGTGAAGTCGCTCAGTTGTGTCCGACTCTTAGCGACCCCATGGACTGCAGCCCACCAGGCTCCTCCATCCATGGGATTTTCCAGGCAAGAGTACTGGAGTGAGGTGCCATTGCTTTCTCCATTCCAGACTGCTAAGCTCACTAATATATACAGGTGATGGAGGAGCTCTGATGCAGTCTTTCCCATCAGCTTTGGTGTTTTTTTTTAAGAAAAGAAAGAATAATTATGTGTCCTGGTCACCTGACAAGCACATAGTAGTCCACTCATATATATTTAGAAAAAGAATGACACTGAACGGCAGCTGGAAATGGTGCTTCAGGTGTTCTCCTCCCAATTCACAAATGCTTCGAAGGTTTTGAAAACATAAAGCATGAGGCAGTTGATTTCTTTGGACGAAAAGCTTCATAGCTTTTGCCTTCTCCGGGGTTTCACTCTGTCTTTGACCCATTGCTCGAGGGCTGATAGCTATGCACTGGGCAGCCTGAGGCAGTCACCCCTGAAACATTAGGAGCATTCAAGCATTCTTGCCAAGGGTCAGTGTCCAGGGGTTCAGGGCCAGGGACTAGTTTCTAAGACCTATGAACCACAGATTGAGTATACATGCCCGTGAGAGTTCACACACACACACACACACACACACACACACACAGACCACAGAGCAAGCAGATTCATTCGTAGCCCATGTCTCCTTAGCCTGCTCTGGTGTTGACCTTGTTACTGAACACAGGTTCTTGTGCCCAATGCACAGTGAGGCCAAACGAATCTAAACATCAGAGTTTGGAGGATAGAATGATTAGTTGCAAGGCCAAGCAAGAACAGTAGCTCATATGTTAAAAAAGAAAACAAAACAGAAAGGAAAACGTGAACTCTTTGACGGGTTTCAGCAAAGCATTTTTCAAGGCAAGGTAAAGGAGGGAAGTTTCAGGGTCTGTGATCAGCTTGTGCACAATTCTGGTTGGTTGATGGTGATCAATCCTTAGGCTCCCAAAGGTCTGGGGGCTATGTGCTCAAGATCAATAAATAGTTAATTTCTTCCATTTGGTGGTGGTTTTTGCATCTGAAAAACTCAAGAAATATGCATCAGATACTATTATCTACATACTTCTGAGAGCTAGAGGGAAGGATGTGGGGGAGGGGTCTGCCCCAGGAAGGATGTGAGGGAGGGGTCTGTCCCAGGAAGGATGTGAGGGAGGGGTCTGTCCCAGGAAGGCCTCAGAGGGCCCTGCCAGGTTACAACCTGATGAGAACTGCTCATCTTCCTTTGTCTATGCTAGAGGATGGGGGCTGGCAGAAAAACACTGCACTAATATTACATCCTGTGTTACAGATGGAATATGTGTGCCCCTGCCCCAAATCCTATATTAAAGCCCTAACCACCACCCCCCTGCCCCTCCAGTGTGGCTGCATCTGGAGATCTGCTAGGATTCGTGTCTTTATAAGAAGACAGCAGAGAGCTTGAATTCTCTCTCTTTCTGTGACTGCACCGAGGAAAGGTCATGTGAGGACTCAGTGAGAAGGCAACTGTCTGCAAATTGGGAAGAAAACTGAATTTGCCAGCACCCTCATCTTGGACCTCTAGTCTTCAAAACTCTGAGAAAGTAAACTTCGGTTGTTTAAACTACTAACTCTGGGGTATTTTATTATAGCAGCCTGAGTCAACTAAAACATCCTGTATTCTCCATCTCCCAGAGAGTCCCCAGCAGAACTCAGCTTCGGTTACCCATGGCAGAGATAAACCCATCGTGATCATACACTCTGTTGGTTTTCCTCCACCCACCAGAGGTCACCTCTCAAATAAACCACCTTTACTCAAATCCACTTCTCGGGTTTCGCTTCTGGAGGAAGGCAAACCAGGAAATCCATCATCAGTGTATACTGTGAAAGGCTTCAATATGCTAGGGCTTCACTAAGTGCATCACAGATAAGGGCCAGTGTGTTTGTGGAAAGGAGAAGGGAGAGATCCTTGTAGGGTTCTTGGGCTGAATGGCCCACAAATGAACCTCAGATTTTCTTTACCATAATTGAGGACAAACCTCCTTTTTCCCATTCTCTGCCCTTCTTTGGGTAAGAAAGAATTATTGGCTTGGTCAAAAATTTTGTTTAGATTTTTCAGTAAGCTCTTACATAGAACCACCTTCCTATGTAGAGACACTCAGTCCACATTAGAGTGTTGTAGCCACGTGTTCCGGGAAACAAACTCACTCAGAAGGACAATGCAGACAGTGGAGTGCAGTTTATTACACCAGCAGGCCCAAGGCAGAGTCTCCTCTTAGCCAAGGACCCCGACCAGTTTTTGTGAAAACCTTATGGCACCCCACTCCAGCACTCTTGTCTGGAAAATCCTGTAGATGGAGGAGCCTGAAAGGCTGCAGTCCATGGGGTCGCTGAGGGTCGGACACGACTGAGCAACTTCACTTTCACTTTTCACTTCCATGCATCGGAGAAGGAAATGGCAACCCACTCCAGTGTTCTTGCCTGGAGAATCCCAGGGACTGGGGAGCCTGGTGGGCTGTCATCTATGCGGTCACACAGAGTCAGACATGACTGAAGCGACTTAGCAGGAGCAGCAGTATATACCCTAAGTGTACTTGCACAAACCCGCCTCCCCAAATTCCCTGAAACTAGTGTGAACAAAAAAAGAAAGATACAAAGTTAACCTATGATTCATATGCCTTAAGCCTAGGTAGTTAACAGCGGACAATTATCAATAAGCCTGTGGTCATACCCCAATAAGCATAGTAGAATTTGTGATTCTATTCAGTTACACAGATAATTAAGGTATTCTGTTAGGCGCGGAGAGTCTAGGTACGAGCCCTGGGGCTTTTCCATCGGTGGTGGGGGGAGTGGTCTGGTTTTCCAGTTGGTATGTCATTTCCATAGATACTGGGCATATAGATCAAAATCCACAGTCAGGCCCCAGATGGAGTCCTGCTTTCAAGATGTAGCCTGTTCTGTCTGTTTCCTCTGTCAAGGGTACAGAGTAATTGTTATAATTCACTGGGTACCAGAGAAATGTCCTTGAGAGCCTTATAAACTCAAAGCTTCTAGGATTCTCTCAAGACTGCCCTGCATTTAGATATTACATCATTACCCCATGAAGGGAAGAACAGGTGGATTTACTAGTGTCTGATTACAGAAGGTGATACATCCAATTTGAAGTGACGGAGTCTGGCATGGGAGGACCTGTCAGTGAGCAACCATGGAAGGTATACTCACCTGCTTAGAATTTGGCAGCTTATCCTCTCTCCTAGAGTTGTGGATCTGGGTTTATTGTGTTGAGCACTCAAATGTAACTATATAATAAAGTCAGTGGGGTTTACATTACTTAACAGCATGTGTAGTGTGCCAACTGCTCGGTAGAGAAACGTTCCCCAAGAAAATGGGTGATTTTTGTCTCTGACACAAGAGGAACCTGGGCCAATTTCCCTGCCAAGCGTATTTTTCCAGAGCATTAGTCTTCTATAAATCACTGAAGTCCATCTCTAGAACCACTTTGATACACAGGTTTCATTTACAGAACTCATCAATTAAAAATATAGGAGGAGGGGCTTCCTTAGTGGCTCAGTGGTAAAGAATCCAGGGGTTTGATCCCTGATCCTGAAAGATCCCACAGGCTGCAGAACAGTGAAACCTGTGTACCACAACTGTTGAGTCTGTGCTCTAGAGACCAGGAGCCACCACCACTGAGCCCAGATGCAGCAACTGCTGAAGCCTGCACACCACAGAGCCCATGCTCTGCGACAGGAGAAGCTATTGCAATGAGAAACCTGTGCACCGCAGCTGGAGGGCAGCTCCTGCTTGCTGCAACTAGAGAAAATAAAGCAAAGAAAATAAACCAGCCCACGCAGCCACAAAGACCCAGCACAGCACCCCCAAAAGTGAATAAATAAAATTAAAAGTGTATATATAGGAGGAGAAATTAATTTGTTACTGCAGAATGCATTCTTTTGACTCTATCCATAAAAGTATATCCAATAAACTTAAAGCTTAACTGGGCTAGAAATGAATTCACTAGTCCCCTATATCTACTGCAATGAATCACTCAAATTTTATGGAACCCCTTTGCTATACATAGCGTGTTACCTGATAGACATAGGAATGCATTCTCTTGTCATGAACATAACCTTGGAAAGTAACTTAAACCTTCTAAACATTAATTTTCTCACCTATATATTGATAATAGTAATAATAGTTCTGATCACAAGGAGTAATTATAAGAATTAATAAGAAAATATATGTAAAGTGTCTTGCAAAAACCCATCCCATAATTGGCACTTTTAGTACATATGTGACATTTTTTTGTTCAGCATACAGACCTCATTTCTGTATTTAAGTAATTCCTTACCTTTTGTAGGCTTTCCCCATGGCTCAGCGGTAAAGAATCTCTGCCTGCCAATGCAGGAGAGGAGGTCCAATCTCTGGGTCGGGAAGATGCCCTGGAGAAAGAAATGGCAGTCCTCTCCACTATTCTTGCCTGGTAAGTCCCATGGACAGAGGACCCTGGCAGGCTACACTCTATGGGGTCACAGGAATTGGACATGACTTAACAAGTAAACAACAATAACAGCAGCTACCTTTTGTATCTTGGTGGGAAATAGAAACTGAAAATTCCAGACACCATTTTTTTCAGGATCCCTTGACCTCTCTGAAAACAGTGGAAACAGTGACAGACTTTATTTTTGGGGCTCCAAAATCACTGCAGATGGCAACTGCAGTCATGAAATTAAAAGACGCTTGGTCCTCGGAAGAAAAGTTATGACCAACCTGCTAACTGCTAACTCACTTCAGTCGTGTCCGACTCTGCGACCCCAGAGACGGCAGCCCACCAGGCTCCCTCGTCCCTGGGATTCTCCAGGCAAGAATACTGGAGTGGGTTGCCATTTCCTTCTCCAATGCATGAAAGTGAAAAGTCAAAGTGAAGTCGCTCAGTCGTATCCGACTCTTGGCGACCCCATGGACTGCAGCCTACCAGGCTCCTCCGCCCATGGGATTTTCCAGGCAAGAGTACCAGAGTCAGGTGCCATTGCCTTCTCCGATGACAAACCTAGACAGCATATTAAAAAGCAGAGACATTATTTTGCCAACAAAGGTCCGTCTAGTCAAAGCTATGGTTTTTCCAGTAGTCGTGTATGGATATGAGAGGTGGAATGTACAGAAAGGTGGGCGCCAAAGAATTAATGTTTTCGAACTGTAGTGTTGGAGCAGACTCTTGAGAGTCCCTTGGACCGCAAGGAGATCCAACAAGTTCACCCTAAAGGAAATCAGTCCTGAATATTCATTGGAAGGACTGATGCTGAAGCTGAAATTCCAATACTTTGGCCACCTGATGCAAATAACTGAATAATTTTAAAAGACCCTGATGCTGAGGGAAAGATTGAAGGCAGTAAGAGAAGGGGTGACAGAGGATGAGATGGTTGGATGGCATCACCGACTTTATGGACATGAGTTTCAGTAAGCTCCTGGAGTTGGTGATGGACGGGGAGGCCTGGCATGCTGCAGTCCATGGGGTCGCAAAGAGTCGGACACGACTGAACTGAACTGAACTGACCTGACCTCTCTGCAGCTCCTCCTTTTAAGATTTATTGCATATCCATGTGTGTGATGCTCAGTTGTGTCCAAATCTTTGTGGTCCCATGTACTGTAGGCTGCCAGGCCCCTGTCCATGGGATTTTCCAGGCAAGAATAATGGAGTGGGGTGCTATTTCCTACTCCAGGGGATCTTCCAGACCCAGGGATCGAACCTGCATGTCTTGTATCTCCTGCATTGACAGACAAGTCACTTAAGGACAGGGGAACCACTTACACTTTGCCTTAGGACAGGCACACTTTAGACTCTCTTATGTAACACTGATCTTTGAAATTTCCCCACCCCAACTTCATCTTATTTGTTTGTTCACACTGGTTGGTTCATGTAGATTACTGACCAGAGTCTAGACTCTCCCTGGTTCTGACTGAAATGCCCATGAGATTCTGCTCCTGAAAGCCACCTTTCTGATTCAGGTGTTAAAACCTCAGGTAAGAAATCTGTCGTCTTTTGTTCCTCCTAATTCCTGGATATCTTTAGCCCCATTGAGTCAAGGCGTGAGGACTAGACACAGAGCAGTGGAAATGAAAGGGGAAAAAAAAAGACTCAAAGCTTCAAGAAACTTATGGAAGCATTATCCACATAGATTTAAGATATTTGACCAAATTTTTCCATGTTAGTAACATATATTAAGTATAAAATTGATTTAAAAAAACATAGATGAGAGAGGACTCCAAAGTTTCATGGAGATGCCTCTCTCATGATGGCAACCAACTACATCAAATTCACAAATTGAAAGACTGATTATTTCTTTAAGTGATTATCTTCTGAGTTGATGTGAAAGCAACATCCACAGAGCACGCAATTGGTTCTAAATAATAGGGTTTGGGATTTTAGTGGAGTCAAGATGTCACATTTATCATTTATCATTTATGGTGTTTATTGTTCAGAGGAATAAATCTGCCTACAATCAGATGTTTATATCCATTCTTCAAATGTCCCAGTCTTAACTGTCACCATTGTCTATACTGTAGCAGAGATTAAAGACTTTAAAATTGTTTTTTATTGGAATATACTTGTTTTACAATGCTGTGTTAGTTTCTACTGTACAGCAAAGTGAGTCAGCTATGTGTGCATGCAAGCTAAGACTCTTCAGTCTTGTTCAGCTGTTTGTGACTCCAGGGACTGTAATCTGCCATGCTCCTCTGTTCCGGGGATTCTACAGGCAACCATACTGGAGTGGGTTGCCATCCCCTCCTCCAGGAGATCTTCCAGACCCAGGGATCACACCCATGTCTCTTATATCTCCTGCATTGGCAGATGGGTTCTTTACCACTAGCACCACCTGGGAAGCCCTGAATCAGCTATATGTATATGGCAAGAATACACAGAAGAACTATCAAAAAAGATCTTCATGACCCATATAACCACGATGGTGTGATCACTTACCTAGAGCCAGACATCCTGCAATGTGAAGTCAAGTGGGCCTTAGGAAGCATCCCTATGAACGAAGCTAGAGGAGGTGATGGAATTCCAGTTGAGTTATTTCAAATCCTAAAAGATGATTCAGTGAAAGTGCTACACTCAATATGCCAGCAAATTTAGAAAACTCAGCAGTGACACAGGACTGGAAAAGGTCAGTTTCCATGCCAATCCCGAAGAAAGAAAATGCCAAAGAATGCTCAAACTACCACACAATTGCACTCATCTCACACGCTAATAAAGTAATGCTCAAAATTCTCCAAGCCAGGCTTCAACAGTATGTGAACCATGAACTCTCAGATGTTCAAGCTGGATTTAGAAAAGGCAGAGAAATCAGAGATCAAATTGCCAATGTCTGCTGGATCATGGAAAAAGCAAGAGAGTTCCAGAAAAACATCTACTTTTGCTTTATTGACTACGCAAAGCCTCTGACTGTGTGGATCACAACAAACTGTGAAAAATTCTTTAAGAGATGGGAATACCAGGCCATTTGACCTGCCTCCTGGGAAATCTGTATGCAGGTCAGGAAGCAACAGTTAGAACTGGACATGGAACAACAGACTGGTTCCAAATCGGGAAAGGAGTACGTCAAGGCTGTATATTGTCACCCTGCTTATTTAACTTATATGCAGAGCACATCATGCAAAATGCTGGGCTGAATGAAGCACAAGCTGGAATCAAGATTGCTGGGAGAAATGTCAATAACCTCAGACATGCAGATGATACCATCCTTATGTCAGAAAGTGAAGAAGAACTGAAGAGCCTCTTGATGAAAGTGAAAGGGGAGAGTGAAAAAGTTGGCTTAAAGCTCAACATTCAGAAAATGAAGATCATGGCATCTGGTCCCATCACTTCATGGCAAATGGAGAAACAGTGGAAACGGTGACAGACTTTATTTTTTGGGGGGCTCCAAAATCACTCCAGATGGTGACTGCAGCCATGAAATTAAAAGACGCTTACACCTTGGAAGAAAAGCTATGACCAATGTAGACAGTATATTAGAAAGCAGAGACATGACTTTACCAAGAAAGGTCTGTCTAGTCAAAGCTATGATTTTTCCAGTAGTCATGTATGGATGTGAGAGTTGGACCATAAAGAAAGCTGAGCGCTGAAGAATTGATTCTTTTGAACTGTGGTGTTGGAGAAGACTCTTGAGAGTCCCTTGGACTGCAAGGAGATCCAACCAGTCCATTCTGAAGGAGATCACTCCTGGGTGTTCTTTGAAAGGACTGATGCTAAAGCTGAAAATCCAATACTTTGGCCACCTCATGCGAAGAGTTGACTCATTGGAAAAGACTCTGATGCTGGGAGGGATTGGGGGCAGGAGGAGAAGGGGACGACCGAGGATGAGATGGCTGAATGGCATCACTGACTCGATGGACCTGAGTTTGGGTGAACTCCGGGAGTTGGTGATGGACAGGGAGGCCTGGTGTGCTGCGATTCATGGGGTCGCAAAGAGTCGGACACGCCTGAGCGACTGAACTGAACTGAACTGCACTATAGAGTAGTTTCTCAATAGTTATCTATTTCATATATATATATGTATATATATATACATTTGTTCTCTATTAAAGACTCCTTAAAAGTCTTTAAAAGTATAAGTATCCTTAAAAAACTTATAAAAGTATAAGCATACTCTTGTACGCGTATATGTAGACTTCTCTTTTTTTTCAGGGGACTAGCATTAACAAGGGTGCTGTTCTCGGGGTCAGACTGAGAATCTACGCAGATCCTATAGGGAAAATCTGCTTTGTAATTGTCTAATGCTATAATTCAGCATATGCTATCATACACATAACCTGGATTCTTAAAGTAAGACAAAGCTAATCTCAAACAACATCTGCATGAAACTGAATAACCTGATGACATTGTTTTAATGCTCTAACTGAAGTCCGAAGGCAGCCAACAGCTTTATCATAAATTAGGCAGGCTTTTGAGGGAAATTCTTCAAAAAACCCAGCATGTCCTCAAGTATGGATTGACAGCTGAGCAATTTTCCTGCTGTGCGTTAGGAAGAGGTGCCAGCCCAATGAGGTGTTGTCGAAATGACTGAAGACCGCCTGGTGCTGATTTCGGCTCCACAGTGTGAAAAAAAACAGCCTTCTTATGGATGGTCACTGCTGGTCAAGAAAAAACTGCCTCCACACTTGTAGATTTTGGTTAGCTGGTGAGGAGGCTTCACATTTTGGATCTTGGAAAATTTTTAAGGGTACAAAGATTCAGAGTGACAGGAAGAGGCCAAAGCAACCTCTGACAAAGGGGAACAGAGCCACTTATTCCACAATGAGCAAGGGGACACTAGGCTGGAATACTCATTGTGCTTGAAATGTCCTTTGACAAAAGTATGCTTCAGTCTAAAGAAAAATGCTCTGACTTTTAAACCACCAAATATTAATTTTCTGAGAGCCATAGCTCTTTTCTTTTGCTTCCATTAAAGAAAAGATTATATGCAACTATAACATTTGGTACTACTCTTACAAAAGAAAACAATCTGTAACTTTTTACATGTTTTAATATGTCTTCATTTTGGTCGTGTGAGTAGATATTGATATAAAATGTTAAAATCAGAAAGTATGTAATACTTTATGATTCTTAACTTTGTCACTGAGATATTTGCTTGGATTTTTTCATAATTATTATTATTAGTAATGAGTGTGTAACAGCTCACATATTTGATGTATATAAAACATACATTTATAACATTTATGATCATTTCTAATGGTGGATACTAAAAAGTAGTATACAGTAACTGCCCCCAGTTTTACTATCGTGGAAAAGAATGAACACATTTTACTTTTCTGCAGAATTATTTTTCAAGATAAAATTCTGGGACTGAACTTACTGAGGTAAAAAGCATAAACCAACCTTAAATACTCTCTCGCAGGTTGTACACAGCACAAGTTCAAGGGATATCATTCATAAAGCTTCCATCCTGTGAGCCTGCACCCCTGCAGGTGTGCAGCAGCTAATCTGCACATCCTCTGTAGCAGTCCTCTAATGCATCTCAAAGTACTAGCCTACTGTTGGATCCCTTTCTCAAGGATTAGCTCAAAACAATCTCAAGGGAAAAAAGGACAGTCCCACTCTCTGCATAATTTGCCGCTGAAAGACTTAGTTAGGAATATAAGGACAGAATATTTAATAAGAATAGAAGTAAAATGGCTGCATTCTTCTATATAAATCATGAGTAGTTGACAATATAGCTCTTAAGATAAATTATTTAGAAAATAATAATCCTTATTATTATTATTAAAAATAATCAGTCAGTTCAGTTCAGTCGCTCAGTCGTGTCCGACTCTTTGCAACCCCATGAATCGCAGCACACCAGGCCTCCCTGTCCATCACCAACTCCCGGAGTTCCCTCAGACTCTCGTTCATCGAGTCCATGATGCCATCCAGCCATCTCATCCTCGGTCGTCCTCTTCTCCTCCTGCCCCCAATCCCTCCCAGCATCAGAGTCTTTTCCAATGAGTCAACTCTTCACATCAGGTGGCCAAAGTACTGGAGTTTCAGCTTTAGCATCATTCCTTCCAAAGAAATCCCAGGGCTGATCTCCTTCAGATTGGACTGGTTGGATCTCCTTGCAGTTCAAGGGACTCTCAAGAGTCTTCTCCAACACCACAGTTCAAAGGATCAATTCTTTGGCACTCAGCCTTCTTCACAGTCCACCTCTCACATCCATATATGACCACAGGAAAAACCTTAGCCTTGACTAGACGGACCTTAGTCGGCAAAGTAATGTCTCTGCTTTTGAATATGCTATCTAAGTTGGTCATAACTTTTCTTCCAAGGAGTAAGTGTCGTTTAATTTCATGGCTACAATCACCATCTGCAGTGATTTTGGAGCCCCCCAAAATAAAGTCTGACACTGTTTCCACTGGTTCCCCATCTATTTCCCATGAAGTGATGGCACCGGATGCCATGATCTTAGTTTTCTGAATGTTGAGCTTTAAGCCAACTTTTTCACTCTCCTCAAAAATAATAATTATTATTAAAAATAATATGTGAGTTTTGTTAGAATTTTCAAATTATAAATGGATAAACATTTCAAGAAAAATTGAAACAGGGAAGATAACAGAAGAAATAAATTTTGACAAATTTATAAAACTTTGGAGATGCTGAGTAAATATTATGATGACTTTGAAAACCCTATTAAAATAAATGAATTTTTGGTATATCTAACAATGAAAAAGTAGTGAAAATAATAATAATGACTAAAACATTTAAAATGAGAAAGGGTAAATAACTAATATAAAAAGGTTAATCTCATAGAAATACTAGATTAATATATAGTAAATTAACATATATTAAATTTGAAAAACAATAAATTCTATATGCTATTAAAAAACCATAAATACCAATATGCATGAATGAAATAAAAGGCCTGGGCAGAATATGACCAAAAAACAGAATTGACAAAAATATTACAAGTTACCAATTCAGAAAAAAACCAGAATCTCAGTTTTAAATTGTTTCAGACATTCATGGATAAATTATGAGAAACATACAATCATCCTAGACTGAATTATGAAGACGTAGAAAACCATAGTGTAGAAATTATTAGCAAGGAGATTGAAATTTCCCCAAAAATAAAAGTCCAGGACCAGATGCTTTCACTGGCAACCTCTACAAAAGATTAAAAGATTTGATCTCTATTCTTAAACTTTTCCAAAAATTGCAGAGAAGGGAAACCTTCCAAAACATACAAAACCAGTATTGCCCTGATACCAAAGTCAGCTCTCAATACCACAAAAAAGAAAATTACAGGTCAATATTCTTGATGAATGTAGCTGCAAAAATCCTCAACAAAATATCAGCAAGCCTAACCCAACTATACATTAAGAGGACCATCTACCATGATCAAGCGGGGTTTACTTCAGTGTTGCAAGGATGGTTTCATCATCCACACATCAACCAACACGATACGGTGAAATGGAAGATAAAAATCATATGGCTACCTCAACAAATGCAGAGATGGCATTTGACAAAATTCAACATCCACGCATGATAGAAAAGCTTCCAACAGAGTGGATATAGAGGAAGTGTACTTGTACATTATACAAGTCATACATGACAAACCCATAGCTAATACTGTACTCAACGGTGAGAAGCTGAGCTTTTCCTCCAGGCTCAGCAACAAGACAAGGATGACCACCCCCACCACTTTCACTCCACATAGTATGAGAAGTTCCAGCCACAACAATTAGGCAAGAAAAAGACATAAAAGTCACCCGACATGGGAAGCAAGAGGTAAAACTGTCACGATATCTTAAGAATTCTGGACTACCCAGACATGCGTGCACATGCTCACACAAACCCCCACACTCACACACACACAAACCCCCACACTCATGCACACACAAACCCCCACACTCACGCACACATAAACCCCCACACTCACACACACACAAACCCCCACACTCACGCACACACAAACCCCCACACTCACACACACGCAAACCGCCACACTCACGCACATGCAAACCCCACACTCATGCACATGCAAACCCCCACACTCACACACACGCAAACCCCCACACTCACACACACACAAACCCCCACACTCACACACACACAAACCCCCACACTCACGCACACATAAAGTCCCACATGCACACACAAACCCCCATACTCACGCTCACACAAACCCCCACACTCATGCACACGCAAACCCCCACACTTATACACACACAAACCCCCACACTCACACACACACAAACCCCTACACTCACGCACACACAAACCCCCACACTCACGCACACACACACCTCTTAGAGCTAGTGAAAGAATTCAGTAGAGTTGCAGGATACAAAATCAGTCTGTGGCATGTCTACACACTAACAATAAACTACCAGAAAGATAATTTAAGAAAACAAACTGTTTACAACCAAACCAAACAGAAGAAAATACCTGGGAATAAGTTTGACCAAGGAGGGGAAAGACAAATACACTGAAAACTGTAAGACACTGATAAAATGAGTTGAAGATGACTCAAAAAGTGGAAAGATATTCCATGTTCATGGTTTGAAAGAATTAATATTAAAATGTGTTACTACCGAAAGCAATTTACGGAATCCATGTAATCTCTATCAAAACTCCTATAAGATATTTCACAGAAATAGACCAAATAATTCTAAAATTTGTTTGGAACCACAAAAGGTCCTTAAGAGTCAAAACAATCTTGAACAAAAGGAATGAAACTGGCGGTATCATGCTTTCAGATTTCAAACTTAACTACAAAATTATAGCAGTACAAAAAATAGGATCAGATTTTAAAAGTGTTTTTATAAGACAAGTTTTACTGTAATCCCCAAACTTAGAGAAAATAACATCAAAATTTTAAATGTGTAAAACCTGCAAAGTGCCTATTTTATAAGATTACTTAAGATATGAATCAAAATTGTGTATACAGTATGATTTTAGTCACGTAAGAAAAACAAAACAATACATTTTGACAAATGAAACTGGGAAGGAAAAAAAAAGTTAAAATATTGACAGTGGTTCACCATGGATGTAAATGAGTGATTTCTTTCTTTTTGTACCTCAGTGAAAGTGGCTCAGTCGTGTCTGACTCTTTGTGACCCCATGGACTATAGAGTCCATGGAATTCTCCAGGCCAGAATACTGGAGTGGGTAGCCTGTCCCTTCTCCAAGGGATCTTCCTGACCCAGGGATTGAACCCAGGTCTCCCACATTGCAGGCGGATTCTTTACCAGCTGAGCCATAAGGAAAGCCCTTTTATACTTCAAAGTCTTCCTAATTCCCACTATAAGTTGATGGAAGGGCAGGTACTGTTAATGGGGTGAATATGTGCTCCCAATTTGATATATTAAAGCTCTAACCTGTAATATCTTCCTGAAAATGTCACTTTATTGGGGGATAGAGTCTTTAAAGAGATAACCAAATAAAAATGAGGTTCTTAGGGTGGGCTCTAATCCAGTAGGATGTCCTTATAAGAAGAGGGGATTAGGACACGCACACAGAGGAAAGATCGTGTGAAGGCAGAGGGAAGGGACCTTCGTGTGCAAGCCAGGAGAGGGGCCTGCAACAGAGTCTCCCCTTATGGCCCCAAAGAGAACCCTACTGACACCTTGATCATAGATTTCTAGCCTCCAAAACTGTGAGGAAATTAATTTCTGTTGCTTAAGCCACGTGATCCCTGGTATGGTTTTAGCCCTAGCAAACTCATACAGAGGCTTGCTTTTTTCCTTGCTTCCCTCTATCCTCGCTCTCTCTCTAGCCCACTCTCCCTCCCTTCCCTCCTCTCTCCTTCTCACCCCACCTTCCTTCCTTCCTCTTTCCTTTGTCAGTACAAATAATCTCATTGGAGAATATTCAGAAAACATTTTAAAACATGTATTACTTCTATAAATGGGACTTCATAACACTGTATATTTATGTAGGTAGGCGTGCATGATCAGTCGTGTCTGACTCTGAGATCCTGTGGACTGTAGCCCACTAGGCTCCTCTGTCCATGGATATTTCCAGGCAAGAATAATGCTACTTGTTATTAACTTGGTTGATTGGTTGGGAAGAGTGACTGGAATTCCTGGGAGCTGTATCCATAATGTTATAATTAGGATTTGGAAACGCAACTAAGGCTGGGGGAAACCACTGGGCTAGCTAAAAGACAATTCAGTTTAGGTGGCTTTGAACTTTGTTCATCAGACAATAATGGTGGAGAGAATAAGGTCAGAGTGTCTTTGTGCCAATAATAATAATGTTAGGAATAAAAAAAGGAAAAGGTGTCACTTCCACAAATCAGCTCCTATGATCAAATCTGATCACTCAGTGATGTCAGATTTTTATAGCCATTCTTTTACAGCTCTAAAAATACCTTTAGTTTTTTTACTCCTGAAGGAAAAATTATGTTGTTATTGCCAGTCTGAAACTAGATCACAAGACACTTTTATCCCCACTGAATCAATTGGCTTTATAATTCAACCCTTGGCAACACAATGATTTTATCAAATACTACAGTAGAAATAAAATTTGATTATTCATAGAAAGAGAGTCCTATAAGAGTCAGTAGGCTATTTATAACCTGCAGCATTTCTAAATCTATCAGAGGAGCAGGGGTGGAGTGACTTTCACACCAAATGCATGAGCATAAACTTCATTTTCACAAGAAACATATACTCTCTTCCATCATCCCTCCAAGCATAACTTTTATTTTTCATAAGGGCCTATTTTCAGGGATGAACTCCTCTACAGTCAAGAAAGCACCAGTGTGAGCTGGTGGCAAGTGGCTGCTGACCCCAATCCTCACTGGATAGAGAGAGTGGTTGAAACTGCAGGGTGCTGGAGGCAAGCTCTTCATCCAAGGGGCTCGACTGACAACCCACAGGAGTGGGCTGTGCAGAAAATCCATCGACTGCTAAAGAGGGGAGCCCATTTTGGATGGCTGTGACAATTCTCCAAGTTTTTAAATGTTGGCTCAAAAAAATGTTTAAAACACCCTGTTAACCAAGTTAATCACTAGCTGCTGCTAGTGAAATAAAATGAAACTTGCTCTATTAGAAGAATGGAATCCTGGCTCCAACAGTTTCTACTCTGTGGCTTGGGGCATGACTGGCTGCTTGACTCTCAATTTCAACATGCAAAATTCATCAGCTATTTTCAGAGTAAATAAAGCTTCCAGATAGTACTTAATAGGTTTTCAATAAATGTTTGGTGATTGCAAATGTGCCTAAGAAAATCTACTATCAGAATATGACTTATCAATCAGAGAACACAGAAAAATCAATAGTCAACATTTAATATCCATTCAAAACAAAGAACTTAAAATGAGACTCTTTCATAATAAAGTTACTATTTATAATCCAAATATATATTAAAATCAGCATGGATCAAAAGAAATAGCACCTTAAATTCAGTTTTTAAAAAAAAAAAACTCATAGATTATTGTTTCCTAGGCTTCCCAGGTGGCACCCATGGTAAAGAACTTGCCTGCCAATGCAGGAGATTTGAGAGGTATGGGTTTGATCCCTGGGTTGGGAAGATTCCCTGGAGGAGGACATGGCAATCCACTCCTGTGTTCTTAACTGGAGAATCCCATGGACGGAGGAGCCTGGGGGGCTATAGTCCATAGGGTCGCAAAGAGTCAGGCACAACTGAAGCGACTTAACACACACACACACACACACACATCTTATTGTTTACTTAGTTATGTTTACTTGTAGCAAAATACACGTAACAAGAAATTTACTGCCTAAAAATGTTTCCAGTTCAGTGGCATTAAACACATGCACATTGCTGGACAACCATCAACACCATGCATTTCCAGAACTTTCTCATCTTGCAAAACTGAACCTCTGTATCCACTACACAGTAATGATAATCATTAAACCATAAATCCCCACTGGAAAAATGGCAAAGGTGTCATTACTTGTGGATAGCATAATTATGTACATAAAAAGATAATAATATTCTAAAATTATAAATAAGCATTTATTAAAATGGCCAGACACAAATGCTCAGAAATTGACACATGATGATGTGTATATGAAAGTCAACTAGAAAATGATGACAAATGAGCTATCACAAATTCAATGCAGTAAAATCCTTACAAATAAACTTAAAGAAAAATGACATGTGCATTAAAAACATAACCAAGTCTTCTTGGGAGAAATTTAATCATTTCTGAAAGTGACGAGTCATGCTTTTTAAATAAGTAGAGCATGTTAATCCATATGTTTAAAACAATTCCAATAAAATTCCAACCAAGCTTATTTAAAATTGGTGAGCTGTATTTTCAAATGATGGCTCAAAGTAAGATCATTGTAATGTTATGAACTGGAAAGAAGGTGTACAGCCCCTGCATGCATGTGGGCTAAGTGGCTTCAGTTGTGTCCACCTCTTTGTGACCCTGTGGACTGTAGCCCACCAGGCTCCTCTGTCCATGAGATTCTCTAGGCAGGAATACTGGAGTGGGTTGATATTTCCTACTCCAAGTGATGTTCCCAACCCAGAAACTGAACCCACAACTCCTAGGTATCCTGCATATTGGCAGGTGGGTTCTTTACCACAAGCGCCACCTGGGAAGCCCATTTAGGCCCTAGCTTACTGATAATAGAACATGTTATAAAACCTATTCAGCGGTGTGGCACTGGCACCAAAACTGAAATATAAATCTTCAGAAATTGATCAATATATGAAAAAATGCATATGTACTTAAGGTTCAAATCAAATAAATGAGAAAGAATTATCAATAATGGTGAGATAGCAAGTTGAAGGAGGAAAGAGTAAGTTTGTAGGTTTATTCAGCATGAAATACAACAAAATAAATTCTGGCTCTATTAAAGGGCTAAATAGATTTAAAATTTTAGTTTTAAAAATATTTGTTATAGTTTTTCAGTCACAAAGTTATGTCTGACTCTTTGGGACCCCATGGACTATTGCCCACTAGGTTCCTCTGTCCAGGCAATAGTACTGGAATGGGTTGTCATTTCCTTCTCCAAGGGATCTTTCCCAGATCAGGGATTGAACATGTGTCTCCTGAATTGGCAGGCATATTCTTAACCACTGAGCAACCAGGGAATATACAATACAGCAAAATGTTAAGTAAGTAATTGGGGAAAAGATCAAGACCCTGTTAACACGAATCTGAAAAAAGTCACTAAATAAAATTATGACAATTTCAAATATGTAAAATATTTAAAATACATTAATCTGATAACAAAAAGTAAAATTTAAATTTAAACATGCACAATATGCAAACTTTTGCACTAATTTTGTTAAAACAAGAGATCAATATTTGTAATACATTAATATCCCATTCATTTTTTTTGTACTTTTGATTTATTAGAAATCTAAATTTCTGGATCTTGCCTTGTACTTATTTTTAATCAAACATAATGGGTCCCTACTATAAAATCCAGCAAGGCAATCATAAAGAAAATATTTTCTTTCTTGCATTTTGGCTGAAAGGGCAGATTAATTTTCTTTCTTTTTTTAAAGTTAACTTATTTTAATTGGAGGATAATTATATGCATTCAATTTTATAAGAGAGACAGGAAGATTTCATAAATGAACAGACCCAGATTAAAGTGAGTAATATTTGTTAAGTGGTTTCATGGAACCGATAATTCATTTATATTACATCATGTAATCCTCACCACAGTCCTAAGACACTTGAGATAGTAATATCTCCATTTTATAAATTTTAACCCATCTGGTCCCAGAGACATAGGAAACAGGGTCTAGAACTTTTAACCACTACTCTTGTTTTCTCTTCTAGAAGCTCCAAAACATTAAAATAAACAGCACAAGTGATCAAAAACCTGGTACAACTCGTTGACTTAATGTCATTGAATATCTATTTTATACCACACTCTGTGCCAGGCACCTGGAATTCAAGACAGATCAAGATACTCTCAGGTGTCCAGTGGGGGAAACCGGCAAGTAAAATAACCATTAAAATATGATTCTATGTATATTTCACTGTGCAAATTAAAACAACATTGGGAGTTCCCTGGCAGTCCAGTGGTTCAGACTTCACACTTTCAACGCAGGGGGTGTGCATTCGAACCCTAGTGAGGGGACTAAGGTCCCATATGCCAGGTGGTATGACCAAATAAATAAGCAGTTTTTTAAGTAAAAAAATGTTTAAAAAAAACAAATAAAATAAAACAACATTGGAGGCACCATTTTGATGGCTAAGCCAAAATCTGAAATAATAATAGTTGAAAAAGAACTGAAATAAATTTTAATAAACCAACATATATTAAGCACTTCAGAATATTTATCCCCTTTGGCTCAACAACCTCTCTTATTCTTGGAAGTTCATCCTGAAGAAATAATTTATCGAAAGGAAACAAGAGTATCTTTCACTAATTAACTTTTTGAATATGTATTTGTGCCTGTTGCCGTCGGGATTCTCTGCTAGGATCTGGGGAAATGAAGAAAAACAAGAAGTTTATTCCACAGAAGTCTACTTTTCAGTCCTCACTGCAATAGAGAAAAATGGAAACAACGTTAAAGTCCAATGACAGAGGATTATTTTATATATTATGAGACAATTTACTTGCACATATACAGCAAAATATGAAAATTATACTCCAAAATCACATAGGAATAAAGGTCATTTTCAAGACACAATGCTAATCTTACAATATTAAATTTTGCATACAATTCTGTTGCTATAAAAATATTTATTCATAAAAGCAAAAGCTAGAAAATATATGCAAATAAGAAAAGTTGCATTATGGTTTGGGGATTATGGATGATTTTTATTTAACTACAATTAATATTACTGGTATATAGCTTTTCCCATGAAAAACAGAAAGAGGAGTAAGAATTCATATGAAGAAAGATTGATCCTGGAAGAGATTAATAATTGATTACAAAGGGGCTTGCGAACATGCAGTTTGGGTAACAGTTCTCTCACAGAATAACAAAGCAGAACTTTCAAGATATGAAGGGTTTGGTATCCCTGCCTTAGACAGACAGACAGTAAAGAGAGATGTTAGAAGACAGGATAAATGTTGTATTAAAATCTCATTCCATGTAAAACCATAATTACTCTGAAATTACTGGCTTCCAAAGTCCCACTAACAATACAGTACTTGCTAAGTGTTGTCAAATATAATTTTACTCAGGATTCCCAGGGTCAAGCGTTCAGCAAAAAAATGTATTTTAATACACTTGTAAAAATGATAAAACACATAGTATTTCTTGGTCCCTTCGAGTCTTCCTCCTGCCTCCACTTACCCAGCCCAATTTTGTGTTCTTAAATGAACTGACCGGCCACTTAGAAAGCAGGAACCTTGGTCGCTCTGACTTTTTCTTGAATTACCTACCCCTCTGCCACCTTTCTGGTTCCCAAAGCTTGATATTTTTGAGTCTGATCTGTCAAGAAGAAAGAAGCAGTGGCAAAAATAAGAAAAAGTTGCCCACTGTAAGGTCTCACATGGACCTCCTTCATTACACGAAATGAACATTTCTTGTGAGCAGAGGAAATAAAAATGGCTAAGCAAGAACACAGTTCTTAAGGGACAAGTTTCTTCCCCAACATAAGTCGTGAAGAATGTGTTCAACAAAAATACCGAATGCCGCCGTGCGGTTCTGGGTGCTGCACAGTGGCGTCCCTAGATGTCAAAGCCAGCTGTGGGCTTCGGTGCAGGCTTCAGGACATTCCGGACTTTGCACCTGGAAACAGGACCACAGTCTGGAGCCTGACCAGGGGCTGTGGTCCTTATGAAAGTACTGGCAAAATTAACCCATCACAACCGTTGTAAGATGCTAGCTTCTGTGTGGGTTCAATTTCTGCTCTGCACTGTTCTTGCAGTTGGAAGGATGCTTGGTTCCGTAATTCCAAACGCTATCTCTGTCTTCCCCAAGTCTACCTACATTGAACCATCTACTCTCGTAGAAATTAGGAACAGCCTGATTGTTTCCCTCTTTGATTAACACCGTTATTTGCCATAGATACCTCATTTCTGCCTCAGGTGAGGACCCCTCGTAGTGATGCTCCGAGGGCAACACTGCTTGGTTTCAACACTGCTCTGTTCTCTGCCTCTGCCCTCACACTCCCTCTGTTGGAAACTATGATTGGTATTGCTCTTTTGGCATCATTTCTTGGTTCTCTTGAGCTAAAATTGGCTATTGTCTCCCATAGTATACTTGCCTTTCATGGTAGAATCCACATGGCCAGTATCCTATAAAAGTCAGCCACTAAGGAGGACTTCAGAAGGTTTTTGTGAGATTTCCCTTTATGTTTTCCACTCTAATTTACACTCTCTTTTCTAGTTAACTTACCAAAGATCCATGCCAGAGAAGACTTGAGATCAGCCTGGACAGCTAATCAAGGCTACACAATCTCCTCAGATCTCACCACGAATCTTGTGATATAGGCAGCATTGGAACTCAGTTTCTAATTGCTAATCTGGTGCTCATACCCACTGCAAAAACAAACAAAAATAATCCCCAAGATATGTGAGCAAAGATGTTTTTAACACAATACCTAACAATTTCTCGGTCAGGTGCTTGGTTATTCTAATTAATCCAAGGTGACCTGGTAATATTAAAGTTTCCAAATTGCCGTGCTAAACTCAATGGGTGGGTATCCATAATTTTTGCATTCAAAGCAGAAGTGACATACACATAAAGCAAGGGAGATTGGAATAGGGAAGAAGGCTCATGATGGTACATGTGGGGGTTATAGTACTTGTTCATTTCCATGATATAAATTCTTCCTTCATGGCTAATTTCAAGCTACTACCACTGTGAAGTCAGCTTGCTTACCAAACTTTGGAAAATTTAGCAATCACTTCCCTGAAGTCACCTTTGAGAAGACTCCAGCATAATACTGGCTCTGCCTGTCCTCCTTTTCATGAATTACCACCTGAAGATATTCACCTGCAATGCAGAAGACCCAGTTCAATTCCTGGGTCGGGAAGATCCACTGGAGAAGGGATAGGCTACCCACTCCAGTATTCTTGGGCTCAGCTGGGAAAGAATCTGCCTGCATTTGCGAGAGACCTGGGTTCGATCCCTGGATTGGGAAGATCCCCTGGGATTGGGAAAGGCTACCCACTCCTGTATTCTCGCCTGGAGAAATCCATGGACTGTATAGTCCGTGGGGTTGCAAAGAGTTGGACACGACTGAGCGATTTTCACTTCACTTCAACTGGACAGTATGGCTTTGATGATCATGTACTTGCATAATACTGTTGTTTTGTTGTTCTATTTGTTTTTGACTGCTCACAATTATTTTTCACAGTCCCACTGATATGTAAAATATAAGTAAATTACTTCTTGGCTGAGGTATGGGCATATATTCTACCATATGAAAGAAGAGAAATTCTTGTGGCTCTATCCGTTCAAGTATTTCTCCTCCAATACTTTCTGGCATATGGCCTGATGAAAGGGAACAGCTCATAAACATAGACTGGGAAATATGGTAATATTTTGATTTATAAATGTTTGTGGAAGCTCTCTCTGTCAGGCCTGAACCCATAACATGTTCTATGATTCTTCCACTCAAGAAGCTGTATTCCTTTAAGAAACAGAAAAACCTCAAATTCCATGACAACTAAAATTAGAGATGAAGAGAAAAGAGGGGAGCCTGGTGACCACAACAATGAGAACAAAAGCCATATAGTGATACTCTATTTTATGAACATATAGTTTACAAAGCACCTGAGCACACACCCTCATAGTTCTGGGCATTGCATTTTAAGAGGCATTGATAAATGGAAGGGCATTCAGAGGACATCAATAACAATAAAAGGTGCTCACACTTCTGAACTGTTTACAATGGGCCATGCACTCTACTGACAGTATCACATGTTCAATTTTATTTAATTTTCCAATTCCTAGGCTCTTACAGATGAGGAAAATTGCAACTAGAATTGTGATTTGTAACTTTCCTCTGATGTATATTTGATAAATGGTAAAGCTGAGACTTAGAACCAGGCAGTCTGATTCCAGAAGTTGTGCTCTTAAGCACAAGTTCTTAATAGCAAATGCCCACCCCTGCTAGATTGAGGAATTATATCTATAGGTGTACCAGAAGGAAGCACTGAGAATACAGGATAGAAGGTGCAGAAAAAGCCGCCTTGGAGGCAGTAATAAGTTCATCCTTCTCTTAGCAGGGCCCAAACTGCAAGGGGCTATCTTGGAACACCCAGACAAAGACTGAAGCCCCAGTGACAAAGCGGTAAAGAATCCACCTGCAATGCAGGAGACGCAGGAGATGCGAGTTTGATCCCTGGGTCAGGAAGATCCCCTGGAGGAGGAAAGGACAACCTGCTCTAATGTTCTTGCCAGAGAATTCCCGTGGACAGAGGATCCTGGTGGGCAACAGTCCATGGAGGGGGTCGCTCAGAGTTGGACATAACTTAGCACACACACACGTGCTGGCGAAGGAGCCTCAGGTTAGACAAATACCGGATAACAGGTATGGAATACTTGTAGACAGAATGTGGATTAAGAAGCATAATTTGGATTTACTGACTTCTCTGTGCTATCCAGTGCGATTGTCAGTATCCACATGGGATTATTTAAATGACAATTAAAGCTACAAATTTAGTTCCTTAGTCACTCTAGCTACACTTCATGTACTCAATAGCCACAAGGCCATGTTGGATGGTGCAGATATATAGAATATTTCCAGCATCACTCAAAGTTCTACTGGACAGTGTTATTCTAAATTATAAAATCTGCATTTAAAATTCTCTCTGCCTTTGAGAAAAGCATGTTTGGTAACTATCTTGATTTCACAGATGAATAAAGTAAAGATGAGCACTTTATTTTCTCGTCTAAGTGTTAACATTTCCTGATCCTCTAATGCCTTTCTACTCCTGCATCCACTGGGGTTGTGGGTTGCACACTCAGGCTGTCTTCATCATTTCCAGTGCTTGCTCTTTGTGGCCACATGAGAACTTGGCATTGGACTGTTTGGTGCATAGATAATTATCAGCTATTTCTGCCTCCTCTTTAATTTGCTTGCAGAGCATTTCCTGAAAAGATCTTTGAAAGCAACTGAGCCACAACACTCTGTGGGCAAGAAGGGGAATTACAGTGGTTGGAAGGAAGATAAACTGTGATGTCAGCTTGATTACAGTGTTGGTTACTGCTTCAATCAAAACTTTGGACAAAAGAGCATTTTTCTGGGAATCCTTTCATCGATCATCTAGCGCAGTGCCACCTGTTGGCTGCCGAGGGTATAGCAAAGGAAGTCCCGAGAGAGGACCTGGGCCTGGTGATGGCACAGGGCAAGCGGGCCTCTACGGTAGGCTCTAGCTTTGCAGAGCTTCCTCGCTTTAGCACAGTGGAAATTCATTCCCCTCAAAAGTCAAGTAACTGATTTAAGAAAGAAGATTTCCAAGACCTGATATTCTGGTGACTCGGTAAATTCATGCTGATTGACTGGTAGACTTTCTGGTGGGTTCTGTTTATTTAAATGTTTATTTACAGCCTCTTAACAAGATATGTCAAATATAGCCATGTGGGGTTGTATATGCTTTAGTTCTGAATAATCCTCAAGAAGGAACACTCATGAAGCCTCCTCTTTGTCAAGTATTAAACTAGATCCATCCACACATCTTGTCCTTCTTAGTTTGCATAATGACGATGCAAGTTAGTTAACATCATTATCCTGATTTTATAGACGATGAGGCTGTGGTGGAATAAGCAGTGAACCTAGAAGCCAGCCCCAGGTCTTCAGATTCTAACTCTAGAGCTTTTTTCACTAATAAGCTAATACCTCTGTGGTTAAAGGTAGCAAATCTTTTTAATTTGATTGGTCAATTGCTGGATTCCAAGGATATTTCAGTATATCATGTAAGTACTTTGCCAACTTCCTTCCTCTTTTTGTCTCTAATAAAGTCTTCACTAGCAATCATACTCAAATTCTACCATATGTAAGTTGGTTATTATTTCCTTCTGTTTGCATATGGCATTGCTCTCACCTAAAAATATTCTGCTGTCTCCCTTAACTCTTTATAAATCCCTTTACTTGAAAGATCATTTCAATAATCCTGTCACCTCAAAAAAGCCGCCAGAAGAATGTCCACAAAACATGAGTTGTGTAGGGCTACTGCCTGGCCCCGCATGTCCTTTGAACTTATTTATAACGCTCCTACGATATCATGAATTCATTTTCATGGCCTGGGTCTTCTAATGTATGCCTCTTGTGCATGTTTTATTGTGTTTCTTTGCTGCCTTTCATTGCTGGTTTTTCTTTCCTACAGTATCACCACATTTTTGACCCAGAGAACTTCCAAGTCTTGAATTTAGGCTGAGAGACTAAGTTGTCTAAACAACTTGGTTCTTTTAAACTTTAAACTCTATAAACCTTTCCCCCACTAACTACTCATCTATTTTAGTGCCCTAGAACAGGTGTAAATTCAAATTCAGTATCTCTTTCTTCAATAACCACAATGATTCTTGACCATTAGGAGACACATCAAGCCAACTAGCCGGATGTATACATTATATCAACTGCACTCTCTTTCTGTCATATGAATTATTATCAGAGGGAGAGTGTAATTAGGGAGTACTAAAAATAAATCATCATCATTACAAGCCATTATAATAGGTTACTCAATTTGATGAATAATGCTACTCTGACCTCACAGCACATGTATTTTTCAAGGGGTTGACATAGCTCATAGTATTTACTAAATACCTGAAATTCACTAACACCCAGTATATAAAGACCATGAAGTCTTCACAGAATGATATATTTGTGTTGAGTACAATCAATAGTAACACATTAACAGTGTCCTGCAGGGTAAGAAGGAACCTACTTTGAGAAAATGAACCTTGAGAAATTGAAGATTATCCTTTTAAGTCATGAGATTAAAAACAAAAAATTCAGCAGTAAAATACGACACATTTCTTTGCCTAAGAAAATAGAGTGAAGGGCATTTTTCTGGTGGTCTAGTGGCTAAGACTGCATTTCCAATGCAGGGGACTCAGGTTCAATCCCTGATCAGGGAACAAGATCCCACACGTCACAAATAAGAGTTCACATGTTGCAACTGAAGATCCTGAATGCTGCAATGAAGACCCAGTGCAACCAAATTTAAAAAAAATAAATAGGATGACATATATGATGCCATTTACTTTGTCTTCCTGAGTTAGGATAACTGTTATGAACATCAAGCAAAGCCCACACAGGCAAAATATGTATAGTCATACAGAGCATGGATTTGCAGTCAAAAAGAGCTGGATTAAAATCTTTGCTTCATCATTTAACATGATTTGGGGTGCAAGTAATTTAAAACCTGAACTCACGTGCCTTACATGGTAAAGAAATTATTTCATATCAAAAAATTGGGAGGTATGGTGGTTTCAGAGTCAGCTGAATGTTCACTTTGGGAAGTCATCACAGAACTAGATTCTTCTGTCTTTTTTCTTAATCATACCTAGAATTTGAATTTTTCTTCAGGCTACATATGGACATATAGCAGTTACACCTGTCACAATCACCACAGCAGCCTCCAAGAAAAGAAGAGATGATTTCTTCTTTAGGTCTTCTTTTGAAAGGGACAAAACCTTTCCCGGAAACTTCAGAGTAGTCTTCTTCTGATGTCTTCTCATGTAGAATGGGGTCACATGGACACCTCCTAGCCAAATACTGGCAGGAGGGATACAATTATCAGGCTTGGTTTAGAACAATCAGGATTTATTTATACCCTAGACTGAAGAACACGGAATAAGGGAATTAAAACTGGGACTGTGCAAAAAGAAAGCATGGAGAGAAAGAAATAAACTCTGATTCACTAGCTGTGAAATCTTGAGCACATTACTTAACATCTTTAAGTCTTAATTTCTAAGCCTGAAACATGAAAATTAACCTGCATTTCACAGAAGTGTAAGAATTAGATAAGATAACCTGTACCCGTTGCCTGGCACATAGAGACGTTAGCTGTTCCTTTTGTTTATCTGCGGTCTGTACTACACTTCCTGTTCATGCTTCTTCTCTCTGCTTCTTTGTGAAGTGTGCTCTTCTCAGTCACTGGTTTCTGGTGCTGTCAATGAATTTGCTTCTTGCTATTCATCACCGTCCCTAGTCTTTTTGAGCTGGGTTTTCTGTCACTCATTTTCCTCCTCTGCCTCGTCAATTTCTTTTTCGTTTTCTCTTTGTCTAGACTCAAACTCTACTATAACTTTCTATTTCTGAGTATTATAATTTGTGTGTATATATGCGTTTAAGATATATTCATGGCTTATAAGGGAGGTAATTTCTTCTGCTTAGTCAATAATTTCAGGCCCTGGGAGAACCTCACATTTGTTGGATGCCTGTATCATTATGCTTTTAATACTATCAGTAGAGATGATCAGAAAGAACATTCAAAGTACATTCCATGTTCACTGTGCCACATTCCAGTAGAGGCAAGGGTGAAGCCCAGAAAGAGCAAAAGAAATGCTGAGGAACTGTATGTTTGCACACACAAAAAATAGTGAGTAATATGATAGCAAACGTAGGATGAGGACATATTTGGAGAATTTGAGAACTATGCCAAAAAGTTGGGACTTCATATTTTGGCATGAGGCAGGGGACAGAGTGGGACCAGTAGATATTTTAATTAGAGACGAAATATGAAGAAAACATGATTACAGAATTTAATATGGCAGAGTATAAAAGAAAAACTGGAAGGAGTACAGAGTAATCCAGTTGAGCCAGTTACGAGGCCATCAGGCAGGTTAGGCTAGATTATGCTAAAGGGAGAACTTCAAAACTCTCATGACTTAGAGACACACACACACATATTTGCTTTTCACTCATACGACGTGTTCACACAGGAATCTAGCCTGATAGTGAAGCTGAACCTTGCCTCTGTACCCTGACTACAAATTAAATCTCAGACATAGAGTTTTGAGTGAAGTAGAAAAGAAAAGCTTTATCACTTTGCCAGGCAAAGTGGGCCACACTGGACTAATGCCCTCAAAACTGTGTGTCCTGACCTGGAGGGGGTTAGTAAGGAGTTTTACAGTAATGGTTCAAAGAATGTGTGATCAGCTCATGGATATTCTTCTGACTAGTTAGTGGTGAGATACGTGGGAGTCAGCATCACCAACTTCTGGTTCCAATTGGTCTGGAGTCTGCCTATGGGAAGCATACATTTAACTTCTCCCACCTACTGGGGGTTTCAGTATCTGCAAAACAGATCAAAGATATTGTTAGATATATCCCTTGAGGGGAAAACAGGCCCCTGTCCCAAGGCTGTACTGTTGTTCCCTTTGACTCCTCATCCCTTGTCTCTGAATCCCCTCCCTTCACTAGATAGCAATGGTTTGAACCTGCCTTTTGGACTCAGGGAAAGTCACGGAGGCTAATTGAAGCCTATTTCCAGGAATCAAGAAATATGGGGGGGGCACAAAAAAACTTCTGTACCCAGAAACTCTACAGGGTCCTGCTTAGTTTCAATAGTGTTCGTAGTACCACTGTCTTAAACTTTGACAAATACCATGATGAAGCAAAGGGCTTCTCTGATATCTCAGTTGGTAAAGAATCCACCTGCAATGCAGGAGACCCTGGTGTGATTCCTGGGTCCAGAAGATCCACTGGAGAAGGGATAGGCTACCCACTCCAGTATTCTTGGGCTTCCCTGGTGGCTCAGTTGGTAAAGAATCCACCTGCAATATGGGAGACCTGGGTTTCATCCCTGGGTTGGGAAGATCCCCTGGAGAAGGGAAAGGCTACCCACTCTAGTATTCTGGCCTGGAGAATTCCATGGACTACATAGTCCATGGTGTTGCGAAGAGTCAGACAAGACTGAATGACTTTCACACAAGATGACAAAGCAAAAGAAAAGTCCAGAGTGTCTCACACCAACAATTTAATCTTTTGCTCTGAAGCGACTCACACAGTGGTGTCTTGGAGTCAGTTTACATGGCCTCACAAGAGCCAGTTGTGCACAGCTCTTCCCAACTCCATATTCATTGCCATCAAGTTGGTAGCTAGAAATCAGCCATGGCAGGAGTATTTGCACCAGAGAAATAAACTAGTGCTACAAATCACACTCCGCCTGTCCCCTGCCACCAAAAGAACCAGTTGTTAAGGGGCCACCAATACATTTCTTGATTCACTGAACTTTCACTCACAACTTATCATTCAAAACTATTCACATGGCTCAATCCAAATGCAAAGGAATTGAGAAGTCCAATCCTACTATTTGCCCTGAATGCAGACAGCCAGGAGTATTTGGTGAGCAACAGTATTCCCAACCAGGGGATAATGCAAACATCCAAATGTTCATTCATTTATAGTTAATATAGGCATTCAATAATGGAATACTTCAGATGTTAATCTAAAAACAATAAAAATGACTAGAAGAGTTTTAAGCACATGTGGTATGACAGTTATCAATGTACTGCCTCTCAGCTCCTGATCCACCCTTTATTTCCCTGCCTGGGATATTAGAGATGGATCTTGTAAACCATTCCTCCTTTGCTAGTAGATGTAGCACACAAATACTGCAGGAGGAAAGGGCTTCTTCCTGAGTCTGGTGTGATTTCTCTATCTTTTTATCCTGCAGTGCTCATCTGGCATGAGAGCTACCAGTGGAATTCATGCCCAGAAAGTTTCAGAGACGCCCCTGAGGGTAAAGCTTTCCATAAAGTTCCAAGGATGTCTTAGCCAATTTCTCCGCATGTACAGCAACATACTCGGCAGGTGTCTTCCTGGTAGCTTTCTGGTATACTGATGACCTAGCCAGCTCCCCAGTATGTTCAATAGCATCCCTCATGAGCAGCTTCCCATTAAGTTTTTCTAACACACCAGTTGATGGCTTCCTGCCTACCAGTCTTAAATTGGCAGTACCATAATATCAGGCTATCTTGCCAGCTCCACCCTAGTTCTCTCTGCCTGCCAACCTCAACCCACCAACAGTGGACCAGCTCCAGGCAAGGCAACCCAGTGAATTTGTTTCCCTTCTAGTAGGCTGCAACCATATCCTACCCGCTAAGGTTGGACTCTCTGGATTAGGGACCCAAGCTCAGTGACAGGGAATCCAAATAGAAGAGTCACAGAAGATATTTAAAGATAATTTTGGAATGCTGGGAATCTCAAATAGATGAGTGATGCCTCCTCTTCACCACAAGTCAAGAGAGATTGCTTAATATGTGTCCCCTCAATGTCAGTGTGGAGTTAAACAGTGGCCTACAATCTGACTCATGCCTTATACATCCAAAGGTTGAGAGATTGGTGGAAGCAGCCTCTGAGAACAATGTGGAAGCTAAAGGAAGAGGACTCCTACAAGGAAGAGTTGGGGTAGAGTCTTCTTCGGACCTGTCTGTGAACAATTTGCATGTGTGGAAAATCTTTGCAGAAAGATGTTGAAACTATCATCAGATGTCTGGGTGCAAGAAAAGAGGGAACAACCAGGAGAGATGGAAATGCGCTTGTCCCGGAAGTTAGAGAGAGATCCCCAGTAAGGAGTGGAAATAGTGGAAATAGTATAGGTGGAGATGCGGTAAGGGTTGTAGGCGTAAGAGTAGGACACTTGGAGCATTCCTATCTATTGGCAACTACTCTAGAAGATAGAGGATTGATCACATGCTGAGAAGAGCTTGTGAGCACTGGTTCATAGGCTATAGGCGGGTGACATAATTTTGAGGACAGTTAAGGTGACTGGAGGAGAAAGCAATGGCACCCCACTCCAGTACTCTTACCTGGAAAATCCCATGGGCAGAGGAGCCTGGTAGGCTGCAGTCCATGTGGTCACTAAGAGTCGGACACAACTGAGCGACTTCACTTTCACTTTTCACTTTCATGCATTGGAGAGGAAAATGGCAACCCACTCCAGTGTTCTTGCCTGGAGAATCCCAGGGACAGAGGAGCCTGGTAGGAGGCCGTCTATGGGGTCGCACAGAGTCAGACATGACTGAAGCGACTTAGCAGCAGCAGCAGCAGTAGGAAGGTGACTGGAATTAACTGTGTAGAACAGGTAAGAGTGCTAACCAGAGAGCTCTGATAGGATTATCAGACAGAGCTCAACACCCATTTTAAATTGTTAATCGTGAGTTCATGGTAGAAGAGTTTTTCTCCCGAGCCCACATCCACTAATGCACAGACAGGGAAAACAAATAGATTAATTCATTAAAGTCTGTGGCTCAGCAGGTAAAGAATCCACCTGCAATGCGGAAGACCTGGGTTCGATCCCTGGATTGGGAAGATCCCCTGGAGAAGGGAAAGGCTACCCACTCCAGTATTCTGGCCTGGAGAATTCCATGGGCTGTGTAGTCCATGGGGTTACAGAGAGTCGGACACGACTGAGCGACGTTCACTCACTCATTCACTTGGGTTTTTACCATGTAGAGAGGCAAAGAGATAGAGTGGCAGGATGTTTAGTGTATTTACACTGAAATACATGATGTCGTTAAGGTGAACCAGCTCCCAGTTTAGTCAGAAGCTGAAGGGAACACCTGGAGAACTTGAAGATGTATTGGAGATGAGTTTCTTTTTTTTTTTTTTTTTAAGTGTCATAATCTTGAACAATTTATTAAACAAATACTTATCCATGTTATTAAACATAGAAAATTATCTTCTTTTTTTTTCTTTTTACTTTATTTTACTTTACAATACTGTATTGGTTTTGCCATACATTGACATGAATCCATCACGGGTGTATACAAGCTCCCAATCCTGAATCCCCCTCCCACCTCCCACCCCATATCATGATCCAGGGAGATGAGTTTCTTAACAGTAGAGCAGCATTCAACAGGATTCAACAGGACCAGGATTAGGGTGAGGGTCCCTTGGACAACAAGGAGATCAAACCAGTCAACCCTAAAGGAAATCAACCCTGAATATTCACTGGAAGGACTGATGCTGAAGCTGAAGTTCCAATATTTTGGCCACCTGATGGGAAGAGCCAACTCACTGGAAAAGACCTTGATTCTGGGAAAGATTGAAGGGGAGAGGAGAAAAGGATGACAGAGGGTGAGATGGTTGGATGGCATCGCCGATTCAATGCGCATAAATTTGAGCAAACTCTGGGAGATAATGAAGGACAGGGAAGCCTGGCATGCTGCAGTCCATGGGTTGTGAAGAGTCAGGTATGACTTAGTGACTGAACAACAAATGAGGCTGAGTCATGCTAGTGTTGGGTTGAATCATGTCCTTATGTAAAATGATATTTTATTCATCTTGTATTGTTGCCTAGTAATTTTTATTTTAAAATAGTGTATTAAAATATTATTTATCTTGATGATTGAGTTTTATGGCACCTCCCTAACATATTGTACTCTCGCCCTAATCCTGGTCCTGTTGAATCCTGATTGCTGCTTTACCATCAAGAAACTCACCTCCAATACATCTTCAAGTTCTCCAGGTGTTCCCTTCAACTTCCAACTAACTGGAAGCCTGTTCGCCTTAACAACATCCTGTATTTTAGTGTAAATACACTAAACATCCCTGCCACTCTATCTTTTCACCTTCTCTTAACATAACCCCACTTGCCTCACCTGAGTTCTAACCTTAGCAACAGTGTCAGTCAGTCCAGGGGAGAGTTTGGGAAATGGAGAAGGGCTGGAGTGGGAAGCAGAATGCAATGCCATATCAGGAGCAAGAAAATGCAGAACACCGTGAAGACGGGTGAGGTCGATCCCCGAAATCAAGTAGTGATGGCACTCAGAATGCTTTAGAAGATGGATATTAAGGGTATCACAAGAGAAAATTGATAGAACATGATGGATATGGTGACTCTTTATATTGGTGATAGGATTAGTAAGGTGGTAACTAAAGCATATTAAAAAGCAGAGACATCAGTTTGCCAACAAAAATCCTTATTGCCAAAGCTATGGTTTTTTCAGTAGACATGTATGAATATGAGAGCTTGACCATAAGGAAAGCTGAGCACTGAAGAATTGATGCTTTTGAACTGTGGTGTTGGAGAAGACTCTTGAGAGTCCCTTGGACTGCAAGGAGATCCAACCAGTCCATCCTAACGGAAATCAGTCCTGAATATTCATTGGAAGGTCTGATGCTAAAGCTGAAGCACCAGTTGTTTGGCTACCTGATGTGAAGAACTGACTCACTGGAAAAGACCCTGATGCTGGGAAAGATAGAGGGCAAGAGAAGGGGATGACAGAAGATGAGATGGTTGGATGGCTTCACTGACTCAGTGGACATGAGTCTGAGCTAGCTCCGGGAGTTGGTGATGGACAGGGAAGAATGGCATGCTGCAGTCCATGGGGCTGCAAAGAATCCGACATGACTGAGTGACTGAACTGAACTGAACTAAAGAACGTGGAGAAGACACGGTAACACAGAGTAGGAAAACGAACTATAAGGACTCACCAGGAGTATGTCTCCGTCATTTTGGTGAGGGATGGAGGAGAAGCTGTGGTAGAGGACAGATGGAGAGAGGTTCCAAAAGTGACTGCAGCTATGGACTGGGGATTACTGCAGAATGGTGGCTCTCTTCCCGACACATTCGAGGTTCTTGCTTCATTGCAAAAGAATTCAGAGATGAGGTGATAGGTGAGCAGTGGATTTATTTAGAGAGAAACACACTCCACAGACAGAATGCAGGCCATCTCAGAAGGAGAGAGCCCCCAAATATGGCATGGTTAGTTTTTACAGGCTCTGTAATTCCATAGGCTAATGAGTGGGAGGATTAGTTCAATTATTTGGGGGAAAAGGTGGAGCTTTCCAGGAACTGGGTCACTGCCCACTTTTTGACCTTTATGGTTAGCCCCAGAACTGTCATGGTGCTGGTGGGTGTGTCACTTAGCTTATGCCATTGTAATGAGGGCATAATGAGACTCAGGGTCCATTGAAAATTGAATCTTCTGCCATTTGGACCCAGTTGGTTCTAACCAGTCTTCAGTTCTCTTTAGTTCAGTATAACCGGTTCTCTTGGGCTATCCCCTTACTAAGCCCACCACCAATATAAATACGGCCATGACATTCTTTTGAAGGTTGTGCCCCTCCCCCTTCCCTCCTGTTTCAGTGCGTTTAGTAAAAATAAGCACTTTGTAGGAGATCAGTCATGTTTGAATTTGAAGGAAGTGGCCATGTTGAGATGGCTTTTCACAATTCAGTGCCTGTGAGTGACTCATAAGATGGTAGAGATCTCTGAGGACCAAGGCAGAGCAGGTGATGTAAGTCTCAGTGGAAAACCATCCATTATGAAGATCCCATGCTCTCCTCCCAAGCTTGCCGGGAGCGGGTCCAGGCTCCATTAACATCTGTCTTCCGAAGGCTCCCTGAGTTCTCCTTGCACCTGGACCCAGTATGAAAACTCCCTTCCCTTCATATTTAGCCCCCAAAGAATTTAAGCATTTTTCTAAAGGCAAATTTTACTAGAGAAAAATGATCAGCAATAACAAAAATTTCAAAAGTCTAACAATAGAGGTTTTCAGGGTATAATCTGCTTATTGAAATTAAAATGTAACTAGCGTTCTGAATGCAAATAAGAGCAGTCTGCAGTCATGGCCCACAGAGGCTCTGATTCATCTTCCTTGACGTACATGCACTTATTTCTCTGGTCTGCTTGCTTCGTCTTAATCATATCCATTAATAGATTGGTAAGGCTGTTTCTACTGGTTGGTGAGGTGATGATTCCTCACCAGCTGTTCTAAAATAGAATTTAGGTATCGCTGGGGGCACACGAAAAGATGTTCTGTGAAAGGAAATTAATAATCCTTTATCAAATCACTAAAAACCTTCGTTAAATGTTTCAGAAATCTACAAAAGAAAAGTATTCATATAGACATTGTCCCTTGGCATGTATTTTGTGTATGTTTTCCACAATAAGCATGTATTACATTTTCAACAGATAAAAATAAATTTCATCTAAAAGTAATTAGAAAAAAAATACAGTGGTTAAAGATACATCTAACACAAAACAGAATAGTCAGGTTATCTTGTGCAGAAAAATTGCATTCTTGATTCTGGTTATTTGTGCATTTTTCCATAGGTTGTCCAGGATATATGTCAGAGAAGTCTATTATTTCTTGTATTATTTGGAATATACACCATTAGAAAGACTTGCAAAAAGCTTTTACTGATTAAATATTTACCAGCAAAGACTTGACAACAACTCCACTACCTCTTAAGCATTCAAATAAGTGGGGAAAGTGTCCCACAGGGGAGACACACAGGAAAATTATAAGAGAAAGCATTTCTAGCAACTGTTCATGAATCCTTTATGACCCTTGGAAAACTAAAGAATATCTGGTCTACAATATATTTTACACCTTTGTCTTCAAAGTTCAACCTTCATCAACATATACCAACTAATAAGGAGTTGCTCCAAAATACAATAATAATAATAATAATAATAATAATTCAAGAGTTCTAGGAAGAGAAGACAAAGAAACCCTTGGCATGCATTCACACTTTATCCAGTCACTCAACATGCCTAAACTGGGTACATACACTCTATTAAGCAATATACTTACTACCGGGAGAACGAGAAAATAAATATCACTCTGAAAGTGACTTACATTTTAATGGGAAAGATAAGATATGTACAAAGACAATTAAAACAACACAAGGGAGCCTGTAATAAGTGTCCTCTGTGTGTGTGTGTGTGTGTGTGTGTGTGTGTGTGTGTGTGTGTCCATGCACGTGCATCCACACTCAGTTGCTCAGTCCTGTCTGACTCTTTGCAACCCCATGGACTTTAGCCCACCAAGCCATGGGATTTTCCAGGCAAGGATACTGGCGTGGGTTGCTATTCTCTTCTCCAGGAGAATTCTCCTGATGCAGGGACTGAACCCTGCATTGCAGGCTGTTTTTGTTTTACCCCTGAGCCACAAGGGAAGCCCCTAATAAGTGTCCTAAGAGATCTTAAAAGAAGACACCAGGAGCAGGAAATAATCATGTTCTACAGGGAGGCCAGAGAATGTTTCAATTCAGAAATGATGTAAGAATAAAATTTGAAGTTGCTTCCCAAAGCATGAGGTTAGGGCAAGCAGGTGAGGCATTCAAGTATGAGCAGGAAGATAAGCCAAAATCAAATTCTTCCTTTGGGAGGAAGCTTATGCAGTTATCACAATGCTGCTTGAAAAAAGAGATACAAAACTTTGTTTTCTTTCATTGTTAGGACTCTTTCAGGTACATGATGGTCCCTGAAGTTTGAACTTCCTTAGCTTCATGGGTACATGAGGCCAGCGTGCTGGGTGAAGCACACTGAGGGCAAGTGGGTCTCTGCCGCTCATTACCTATGTGATTTTAGGCAAATCACTTCATTTTTCTAAACATCGATTTCTTCAAATGATATCTACTTTGAATAATGCCCACTTCAAATAGTATCTACTTGTAGAATTGGAAATAGCAACTCAGTTTTCCTTTTGGGGACTGCCCCTCCTCTACTCTCAGCTGACTTGTCAGGATCTACCTTGCACTTCATGGGTTGGTTATATGGCTTGGCCCTGAAATAAACACATTCAGTTGAGCATGTGACCCAAACCAAGCCAATCTGGATTGATCGCTCCCTCCACCCCACCCCTAGGATACTATTGTAACCAATAGGAATTCTTTCTCCACTGGGGCTGCCAAACTAATAGAATATAAGCCTAGAGGAACCAATGGTCAATTGGCTTCAACAGAGGGAGAGTTTGGAAGCCAACGCAGTGAACAGCAAAGCCTATGGAGAAAGATAATATACAAAGGCAAGTCTAAACTGTGCTTGCACCAGTTGGAAAAGATTTCTGCCGAATTTGCTCACTAGGTGCCCTAACAAACACACTACGATAATAGCAATCCTGTGATTTGTGGATCACCCAGCAAACCTGCCATTCAATTCAAAATTTAGACAAACATTTGTTGATCACCTACTATGTGCAAGGATATACAAGATGAGGAAGCTATTTTCAGAAAACTTTTCAGGTGCTACATAATAACTATGTGGACTCACTGGCTTCAACCTTGTTGTTCCTAATTCTCTCTGTTCTATTTTAAAATGCCCCAATCTCCTCGTATCTATTACAGTTCTGCCTGAAACAAATCAACCCACTACTGTGACTGAAGAAGCTGAATTTACTGATAAAATTGGTCAAACTCCAGATGTAACTGAATCTTCCATAGATAATTTAAGATTGTATGGCTCATCTTGTGTGGGTTAGGAACAACTCTCAGTCATAACACTGTCTCTAATTCTCATCAAAAGCTGGAATTGAAGTAAGTGAAGTGACACTACTTTGAGGATACCTATAAATTCACCATAATTCATTTATCCAGAGGTAAATTCCTTGCAAACATTGAAACTTTAGCTCATGATAGCACATAACTTATGGCATACTAACAACTGATTAATCTCACAAAAAAAGAGAACCATTAATATGCAAACAGCACAAAGCCCCCGATCACATTGTGTGCATGACTCCTGCAGTAAGCAGGGAGGTGAACACAAGGACTTTTGTTTGGCACTGTGTCCTATCCCCCATCAGGGTGCCTGGCACAGGATGGTCAATTACTGTTTGTTGGACTGAACTGAATCTCATATTCTACTGTAAACATGCAATCTCACTCTCTACTTTACCAAAGCAAACTTCAGGCCAGTTTTAAGCTAAATCCCACCTGTACACTCTGGAAAACTCTCTCGGAGCAAATCATATTCCTTATTACCTTCAAAAAATACTTCAAGCTCACAGCTTCGGTGATCCATTATTAACCTAGTCCTCCTCAAACTTAGCTGATGCTAGAATCACCTGGTGAACTTGCAAAGTTCCTGAAGCCCAGGTTGCACCACAGATCAATTGAATCAGAGTTGCTGGGGGTAAGACCCAGGTGTCAGTGTTTTTTAAATCTCCCCAGATGATTCAAGGGATTCCAATATACAGTTAAAGTTGAGAAACAGTATAGTAGAACAGTCTTTGTGCAGTTCCTATATTATTTCTGTAACTATACTAAGTTTTTATTTATAATCTATGATGCCCTAGTCCAGACCAGCACTGAAATATAATGGTTTCATATAAGCAGTAATAGAATATTAATCTTTGATATGGTCCCCTCCAATGGAATTGTTCAAATCTCAGATACCTCTCTTAAGATTCAAGCGCCCAATTGCTAAGTCGTGTTCGACTCTTCGTGACACCATAGACTATAGTCCACCAGGCTCTATCCATGGGATTTCCCAGGGAAGAATACTGGAGTGGGTTGTCATTTCCTTCTCCAAGGATCTTACCAGTCCAGGGATTGAACCCACATCCCCTGCATTGGCAGGCAGATTCTTTACCAAAGATTCAGGGGGGAAGGAATAATAGCAGTTTCTGGGGTTTTGTCCCATCCCAGTTTCCTGTTTTAAGAACTATATGAGCCCTCCCCATTCACAGAAATGGGCCACTAAAGTCATCGGTGTCATCTGTAACCCTGCTTCCCTCACTCCTATAATTCCCTCCCTGCTTCCTCTTGCCGAAGCTCAAGGAATTTTAAATTTGAGGATACATCAGAATCAATCATGAGAACTTGTGATAACATTCCTGGGGCCTACCTCTAGAACTTCAAATTCAGTTAGACTGGGATAGGGCTGGGAAATGCACATTTCCACCAACTTCCCAGATGTTGATGCTGCTGGTCTGGGAACCACACTTGAAAAAGCACTGCCATCGCCGGTTAGATCTGAGCCAGAATTGGCCAATTAAATTCTCTTGTTCTTACATACATTGGATATAGACAAATGGGCTTCCCTGGTGGCTCAGATGGTAAAGAATCCACGTGCAACACAGGAGACCTAAGTTCAGTCCCTGGGTCAGGAAGATCCCCTGTTGAAGGGCACGGCAACCCACTCCAGTATTCTTGCCTGGAGAATCCCATGGACAGAGGAGCCTGGTGGGCTACAGTCCATGGGTCACAGAGAGTCAGACACGACTGAATGACTAACATACCTAGACAAATATTGATTGATTCCACTTGTACGAGGTCCCTAGGATAGTCAAATCCATAGATTCAGAAAGTACCCTGGTAGATGCCACGGTGGGTGTATGGAGGGGAGTTAGTATTTGACGGGGACAGAGTTTATGAAGGTGAAAAATTCAGGAAATGGATGATGGTGAGATTTGCAACGCGCTGTGAACGTACGTAGTGCCGTTGTACAATTAGATGTGGCTAAAATAGTGTGTTTTACGTTATGTGACTTATAAAATGTTTGGGGTCTTTTTTGTTTGTTTTCAATTTTCTTGTTCTTGACTCCGAGGTAAACTCTGAAGACTGCTGTATTAGTTTCAAAGGACTGTTGGGACAGAAGACCACACATTTGTCCTATAGCTATTCGTACCCTCGGCTTTAAACACAGTTTCTTATATTTGAAAAGCCTCCCTCTTTGAACTACTCTGTTTTGATTGGACTCCTGTTACCTGCAGCCAGAAGCATCATGTCTAAGAGTCTGGTCTATGTCTTGCCTGTGCTTTAACAGACCGTGACTGGCCCCTTCCCCCTTTGGGGGAACTATACTCCAATAATTTTGTTTTAATCCTACCTTTTGAGCTGGCCAACCTTACAATCTATGTTTTTAAATCCAATTATCTGTGTCATTAGCAAAAACTCAAAATTAGCAGGCACTGTGCTAGGAGCATAGTATGTGTTACCTCAGTCATTTATATGACAGACATACAGAATGGGGTACTTTAACCCTCACTGCGTAGATGAGGAAACCAAGGCTTAGAACCTATACACCCCAAAGTATAGGGCTAGGGAATAGAATTCATATACATTCAGGTGTGTATTGTGTATCATCTCCCTAGTCAGAAGGCAGACTCCAGGAGGCTAGAGATCTTGGTTTTGTGGCGTTGGGTTAATAGCAAGCATTTATTGGGCAGCCAGCATTGCACTACAATCCCATGTACTGTGATTATCCTGCATTTTCACATGAGGAAACTAGGGCACAGGGAGTTTGAGAAACTTGCTTTAGGCGAAGTAGGTGCTAAGAGATGGGCCAGGGTTCAAACCAAGGCAGTTCTTCTCAACATTAGGCTGCAGGAGAGTCATCTGGAGACCTTGTTAGAAGGCAAAAGGCTGGGCTGTCACCCAGGTCCACGTGGGGCCTGAGATTCCACATTTCTACCAAAGCCAAGAGATGCTGACTCTGCTGCCCTGAGACTCACTTTGAATGGGAGGGTCTGGACGAAGAGTCTGCGTTTACCCTTTAAACCACACTGCTTCTCCATTGCAGTAAGTCCCCCACATACGAACCTTCAAGTTTCAAACTGTCAAAGGTACACACGCGCCCCTGTATGCCAGCTGTCATATTGCACTCCTGTGCTTTTCAAGGTCCTGTACTGGAAGGTCAAAAGTGTTTTCTTTATTTTTTGTGTTTCTGTTTTATGTACTACTTCTGTGAAAAGTATTATAAACCTATTACAGCACAGTACTATATAGCTGATTGCGTTAGCTGGGCGCCTAGGCTAACTTTGATGGCCTTAGGAACAAACTGGACTTATGAGCTATATAGAGGATTTACTGTAGATGAATATTTGCTGATTGAGTGAAGGCAATACGTTTGTCTAATAATAAACCCGTTGACCATGTTAGTCAAGGATTTACATTTCTATTTTAGTGCTCACTCAGCTTTTACCCTAGTTATTCATTTGAATATAGGGAATGTGCCAGTCTCTTTGGAAGAAAACTATGTTAATTCATGCAAGAAATCATGCCTTGCTTCTCTTCCTTCAACAATTCCATGGCCTCCCGTTGAATTGGAATAAAACTAAACTGCTTATCATGGCCTAGGAGGCCCAGATGATCTGCACCCCTCCTCACCCCCCACCCAGACACCTCACTCTCTCTGCTCCTAGATCATGACATCCAGCACATTGGCCTTCCAGCTGTTTCTAGAACAAGACAAGTGTTCTCCCCAGACTCAGGACCTTATATTTGCTGTTTCCCTTCATCTTCTCTCGTATTGTTCTTTCTGCTGTAAAATGAATAAATAAAAGACAGAAACAGACAGAAGACACAGCAATTAAGGCCGATTTAATTCAGGAAGACTGGTTTCCCAGGTGGCGCTGGTGGTAAAGAGCCCGCCTGCCAATGCAGGAGATGTAAAAAAAAAAAAATGCAGGTTCAACCCCTGGGTCGGGAAGCTCCCCTGCAGGAGGGCATGGCCACCCACTCCAGTATTCTTGCCTGGAGAATCCATGGACAGAGGAGCCTGGCGGGCTACAGTCCATGGGGTCACAAAGAGTCAGACCGACTGAAGCAACTTGGCATGCATGGTAGGGGAAGACATCAATAGAACACCAGGCTCCCTTTTGAATACTACAAGGCCAAGTGGGAATTTATATCTGAGGAGCAAGTGGAGGTCAATGGATGGAAGATTACTAAGTTAGACATCAAGGATTAGGGAAATCCTGGAACTGACTTGATAGGATAAACTCTGAGATATATTTTACATTCCACACCTCCTATGCAAGGTGAGGATGAAGCTGCCCTCCTAGGGCTTTGCCTGAAACCGCAACCTTTTGGACTTCTTCCCCGTCTCGGTCCAGCTGTGCTTTCAGGAGTCCTCCTGAGTGCATGCCCTTCAAATATTGCTTGTACAGAGATCCCCATCTCAGGATCTGCTTCTGGGAATCCTGGCCTAGGAGCCCCACACAGGCACACCTTTCTGTTGGATGTATCTGGGTACAGAATTGCTGGAGCAGAGAATATACCCGTGCTCAGTTTTCTGAAGGGTTTGCACAAATTAACCCTCCCACCAGCGGTGTATGAGCACGTCAGTTACGTCAAATCTTTGTCAAAACTCGCGAAAAGTCTTTTCCTCCATTCCTCATTCTTTTCAATGGACCCTTTTCTTATTGATTTTTAGATGTTCTTTTATATATATACATATTCTTGATATGAGTGCTTTCCTAGTTCTTTGCAAGTCCTTTGCTAAATATGACCATAAATATTCTAGTCCCATTCTTAATTTTGAAAAACACAATCATCTGTGGACACTTATCTTTTTTTTTTTTACTTTTCTAGTTGTTAAACCTTTTATTTCTTTCTCTTACTTTCTGCAATACCTAGGTCCTCCAGTGTGAGGTTAAGTAGAAATAATTATAAACAGCATCATTGTCTTAGACCCAAATTTGACTTTCACTACTTCAATGTTTTATGGAATGTTTGCAGATGAGGTTTTGTAGATAGATTCTGTATAATTAAGAAAGTTTCCTTCTATTCCTAATTTGTTAAAAATGTATGTTTTGTTTTCATGATCAAGGATTGAAGTTAATCAAGTGATTTTTGTGCATCTCTTACAAGGACCATATGATTTTTTACCTCTTTTCTTTTAGTGTTAAAACTAACCTTGCTTTCATGGATTCCAGCTTGGTTGTGGTGCATTGTATATTGTTGGATTTAATTTGTTATTTTCTTTTTTAAAGAGCTTCTACATCTATGTTCGTGAGAGATTTGCAAAATAACTTGGCTCTCTTGTAATGTCGCCGTCAGGTTCAGTACTGAAGTTACGCTGGTTTCATACGTATGTCATGAGGCCGTCTCTCTTTTTCTAGTCTGCAAAATTTCATGTAACACTGGGTTCTTTACTCCTTGTATATTTGAAAGAATTTATCTCTGCATTTTTCTTTTTTCTTGGATATTTGATCTCTAAGCATTCTGGCTGTCTTGGCTAATTTGTGATCTTTCACATATCTCTTTTTAACCGGATTAAAACTTTAACCAGATTTTATAGTTGTTCTTGGTAAGATGGAGGTTTGATAGAACTGAGTCATTTCAAGGCCTTGTTTTTAGGGCCATGTATAAACGAATAGTTGGAAACATTTGCACGCTAGTATTTAATCACGAAGGACCTTGGATTCTAGAGACTATTAAACAGTGGGGATCCCTGACAATTTTTGAGTAGACAGATCAGACCTAAAACTAGGAAAGGAAATGTGGCAATGATGTATAACATGAAAAGAAAGAAGAACAGGTAAGAGGTTATTCCAAAAGTTCCCTGAAAGCAACATTCTGTTTAGGAGAATGCCAGCCAAAGTATAAAAGCTTTCCTTTCAATTCATGATTCTCCAAGTGGGTCAAGAAGCAGCAGCTCGCCTGGGAACTTGCTATCTGCATGTTCCCAATGCTGCTCCGGATCTACGGAATCAGAGTGTCTAGAGGAGATGCCTTACAATCTGTGTTCTGACAGAGCCCGGGGACCATTACTTTATGCCAAGGGCTTCCCTGGTGGCTTAGACCAAAAAGAATTTGTGCAATGCTGGAGACCCAGGTTCAATCCCTGGGTTGGAAAGATCCCCTGGAGGAGAGAATGGCAACCCACTTCAGTACTCTTGCCTGGAGAATTCCACAGAAAAAGGAGTCTAGCGGGCTAAAGTCCACTGAATCTCAAAGAATCAGACACGATTAAGCAACTAATACACACACACACGCACACACACTTTAGACCAAATGTCATCTCTTCACAATTAGGGGTGACTGTATGATGCCAGTTGTGGCCAATAAAATGTAAGGGGAAGTCCAATCAGGGTAATTGGAGGAAAACTTTGCTCCCCTAATAAACAGGACAGATGAAACGGGCTGCCCATTTCCCTTCTTCCTGCCATGACTGCTGACTGACATTGTGATCAGGAGGCAAAGGATCTGAGGGCTGAGAAATCCAACAGATTGAGGGAAGTCCACTGAGAATTTCAAATCCCACCAAGAAATTCTCATCAGAGACAACTCTGTTCCTCTCTAACTCCTGCTGTCAGGGTACCTCACTAAATACGATGTCTTGCTTGCCCAGGGCTCTGTGGAACGAGAGAACAGTGATTTCTGGCAGAGCTGTCAATTCCAAGCAGGCGGGTGTGCCTGGCAGCTTCCGCCCGGAGCAGCGCTAGCTCAGGGACTCAGAGCTCCATCCCCAAGTGTGCTCCAGATGGCGGCAGGGACCTCTCCAAGTCTCGAACGTGCTCGGGTGGCATTGAGGACTTGTGTGTAACAATCCTGTTCTCGAGGGACTAGCCCACATTGTACAACAACAACAAAATCTCTAGTGGGAAAAAGAAGCAGAGCTGCTTACAAGGAGACTGCCAGGAGGCTTCACCCACATATCTGCCTCCTGGTCCAAATTTCTGCCTTGAGTGGTAGGGATCCTTTTGGGTCCCAAGCAGGTTCTTCTATGAATGGGTACAAATCCTGAATCACCTCCGCAGAGAGTTTTTTGGAACTGATCACCCTGCTCAAAATTACAAACCCTCCCCTAAACTCCAGCAGGCATACTTCCTCATCTTTGCTTTATTTTTCAGCTTAGTACTTATTGCCATCTGGCATATGATATGCTTTACTTATTCAGATGTTTATTGTCTTTCCTCCTCCGCTAGATTATAAGGTTTACGAGGACAGTAATTTTTGCTTGTTTTGCTCATCCTTACGACCACAATATTTAGGAAGGTACCTGGCACTAGTAAATGCTCAATAAATATTTGAGGCTAGACACTTGTCAAGCGATTGGCTGACAGGTCCTGGAAAGTGGCATACCCTTTTCCTGCTTCTTGCCATTGTTTCTCTACAGTATAAGCCTCTGGACTTCCTTTGATGTAAATCTGCCTGGCAATGCAGGGGACACCAGTTCGATCCCTGGTCTGGGAAGATTCCGCGTGCTGTGGAGCAGCTAAGCCCGTGCTCCACAACTACTGAGCCCAAGCTCCGGAGCCCGAGAGCTGCACCCGCTGAAGCCCGCTTGCCTGGAGCCTGCGCTTCGCAACAAGGAAAACCGCCACAACGAGAAACCCCGCGCACTGCAAGGAAGAGCAGCCCTGCTCACCACAGCAGAGAAAGCCCATGTGCAGCAGCGAAGGCCCAGGGCAACCAAACATAAAGAAATCATGCAGAAACTAGGTTTAATCTTTATTAAAAAAAATTAGACCGCAGATTCTACTACAGTTTATTCCATGTCAACAGAGACTGGGTGAATAATAATGAAAGTGAAAGTGAAAGTCACTCAGCATGTCCGACTCTTTTCGACCCATGGACTGTCATGGAATTCTCCAGGCCAGAATACTGGAGTGGGTAGCCTTTCCCTTCTCCAGGGGACCGTCCCAACCCAGATCTCCCACACTGCAGGCTATGGATCAACAATAGCTATTATTTAGGGCTTGCTATGTAGCAAATGACCACTCAGTGCTATAGATGCACTATCTTCTTTAGTTCTCAGACAGTACTAGCACCTTTAGCCCCATTTTACCAATGAGAAGAAGGAGGCTCAGACATCTCAGCTGGCTTACTCAGGCTCTCCCGGAGCATCAGTGGCACAGTTGGGAAGTAGATTTAGGACTATCTGACTCAGCCTGGGCTTTCACCTGCTGCCTCGTTGGAGAAGTTTCAGCACTAGTTGACACATTCATGTTACCCTGATTCCTCCTTTCCTGCTAAAATGTAGGCATTTTTTGTGTGAGCCCAGAAATCAAATGACCAAATAGAGATGCTTTATCCAGAATTCCCTCCTGCCTGGAGAGATGATAGATGATAGACAGATGACAGATAGATAGCTAAATAGACAGATTAAAAAATACTTGGCAGAAATAAAGTTCTAACAAATGTTGGCTATTTAATTGTTAACGTACCTTTCAAAAGAAGAACGTAAAAGCATTTTATGTAGAATGAACACATTTCAGCAATTTTTTAAAAAAAATTAGTATCAAGACAGACTGTCTTGGATGTCTTATTTCCTAAAAACATCCTAATTTATTTAGATGTTAGGGACTTCATTGGTGGTAGAGTGGTTAGGACTTTGCACTTCCAATTCAGGGACTGCAAGTTTGACCCCTGATTGGGAATTAAGAATCCACATGTTGTATGGTATGGCAAAAATATAAATAATATTTTTTTTTAACTAGACATCAGCACAGGTCTTAGAATTAGTGATAATAACAGTGGCAAATATTTAGAGTGTTTATTTATATGTAGGCTTAAAATCTGCAACAGCATTAGGAGCAGATAGAGAGGTACACTCAGGTTTAATCAGCTGCTTTTGAGGAAATGGCCAACACTGTTTACGCACCAACACTGTCTGCTCCAGGAGCACAAACATGGCACAGAGGTCCTTACTTACCCACTGTCATTTCATGCTTTTATACCCTCACTCATACAGTTCTCTCTTGGAAATGCCACTCCCCTCTGTGTAGCACTCAGTTCAGTTCAGTTCAGTCTGTCAGCCATGTCTGACTGTTTGCGACCCTATGGACTGCAGCATGCCAGTCTTTCCTGTCCATCACCAACTCCCAGAGCTTATTCAAACTCATGTCCATTGCATCAGTGATGCCATCCAACAATCTTATCCTCTGTCGTCCCCTTCTTCCCGCCTTAGATATTTCCAGCATCAGGATCTCTTCCAATGAGTCGGTTCTTTGCACCAGGTGGCCAAAGTACTGGAGTTTCAGCTTCAGCATCAGTCCTTCCAATGAACACTCAGGACTGATTTCCTTTAGGATGGACTGGTTGGATCTCCTTACAGTCCAAGGGACTCTCAAGAGTCTTCTCCAACACCACAGTTCAAGAGCATCAATTCTTCGGCACTCAACTTTCTTTATAGTCCAACTCTCACATCCATACATGACCACTGGAAAAACCATAGCTTTGACTAGATGGACCTTCGTTGGCAAAGTAATGTCTCTGCTTTTTAATATGCTGTCTAGGTTGCTCATAGCTTTTCTTCCAAGGAGTAAGCGTCTTTTAATTTCATGGCTGCAATCACCATCTGCAGTGACTTTGGAGCCTAAAAAAATAAAGTCTGCCTCTGTTTCCACTGTTTCCCATCTATTTCCTATGAAGTGATGGGACTTAGTTTTCTGAATGTTGAGCTTTAAGCCAACTTTTTCACTCTCCTCTTTCACTTTTGTTAAGAGGCTCTTTAGTCCTTCTTCCATAAGGGTGGTGTCATCTGCGTATCTGAGGTTATTGATATTTCTCCCTGCAATCTTGATTTCAGCTTGTGCTTCATCCAGCCCAGAGTTTCTCATGATGTACTTTGCATATAAGTTGAATAAGCAGGGTGACAATATACAGCCTTGACATACTCTTTTTCCTGTTTGGAACCAGTCTGTTGTTCCATGTCCAGTTCTAACTGTTGCTTCTTGACCTGCATATAGATTTCTCAGGAGGTAGGTCAGGTGGTCTTGTATTCTCATCTCTTTAAGAATTTTTCAGTTTATTGTGATCCACACAGTCTAGGGCTTTGGCATAGTGAATAAAGCAGAAATAGATGTTTTTCTGGAACTCTCTTGATTTATTGATGATTCAGCGGATGTTGGCAATTTGATATCTGGTTCCTCTGCCTTTTCTAAAACTGGCTCTTCTAAACCTGGAAGTTCACTGTTTACATCCTGTTGTAGCCTGGCTTAGAGAATTTTGAGCACTACTTTGCTAGCGTGTGAGATGAGTGCAATTGTGCGGTAGTTTGAGCATTCTTTGGCATTGCCTTCCTTTGGAACTGGAATGAAAACTGACCTTTTCCAGTCCTGCGGCCACTGCTGTGTTTCCAGATTTGCTGGCATATTGAGTACAGCACTTTCACAGCATCATCTTTTAGGATTTGAAATAGCTCAGCTGGAATTCCTACTAGCTTTGTCCGTAGTGATGCTTCCTAAGGCTTACTTGACTTTGCATTCCAGGATGTCTGGCTCTAGGTGAGTGATCACACCATCATGGTTATCTGGGTCATGAAGATCTTTTTTGTATAGTTTTTCTGTGTATTCTCACCACCTCTTCTTAATATCTTCTTCTTCTGTTAGGTCCATACTATTTCTGTCCTTTATTGTGCCCATCTTTGCATGAAATGTTCCCTTGGCATCTCTAATTTTCTTGAAGAGATCTCTGCCCTTCCCATTCTATTTTTTCCCCCCTCTATTTCTTTGCATTGATTGCTGAGGAAGGCTTTCTTATCTCTCCTTGCTATTCTTTGGAACTCTACATTCCAGTGGATTTATCTTTCCTTTTCTCCTTTGACTTTAGCATCTCTTCTCTTTGTAAGTCCTCATCAGACAACCATTTTGCCTTTTTGCTTTTCTTTTTATTGGGGATGGTCTTGATCACTGCCTCCTGTACAGTGTCATGAACCTCCGTCACTAGGAACTCCTATTTGTCCTTCAGAGTTCTCCTTAGGTATTGTGTTGCTTCCCATAGGAAGCCATCCTGGACCCTCTTCATATCAGTGATCTATTTCTCCACTGTACATCCAGACACACTGCTCTTACTTGTAATACACATGTAATGCACATGAATTGGTCCTTTTCCTTCCTTATAGTGTAAGCTTCGTGAGGCTTACATCATTCTGGTGAACAACACATAGGGTAGTAATGCCTGGAACAAGAACAGTTAATAACTGAACTGAAATTGAAGGGACTACAGTGTAAATACATCACAGAATGACTTGTGATGGAACTGAAGAAGCCTACTAACTAACAAGGGGCTTCCCAGGTGGCCCTAGTGGTAAAGAATCTGCCTTCTAATGCAGGAGATGCAGGAGACATGGGTTCGACCCCTGGGTGGCGAAGATCTGCTGGAGAAAGGCTTGATAATCCACTCCAGTATTTCTGCCTGGAGAATTCCATGGACAGAGGAGCCTGGCAGGCTGCAGTCCATAGGGTCACAAACAGCCCGACTAGATATACCCAGAATGTTAGACATCCCTAATTCCTCCTGACTGGATGCTCTCAGGTATCATCTTTGCAATCTTTTTTTGAGTCTGTAATTTATTTATTTATGCTGTTCTGGGTCTTCCTTGCTGTGCACAAGCTTCCTCTGGTCGTGCTGAGCAGGGGTTACTCTCTTGTGCAGTGCACAGGCTTCTTATTGTGGTTGCTGTGCAAGATGGACTCAAGGGCACCCAGCCTTCAGTAGTTGCAGCAACAAGGGTTGTGACTTGCAGGCTTAGTTGCTCCACAGCATGTGGGGTCTTGGTTCCTGGACCAGAGATTGAACGCATGTCCCCTGCATTGGCCAGTGGGTTGTTTACCACTGGACCACCAGGTAAGTCCCCAAGTCTGCAATTTTTGAGCATATGCAATGGCTGTAACAGTGTTGTGCAGGGAAAAAAAAGACAGTTTTCCTCTTGTGTTTCTCCTTTACACTCATATTACTATCACATTCACACTTTTGACTCCAGATGTGTGTGAGTTCCCCCCCACCAAGAAATTCTCTGAGACTCCAGGTGAGTGTCCTACAATCAAATTGAGTTTTGATACCCTTAACATGGTCAGGTGGTCTGTTATTCCCGTCTCTTTCAGAATTTTCCACAGTTTATAGTGATCCACACAGTCACTGCAGATGGTGACTGCAGCCATGAAATTAAAAGACGCTTACTCCTTGGACGGAAAGTTATGACCAATCTAGATAGCATATTCAAAAGCAGAGACATTACTTTGCCAACAAAGGTCCGTCTAGTCAAGGCTATGGTTTCTTCAGTGGTCATGCATGGATGTGAGAGTTGGACTGTGAAGAAAGCTGAGTGCCAAAGAATTGATGCTTTTGAACTGTGGTGTTGGAGAAGACTCTTGAGAGTCCCTTGGACTGCAAGGAGATCCAACCAGTCCATTCTGAAGGAGATCACTCCTGGGTGTTCGTTGGAAGGACTGATGCTAAAGCTGAAACTCCAATACTGTGGCCACCTCATGCAAAGAGCTGACTCATTGGAAAAGACTCTGATGCTGGGAGGGATTGGGGGCAGGAGGAGAAGGGGATGACAGAGGATGAGATGGCTGGATGGCATCACTGACCCGATGGACGTGAGTTTGGGTGAACTCCGGGAGTTGGTGATGGACAGGGAGGCCTGGTGTGCTGCGATTCATGGTGTCGCAAACAGTTGGACACGACTGAATGACTGAACTGAACTGAACCCTTAACCTGGAGATAGCATCACATTCCACAGAATGAGAGCTCAGTCCCATAAGTCTGCCCCCACCCCACTTCAGACCACAGTCGCAAGTCCCAGGTTATCATCTGTGATTCTGACCTAATGGCTATAAACCTGAGATTCCCAAGACCTCTTTCTTGGGTTTGATTTGTTTGTTAGAGCAGCTCACAGAATTCAGGGAAACACTTAGGCTACAAGTTTACTGAAGGATATGATAAAGGATGGGCTCCCCCAGTGGCCCAGGGATAAAGAATCTGCTGCAATGCAGGAGCCACAGGAGATGCAAGATTGATCCCTGGGTTGGGAAGATCCCCTGGAGGAGGGCATGGCAGTGCTTTTGCCTGGAGAATCCCATGGACAGAGGAACCTGGCATGCTATAGTCCAGAGGGCCACAAAGAGTTGGACATGACTGAAGCAACTTAGTATGCATGCAGGCATGATAAGGGATAAAGATGAAGATGAAGAGATACATTAAGGTGAGGGCAGGGAGGGTTGAAAGGGCAAGAACTTCTGTCCCCGTGAAGTTGGGGTGTGTTACCCTCCTGGTGTGTGGATGTGTTCTTCAGCCTGGAAGCTCTCCAAACCCTGTACTGTTGGGATTTTTATGGAAGCTTCCTTACATAGGCGTGAGTGACGAGTGAGTGAGTGACATCACTCAGTCGTGTCCGACTCTTTGCGACCCCATGGACTGTAGCCTACTACACTCCTCCATCCATGGGATTTTCCAGGCAAGAGTACTGGAGTGGGTTGCCATTTCCTTCTCCAGAGGATCTTCCCGACCCAGGGATTGAACCCAGGTCTTCTGCATTGTAGGCAGACGCTTTACCGTCTGAGACACCAGGGAAATATATAGGCGTGATCAATTGTTAACTCCATCTCCAGCCCCTGTCCCCTCTCTGGAGAAAGGAGGGTGGAGATTAAAATTCTAAGGTAGGTTCTAATCACATCTTGGTCTTACTGGCAATGGACCCCAACCTAGGAGCCCACTAAGAGTCACCTCATGAGAACAAAAGATGCTCCCAGAGCTCTTATCACTTAGGAAATTCCAAGGGTTTTAGGAACTCTGGGCCAGCAAAGGTGATGAACACCAAATGTAGATTTCTTATTATAAATTGCAATACCAAGCATAATGTGTTAAGTATAATCAGGATTAAAGGGAGCTATAAACATGGTCCTCGAACTACTCTGCATGAAAGGAAAAAATGACCCGAAAGAGGGACTTGGAGGCTGAAATCTGCTTATTTCCTAGCCTAAATCTCTAGCAGGTAGTGCTGAAATACTGCATTTGGAGAGAAATTTGACCCTCTCATAGGAAACACTTCAAACTCAACCATTTAATTATTTTAGGTCTAGACTAAACTCCTTCCCTGGGTCTCAGACACACAACATTGGAACATTTCAGCCAAGAGATAAGCTGATTGGCATTTTAATGGATTTCTCTGCAAGAGGATTGACTCAGAGCACCCATCCACAGCTTGTTCAACTATCCAGGGATGCAAAAGGCTTGGCCTGAAACTTTCCAACATTTTTCTAGAAGCTGTCTCTGCAAAAATGATAGAATACTGTCTACATGTCTGAAGTTCCGCAGGCGCTATGCAAGGGAGAGACAGTGTGTTTATTAAACAGAGGAAAGTTTCGCTTAGGAGTATTGGAAGACGGCCAAGAACTCAAGCTCTTTAAGGCTTGACTTTTTTGGGAAAATTCTTAAAATGAAACGAGTCTTTCCTTTGATAAATGGGTTGACCCGCCTTTCCTGATTTCTACCTCTGTAATCTGCCATGAATCTCATGTCAAGGTCAACTCTCTGACCTCAGAACACAGAGGGGCTCTTTATCTCAGACTGGTACCTGAGTATCACTGGAAAATGGTGACTTCAGCAAAGCTAAGCAGATTTCTTTACAACGGGACTTCTCAAGTCTTCCGTCTCCATGATGTGAACAGAGTATGCAGTGTTTCCCAAGATTATTTAACCGTGAAATCACTGTCTTTCTTCTCTGTGGATATTTCATGGGGCTATCTGGCCACAAGTGCACACTCTGGGATAATCAGAAATTTGATCTCAAGTTTGAAGACTTTATAATAAGTGCAAGAAGCCCAGTACAGAAGATTACATATGGTATGACTCCACTGATATGAAGTATCCAGAATAGGCACATCTACAGAGACAGAAAGCAGATCAGTATCTGCCAAGGGATGGGGTGAAGACACGGCGAGTGAGGTGTGACTGCTAATGGGTAAGAGGTTTCTCTAGAGGTGATGAAATGTCCTAAACTTAGACTATGGTGATGATGGCATAATTCTATAAATATATGTTAAAACCATGGAACTCTATACTTTAAACAGTATGGAATTTTATGATATGTAAATTATATATCAACAAAGCTGTTACATTTTTTTTACAAAGATGATATAAAGATCATTTCACTCCTACCAATTAAAGTAGTTCTTTCTTTACTTTCCCTTTCTTCTTCTTTTTTTTTAATCTCTTTTCTCTCCCTAACCATTTTTGGTCTGTCATACCAGTTCAACCCCTTCCATTATTTTCTAAGGCTAATTTTACTAATAAGGAATATATATTGTATGTATATATAATGTGTGTGTATATACACTCATTTAATATATATATATATATATATATATACTCATTTAAAAATTACATTGAAGAAAAAATAAAAATTACATTGAGTACTGACTTCCCTGTTAGCTCAGATAGTAAAGAATCTGCCTGCAAAAATGCAGGAGACTCGGGTTCGATCCCTAGGTTGGGAAGATCCCCTGGAGGAGGGAATGGCGATCCACTCCAATATTCTTGCCTGGAGAATCCTCATGGACAGAGGAGCCTGGCAGGCTACAGTCCATGGTGTTGCGAAGAGTTGGACATGGATGAGCAACTAACACTAAAAGGACACAATGGAAAGTGTAAAATGAGAAATAAATGCCTTCATGTCTTTCTGAACCTCTGTCCCACTCTCAGAAGTAACTGTGGCCTCCTATGGTCCCTTTAGAAATTGTTTTCACATCTGCAGTCAATTCATATGGTGCCTATATTTTTACACAAATTGGACCATACTTGATTCTGCATCTTGCTTGTCTCATTTAGCGTTGCATTTTGGAGATCTTTTCATGTTTGTACATATAGACCATTTACATCTTTCAACAGCAGCACAGCGTTCATTGAATATTTATGTTGTATGTGTACTATCACTTTTCTATTAAGAGATATTGAGATTGTCTCCAGATGTGAGTAGTTTTTGTTTCATATGTTTTGCTATTACAAACTGTGCTACAATAAACATCTTGGTGTGCTGGTGCTTATAAGATAATAACTTGCAAGTGTTCAGCGGTTAAAAGCCACGTGACTTTGGATATGAATAAATGTGACTAGGTTGCCTTGCAAAATCATGCCCCCACATATAATGCCATCCTCAGGGGATGAGACGAGAGAGCTGGCATGGATGTTAAAAACTCTCCTAGCCCAGGACAGGTTCTAATCTCTCTCACTCCACAGCCCCAACCATACCCAAGCACTGCCCAGGCTAACATCTTATTGTTGTTGTTCCGTCACTAAGTCATATCAGACTCATTGCGGCCCCATGGACTGTAGCACTCCAGGCTCCGCTGTCCTTCACTATATCCTGGAGTTCGCTCAAATTCATGTCAATTGAGTCAGTGATGCTATCTAAACATTTCATCCTCTGGTTGCCCCCTTCTCCTCCTGCCCTCAGTCTTTCCCAGCATCAGGGTCTTTTCCAATAAATCAGCTCTTTGCATCAGGTGGCCAGCATATTGGAACTTCAGCTTCAGCATCAGTCTTTGCAATGAATATTCAGGGTTGATTTCCTTCAGGACTGACTGGTTTGATCTCTTTGCAGTCCAAGGGACTCTCAAGAGTCTTCTCCAGCAACACAACTTGAAAGCATCATTTCTTCGGTGTTCAGCCTTCTGTCTGGCCCAACTCTCATCCAAACATGACTACTGGAAAAACTATAGCTTCGACTATACAGCCTTTGTCAGCAAAGTGACATCTCTGCTTTATAATACACTATGTGGTTTGTCTTGTACCAACACTGTAATGATGTGTTTTATTCTTGGAATGCCACCTTCCTCACTGGAGGATGCTCACCTTACTCTGTTCTCTGTAGTTTTCCTTCTTGATAGTGAGGGTTTGAGCCAGAGACCCAATCAACATGCAAACATGCAAATGTGCCATTATTTCCCTGTCCAAGAAAGGGTCATGTCAGTTCACGTTCTGATTTTATGATTCTCTGACTGCTGGTCTTAGTTCTTGCTTTGCATTCCTACTTAACCTTGAATAAAATCACTTACCTTCTGACAGCTTCTGTCACTGCATCAACTTAAGTAGCTGGTGGGGGTTAGTGGCAGAAGGTGGTGTCAGCCAAATGCAACATTTTCAGTATTTGCATGTGTGAAGGGACATGGAGGTGGGCAAAATACTAAATGGCTATTTTTTAGTTTTCAGGGAACCAATAAAATATGGCTAGAATAACACTGTGAACATTTTAGTTCTCTTACTGATGGTTCGACACAACAAAAAGGGATGTGGCTTGAGCTGTGATGTAGGTTGTCACTCTTCTTTTAATTTTTATTGGAGTAAAGTTTTACAATGTCATGCTAGTGTCTGCTGCAGAGCAAAGTGAATCAGTTACATGTGCACATATATCCCCTTTTTACGGGTTTCCTTCCCATTTAGGTCACCACAGAATATGGAGCAGAGTTACTTTTAAGAAAGAACTTTTGTGGAATAGAAAAATCCAAGCCTGTCTAAGGCTAAACACACTTACACTATCAGAATCAGGCCCAGCTGTGTCACATACTTAGATTATTGGAAATACCCTGCTTCTACTCTCTTTACCATATTGCCTTCTTCTGAAGCCAAATTTCGAGCCCCAGCTGAAATAGAGTTTTGACACCACGTTATCATAAGTGTTCTGGAAGTGCTATCAAATGAAGAGTAAATACTTCCTGTTCTTAAGCTTTTGATTAAACACTTCATAAGAACTAGCTAACTCGCTTCTCAAAAGAACCCAATGGTAACAGAGACTGTAATTATTCCCATTTTACAGAGAAGAAAATAGAGACTGAGAGAAATGAAGTAGCTGGCCTGATCTGATCTTTCTAACAAGGGGTGGAACTAGGTATCAGTCTCAGGTGAGCCTGACACGCATGCAGGTTCCAAGCCACAGGGTTGGGTGGTGCCTTGAGGTGGCCTTTCCTCAGCCTAGGCTCTGATAATGCCACATCTTCTCTCCATAGCTGGACCTCACCCCACGTGCTGTTCTCAGCCTCTGAACCCAGTCCTAACAGTCTCAGACCAGGGCTCAGAAGTCAACATCAGTTCCTCCTGGTGACCGGTCCAGCTCACCATGAACCCAGGACTTTTCTCAGCACACGCTCTTTTCCAGGCCCTTTGGCATCTGCCTGAGCTGTATCTCAGTGATGTGTCGGGCACTTCTACACCATGCATCCCTCCTCCCAACTTCTCCCAAACTCCTAGCTCTCCCTGAAGGACTATGTGTCTGGACTGCAGCTGTTTAGGTGGTGAGAGATGTCACCGGCAGAACTCTTCCACATCCTAGAAGACAGGCATTCTGCTGTTCCTGCTCTGCCCCGTTACTCACTCTGGCTTCTCACCGGACTTTCCTTTGGTGCCTACAGTTGGGTCTGCCCGCCCCAGCACCTGCTTCACTTCAGGACAGGAACTAGTTCTAACCCCAGCCCTTCTTGGTCTGGCTATTTTTGGTGTCCTTGAGTGGTCTGCAGACATGCGAGCTCTGAGATATACAGTCACACTGAGCCCCATGCATTTCACGTTCCCCACTTCAGAAGTCAGAGGCAAGAAAGGCCATAGGTCTTTCCTGTCCAAAGAATGTGCACCTCCAAAGAAAAGGGCGATTTAGGGAAGGATGACCAGCTTTCCCAGGTGGTACTAGTGGTAAAGAACCCACCTACCAATGCAGGAGACATAAGAGATGCAAGTTCGATCCCTGGGTCAGGAAGACCCCCTGGAAGTGGACACAGCAACCCACTCCAGTATTCTTGCCTGGAGAAGCCCATGGACAAAGGAATCTGGTGGGCTATTGCCCATAGAGTCACAAAGAGTTGGACCCAACTGAAGCGACTTAGTGCACAAGCGTTGCCCAAGAAGATGGATAATTTAAGGAAAGATGGCCAGGCAAGGAAAGATAAAATGAGTCTGTTTCTGAGGCATTCTATAAGTGACATCATAAGAAGTTAATGTTTTCACTGGTATCCTAATGGATATTCCCATGAATAGACCAAATGGATGTGGGGGAGAAGGGGAGGGGAGGAGGAAAGTCTGTCTGCCTTGGGTGAGTCCCAAGAACACTTCAGACCACAGTTTCTCATCTCCAGATGCAGATTGTGAAAGTGGTTTGTCGAATCTAAAACAATGGTCAAAACTGGAGATTTCCTGAAATTAACTTGGTATTAAATGTAAACACTATTGATATTATGTGTACAGTAGATAACTAATGAGAATCTACTGTGTAGCATAGGAAACTCTACTCAATGCTCTGTGGGGACCTAAATGGGAAGGAAATCCAAAAAAGTGGGGATAAATGTATATGTATAGCTCACTTTGCTGTTCAGTAGAAAGTAGCACAACATTGAAAAGCAACTAACCAATAAAAATTAAATAAAATAAATAAAAGCAGAAAACCACAAGTTGGTGTTAAATGAGTTAGAAGTCCAGGGGTGACAGGCCCTACAAGAAATAAACATCATAAAAAAATTTTTTTTTAATTTTTTATTGAAGTTTAGTTGATTTATAATACTGAAACATCATTTTCTTAATTAGCACAGTTTCAGTTTGGACCTATATGGTACCTAAATGCCTCGTATGAGTATGCTTGCCATCATATGTTTTAGGTTCTTCCTTTAAACTTACTTGAATTTTTCTTTGAACAACAGAATGGAAAAGCATTTTAAGAACAGTTTCTTTGGTCCTCATCTTAGTCTATTCATATATCTGTTTTAAACATTTAAAGGAGAAAGTATCTAGGGAATAATCAAATTGTATCTGGTGGGATAGATTCCCCCTGATGGGAGAGTAGATGGAATTGGGGGATTTGAAGCAACCCTAAGAATATAATACCATGCTACTGAGCTACAAAAATCCTGCCTGATTTGTAAATTTGTGTTTCCATGGCAACACAAGTGTGTAGTTAAATAATCCTCACTCGTCTACGACTGAATTCCAGCAACTCGTCCTAAACCTTCATCCTATTCTAATCCACAGCTGTTGCCATGGAAATGATCAGATAAGATTCAGTCCTAGAGGCAGATGGGCTCATGGTGGAAGCTAAGTCCTGGCCTACATATATAGCCCCCTGAAATATTAGGTTTTGTTTTGATTTGTTTTCCCCCAATCTTTGAATCCCAGAAAGCAGCTGCCTCCAATGAGAGGTTAATGCAGTACAGTGTCACAAAAGTCGTTCATGGGGTCTGGGCATCTGGAACAAATAGGAAAAAGCTGATTCCAAAATACTGCTGGGAATGGAGAAACTGGAAACGCTTCCTTTGACTCATTTTTGGAAACTTGGTCTGAAAGAGCATCACCCTAGGGGTTTTCTCGCGGGAGTCTGCATCACAGAAATGATTTTCTCGGCCTGTGTCCTCACCCCAGGAGGAGAGTAGGTCACACCAGGCCACTCCCTGGGCTTTGCCAGCGTGGGAGGGGCCACTTCATCCTTCTGTTCACGAGGGGCTTCAGTTTTCATGGTTGATGGCCATTTATAACACATCTCCGGGATTCACTCTGGTTGTGTCAGCAACGACCTAAAAATGTTGTGGTGCCTCCAACAACGTCCTTGTATCACGTGCATTCTCACAAACAGATTCTTTGGGGAGATTTAAATTTAAATGATTGTTCTTAGGTAATGTCCCAGTGAAGTTATGTTTTGTTAAAAGTAGAAAGAAGTGGCACCTTGTCTCTTTGGTTTGAACAGTGTGATTTCATAGGTTGTGGTATCTTTGCCACATACTTCACTTGGGGTAGGGGTTGAAGCCAGCCCCCCAGAGCAAGTGTGCCTTTCATTAAGGCAGATCCCCTGTCATGTGTGAGCCCTGATACATCATGAGAAGAGGATAAAGCTCACAGTAAAATTTACTGAATCCTAGAAGTGGAAGGATTCATGCAGCCTTACCGTTACACAGCCTACATAGGTATGCAGCCTACCATTCACACAGCATCTCAGACAATTCCGTTACGGGGAGCAGTTTTCAGATGTAGAAGTTGAGACCAAGGTTTTCAATGCCTCACAGCTTAGGGACCCTTCCCACTCTGCCACTGGTTTAACAAAGGGCCCAAGAGTCCTGGCTAGCTTTCCTTTCAGTCTCCTTATCCCAGGCAGCTCCAGCTGAATTCCTATATAGTAAGTCCCCTACATACGAACAAGTTCTGTTTCAAGAGTGCATCTGTAAGTCCAGTTTGTTCATAAGTCCAACAATGTTAGCCAGGGTATCCAACTAACACAATTGGCTATATAACACTGTACTGTAATAGGTTTCTAATACATTTCACACAAATAATACATGAAAAACAAACACAAAAGGCAAAGAAAACATCTTTAATCTTACAGTACAGGACCTTGAAAAGTACAGTCGTCACTGCAACAGCTGGCACACAGGGACTGGCCTCGAGTGAACAGGCAAGAAGAGTTACTGATGGCGGAGGGAGACGAGGTGAGATGGTGGAGCTGAAGGATTGTTGCAACAGGAGACGGAGGGCAAGCTGTGATTTTGCTCACGCTTGACATTGATGAAACACACATTCACATTTTTGAAAGTTCGCAGCCTGAGCATTTGTATGTACGGGACTTCCTGTGCTGTAGTTTTTACTGTTTATTCCCTCCTAGAAGTTTTACTCGTACTTGCTATATGTCACTTCATAAGTTTTCAGTTACATATAATTTGTTCACCAAACACCTGTTGAATTAGTGTATGTGTTACAGGATTGGAGACAGGGCAGAGGGTTTGGAATAAGAAGCCGCCATTCACCTTGTTCTATGACACCTTTCACTGTAGTTACAGAGCAAGAGAGTGACAGCTTTTAGAACCTGCTTAGTGCTTTCTGGGCAAGTTGTATATTTTAGGAGGTAAAGGCTATGCTTTTCAGTGACATGAAATAGAATTTCGCTCTTGCTCTTCTCTCAGCTTCCATAATTATAAGTGATGTTGAAGAGAGACAAGAGCTGAATCATTTCTCACATGAAAAATTAAGTGAAAAATCTGAACTGAAAGCTTGCCATGAAGGTGGGATTTCTGTGGTTCTCACCAGCGCTACAAAGTTGCATTCTATTTCACTGAGCAACAGTGTAGCTAGGTAGCCTACCATTTATGCCTAAACACAGCAAAAGGGTGGCCCAGAGGCGAAGACTCCACACTCTCAATGCAGGCAGCCCGGGTCCCATCCCTGGTCGGGGAACTAGATCCACATGCCGCAACTAAGAGTTCACAGCTGGAATGAAATATCCTGAGTGCATTTAAGACCCAGCACAGCCAAATAAATAAATATCTAAAAAATAAAAATAAACAGTGTGTGTGCTCAGCCCCTAAGTCACATCTGACTCTTATGACTCCATGGACTGTAGCCCGCCAGGCTCCTCTCTCCATGAGGATTCTCCAGGCAAGAGTACTGGAGAAGGCTGCCATGCCCTCCCCTCCAGGGCATCTTCCCGACCTAGGGATTGCATCCATGTCTCCTGGGTCTCCTGCATTGGCAGGTGAATTCTTTACCACTGAGCTGCCTAGGAAGCTCCTAAAAATAAACAGAGCGTGAGCCAATGCAGACAGCTTTCTGGTGCCCAGTATGCCCATGTCCTACTTGTGTTAATTCAAACACTGGGGACACCTTGTCTTTCTGAAGCTGAAGTCTATCTAATTTCAAAGAATACTCTATGTGCATGAATATGTACTTATTACTATGATGGGGAATCATGTCACTTCCACATCCATAAGAAGTTCTGATGGGAAGTTTGCAGTTAACTGGAGGAAAATGGTTCCATATGTGGCCATGCCAAGTGTACCTCTTCAAGTTCTCCCTCTCCAGACCAGATCAGGTTCCAAATCCCCACTAATGCACCCCTGAGTATCTCTCAATTTCACCTTCTCCCAAGCCACCAACAAATCTAAGACAATTATAGTGGTCTTGGTCCATCTCCCAGATTCCCATTTAGTGCAGGACCAAGCAATGTTATTGATGTTGTTTTAAATACACCTAAATCTGATCTGATCCCTGTCTTGTTTAAAACCTTTCGATGACTCATCTCTGCCTTAGACTAAAATCCAAAACCCTCGCATGGCTCTGCATGGAGCGTCATGGAGTTTCATAGGCCTGGGCAGTGCTGGGGGCTGTAGCTTCTTGCTCTCTGGCACCTTTCTCATTTTTAGAAAGAGCTGTTTGTCCTCAGCTGAGGTTTAGCCATGGCTGACAAGGAAGATCCCAGAGTTTCAAGCACTAACTGAGACTTTACCTCAAGCCATGAAGAGCTATAACTGAGGCTGGCTGCAGAAACAACGCATCCAAGACACAAGCTTGCTATCCGACCTCTTTCAAGAATCCAGGTGCTCCCCAAATCAGGTGCAAGCTGCACATCTAAAAGGCAATGCGCGCAGCAGTGGCAGGCTCTCCATCACTGTCCAGCAATTCCACACGCTGGGCAAAGGGCAGTTATTTATAAATACTGTGTTCCTAATGAACTCTCAGTGCAGCCACGGCCCTTTAGTCACATAGTACATCATCTTTCCAGGGTCCCAGGGCCTATCTCCTCTCCCTTTAACTCTGCCCTTTGTCTTCCGGTTGCAGTGCTGAGGGTTTATGGCCACGGGAGCACCTCTTTCCGTACAAAGGATAAGAAGGTCAAGTAGGTGTGACCTTGTCACCTGCCTCTGCATCATTCTGACGTATCCCCTAACTAGACCAAAAGCAATTAGATGGGCAGATCCTTCCTTCTCAAGCTTATTACAGAATTGCTCAGAGCTCCTACATCTTCCCAAAGAAACTGTAAAACCCTCATCACATCACTGAAACTCCTTTCCCATCAGGACCAGCCTGCTCCTGAAATCTCATTAAAAAAAAAAAAAAAGCTTGACAGTGCCACATCAGGGTCTGGATAGAATCCAGAATCACAGAGGCACTTGAAAATGGGACAAACTTTCTGGGAATAAAGTTAGCTAAGCCATTTTTGTTCTTTCTATCTCACTGTGTGAACTCACTTGTCACTCAGGAGGAGGATCCAGGAGTTTCTTCATGCTCACATACCTTCACTGGAAACTGAAGAGGGGTCCGGGTTAAAGTGATTTCTTTCACCCTCACCCCCAACTCCCAGTTTCGACTAGTTCTTCATTCAGACCTGCAGTGAGCACCTGCTGTATGCCATCCTGGCTTCTGGAAGCCTGGAGATGAAAGAGAGACACTGTTTATGCCCTAAGGCTATCCCAGTTCCAGACAAGATACAGAGAAGGGTGCCCCAGAGTTGTACAAATAGAAGGAGCACTCTCCCTGAAGGACCTTACTGCCTAGATCAGGGCTGCTAATACTCAGCCACTGGTCACTTGTGGACACTGAGCCCTTGAAATGTAACTGAGGGGCTGCATTTGTAATTTTCTTCTATTCCAATTAACTTCAAAACCAATTCTTCCTCCTATGAACGTGCACATATGTGCTCAGTCCTGTCTGACTCTTTGTGACCCCATGGGCTGTAGCTCACCAGACTCCTCTGTCCATGGGATTTCCCAGGTAAGAAGACGGGAGCAGGTTTCCATTTCCTTCTCCAATACTTGATTTTATTTCTAGAAAACGTTAAGTATGCTTGAAACAACTCGGGAAGGTGAGTCTCCTATTTGAACGCTGTGTGCTGAGTCACTTAGTCGTGTCTGACTCTTTGCCACTCCATGGACTGTAGCCTGCAAGGCTCCTTTGCCCATGGGGATTCTCCAGGCAAGAATACTGGAGTGGGTTGCCATGCCCTCCTTCAGGGGATCGTCCCAACCCAGGAATAGAACCCAGATCTCCTGCATTGCAGGCAGATTCTTTACCAGCTGAGCCACCTGGGAAGCCCCTTTTGAATTCTAAATGTTATGAAATATAAGCATGGATCAAGTATTTCTGATGAGAATTTAACATCCAACTTGAGATGTGCTTTAACTGTAAAAGACACACTGAGTTTCTAAGACTTAGTATGAAAGGAAGAATGTAAAATGAATAATGTATATGTTTCTTAAATGATAATGCCTTGGCTATGTTGGATTAAATAAAATATATTATTAAAATTAATCACCTAAGATTTATAGTTTTCCTTTCTAAAATGTGGCTACTAGAAAATTGAAAGTGACATCTGTGGCATAGATAATACTGGATAATGGTGCTCTAGAAGAAGAGATAGTCAGGGAGACAGAAAATTAAAGCTTAATGGGTTAAGTGTGAGATAGAGAAGTAAGGGACAAATAGGTGGGATATTCCAGGGGATAGCATGGGTAGGAGTTCATAGGCCTAAGAAAGTAGAGAAAAGAATAAAGAGAGTCCCAGCTAGAGAGATAACCTTGACATGGGCAAAGACATGGAAGTATAGATAAATTGAAGGACCTTGTACACCAAACTGAGGGACCTAAGCATTAATCTAAAGATGATGAGGGGCCATTGAAATACTTTAAGGAAAGAAACGGCATCTTCAGAGCTGCATTCTAAAGTGATCTCCCTAACGGCCATGTGGAAAATGGATGGCCCTGTAGACACCCCTCCGTCTAAAGAGAGCAAGGCTGAAATCCCGGGCTCCTGCTGGAAGGCACATTGAGGGAAGAGCGAGAGGACCGGAAAGGACCACACAGTTGGCTGCTATGCTGTAAGGATGATGAAGTCATTTAGAAATGAAAAAGGAATTTGATTTTGTTGTTGGGGTCACTTCCATTTCTGGAAAAGATCTAGTCCTTCTTAGAAAGTGCAGATCAAACTTGCGAAAACAAACACACATATTTAAGAAGGCAAGTTACAATTGGAGAGCCCTGAAAATATGAGCTTCTGACAAACCAAATCAATTGATTTATATCCTGGGGCATGAAAAATGCAATTACGAAAAGAAGAAAAAACTGTTCGTGTTGTGAAGACAGATTTTCCAGGATTACGTCCCAACCTTGATGCTACTCAGATCCCGTTGATCTGACTGCTCTGTGTGGAGGGGCCTGCCTTTCATGTTGTAGGCCTTGGGACTCTCCAGGCAAATGCCTTTGAATACAAATATTTCAGCTCTTCCTTGGAACTCTCATTAGTTTCTGACTTCATTATTAGTTCAAACCTCAATTTATTATTCATTTCCTTTTACTTCCCTACCAGGAGGTCAGGGGGTTTTTTAAAAGAAGGAAATGTAAATTGCTGTACTTCTGTTTTTCCCATTAAATGCCAACCACTTGAAAATTACGTGTTATTCTATATCTCCCAAGAAAGATTGAATGAATCAGAATTAAAGATGTGTAAAATGCCTCAGGCCTCTTAGAAGAATAACGTTCTAGAAGCACAACATAGAAATACAGATTTATAAGTACCACAGAAAATTGCCCTCGGTTTAATCAACACAAATGGTCACCAGTTATCAGGCAGTTCTTCTTGGACAGGTTGGGGGCAGAAGTCAGACGGCCTGGTCTCCATCTTGCTGTGTGTCTGGCCTCGGTACCAAATGGGCCATTCACTTAATGGCCCTGGGCTTGCATTTCCTGGTGTGTGAAATTAAAATAATAATATCTGCCCTCTGTACTCCAGGGGGCTAGTGGTAGAATCAAATAAAATATCCTCTATAAAACCAATTGGAAAGCAGGCACTTTTCATTGCACATCACCAGAACCGGCACATGTTTGCAGACAGTAATTAAGATTATGGTGGCTGCTGCTGCTGCTGCTAGGTAGCTTCAGTCGTGTCCGACTCTGTGCGACCCCATAGACGGCAGCCCACCAGGCTCCCCCGTCCCTGGGATTCTCCAGGCAAGAATACTGGAGTAGGTTGCCATTTCCTTCTCCAATGCATAAAAATATGGAACGCTTCACGAATTTGCGTGTCACTGATGTTTTGTTTCTCCAGCTTTAACACATACCTCCGCATATGGCCCATCACAGGTTCTCAATAAATATTGTTGAATGGAACCATTCTTTCTCGGGGAGTTCTTTTTCTGACAGAGTTTTGAGAGATCCCCCTCCATGTACTTCTTTTCATGAATTATTTTCTTAAATTTGTTTTTATTACTATTTTTAGATTTTTATTGTAGTATAATTGCTTTACAATGCTTTGCATTAGTCTCTGCTGTACAACAAAGTGAATCAGCTATCTGTATACATACACCTCTCCCTCTTTAACCTCTCTCCCACCCTCTCCAACCCACCCATCAAGGTCATCACAGAGCACCAGGTTAAGCTCCCCATGTTATCTAGCAGGTTTCCGCTAGCTATCTATTTTACATGAAAGCTTCTGCACAGAGAAGAAAACCACAAGCAAGGTGAAAAGACAGCTCTCAGAATGGGAGAAACTGTTTGCAAACGAAGCAACTGACAAGGGATTAATCTCCAAAATATACAAACGGCTCCTGCAACTCAATATTAAAACAACAAACAACCCAATAAAAAAATAAAAGAGCATAAGACCTAAGTAGATATTTCTCCGGAAAAGACATATATCTAGCCAAGAAGCACATGAAAAGATGTACAACATCCACCCCACTAATTTTGAGAGCATTGCAAATCAAAACTACAATGAGGTATCACCTCACACCAGTCAGAATCAGTTCAGCTCAGTTCAGTCACTCAGTCATGTCCAACTCTTTGCAACTCATGGACTGCAGCACACCAGGCCTCCCTGTCCATCACCAACTCCCAGAGTTTACTCAAACTCATGTCCACTGAGTTGGTGATGCCATCCAACCATCTCATCCTCTGTTGTCCCCTTCTCCTTCTGCCTTTAATCTTTCCCAGCATCAAAGACTTTTCAAAGGAGTCTGTTCTTCGCATCAGGTGGCCAAAGTATTGGAGTTTCAGCTTCAGCATCAATCCTTCCAATGAATATTCAGGACTGATCTCCTTTAGGATGGACTGGTTAGATCTCCTTGCAGTCCAAGGGACTCTCAAGAGTTTTCTCCAACATCACAGTTCAAAAGCATCAATTCTTTGGCACTCAACTTTCTTTAGAGTACAATTCTCACATCCATTCATGACTACTGGAAAAACCATAGCTTTGACTAGATGGATCTTTGTTGGCAAAGAAATGTCTCTGGTTTTTAATATGCTGTCTAGGTTGGTCATGACTTTTCTTCCAAGGAGCAAGCATCTTTTAATTTCATGGCTGCAGTCACCATCTGCAGTGATTCTGGAGCCCTAAAAAATAAAGTCTGTCACTGTTTCCCCTGTTTCCCCATCTATTTGCCATGAAGTGATGGGACCAGTCAGAATGGCCATCATCAAAAAAATCTACAAACAATAAATGCTGGAGAGGGTGTGGAGACAAGGGAACACTCTTGCACTGTTGGTGGGAATGTAAATCGACACAGCTCCCGTGGAGAACAGTATGGGTGTTCCTTTCATGAATCCTTAAAGCCAGCTTCCTTCATCTCCAATTTGTGCACCTTAGTCTTTGATTTTTCAAAGCTGGCTTTCTGTGCTAAATCCTCTCCCAGACCCTCTCTTTTAAACCTCGCTTCTGGCTGAGAGCTGCCTCCAATTTGGCCTCAGTTAGGGCTTTCTGTGGTCATCTGAACTTCGTTTCCTGCTCCTTCCCGTCTGAGTTCTAGGAAATCGGTGTTCTCCCTCTTCTTTTGGGGTTGCTGCTTAGCCACTAAATTATTGTCTGACTCTTTTGTGACCCCATGGACTGTAGCCTGCCAGTCTACAGAGGGCTGTAGGCTCCTCTGTCCATGGGATTCTCCAGGCAAGAATACCGGAATGGGTTGCCATTTCCTTTTCCAGGACATCTTTCCCAACCCAGGGATCAAACCCACGCCTCCTGCCTTGCAGGCAGATTATGTACCATTGAGCCACCTGGGAAGCCTCTTTTTTTTTTTTTTTTCTCACAGACTCACAAATGGCTTTGAAAATGTCAGTTCTCACTTAAACTCATCTGCTGCTTTTCCGGATTCTTCTTTTTCCTTTTTCCCCCTGTATCAGCAAATCCTTTGCTTCATTGTCAGTGAAACTCTTTTTCTTTTTTTACACAGTTCAACTTAACACTGTAATCTTTCTCATCATACGGTTTCCTTTTTGGGTAAACCCATTATTTTGACACTGTTTATAGCCTCCTTCCTTTTGTTACTTTCAGTAGACAGCTCTTATTTAATACTAGGCTTCATGTTGATTGTTTCCTTCAAGGTTAGAACCACTACTGATGCTATAATATTTTAAGATTACACAGTATCTGGTCTCCAGAAACTCCTAGAAGTACCATGCATTTTGGAAAGAGTGAAAGAGTAGGGCAGACCACCATTTCTAGAGCACAATTTGTGCTTACTGGAAACTTGAATGGCATTGCAATCTATACCCTGAAGTGTTAATTAGCCCCTTGCCTCACCAGATGGACTGCATTTCCAGACTGCAGGAGTACAAGCTCTTTCATATATTTATTCTGGCTATTCACTACTTTGCTTAGTGTTAGCCCATTGTGCCAATACTTTCGCCACCTGCTGTGAAGAGCTGACTCATTGGAAAAGACTCTAATGCTGGAAAAGATTGAAGGCAGGAAGAGAAGGGGGCAACAGAGGATGAGATGGTTGGATGGCATCACCGACTCAATGGACATGAGTTTGAGCAAAACTCCAGAAGACAGTGAAGGACAGGGAAGCCTGGCATGCTGCAGTTTGTGGGGTCACAAAGATTTGGACATGACTTAGGGACTGAACAAATTTTTAAAAATCCCATTGCTCTAGGCCAGCCTAAGGACAAAAAGAGATGATGGAGAACCTAGTTACAATAGTAATAACTATAATAACATTACTAGATACTTCACCAGACAAGTCAGATATTCTTCTAAATACTATATATATGTTAGCTCATTTTATCCTCCAACAATTCTATGAAGCAAGCACAGTAAGTACCCCAGTATTATAGAGAGTCGAAACATTGGGTTTAAATAACTTGCCCAAGGGGCACCACTAGTAAGAGATGGCACATAAAAAGGGCACAAAAGCCAAATTTAATTCACAGTTGTGTCTGCAAGAAGTTGGTCTGCTCATCCCAATGGGTTTACATCATTTCATAGCATGTGTCGGGGAAGGTGGTCCCTGGCAATCTGGTGATTATGTGCAATGGAGGGCAGTTGTAAGGGCCAGAGGAAAATGAATCTGTGAACAAAAGCTGCAAAATGAAAGAGAGAAAAGCTGTTTTGTGAACAGTTGTAAGAATATCAAAGTTTCGGGTTTCCTAGCAGAAAGTACACACCATCACAGTGAGATAGTAGTAATTTCTGATGAAATTGCTAGAATACAATCCTAAATCCGTGGAGTGCACAGGTCAAATGGTAGCTGCCAGTTCACACTGATGACCAAAGAGAATCACTATTATGGATCTACAGTCCACAATGCCTGGACCTGTGATATCGACTCCATAGCAATTTCACTACCTGAAATTTCTTTTTGTTTCTATGGGTCACTTTGGAGTGGTAAGCAGGAAATAGAGGGGGAAAGGAATTGATTGACACAACAGAATGTATAAGCCATGCATATTAAATCATCCTAAATATTCTTCAAAAGCTGTGAGCTGAATAAAGCCTTCTACAAGGAAACTCACGGCCATTACTCAAACATTTCTATACCTCTCAGTGGTGGTTTTCCTTCCACGATCATAATGACAACCATTTCTGAAGATTTTCCCAATCTTGTCCTAACTGGGACACCCCCATTCATCCTTTATGTTTCTGCTCACCAAATTCCACTTAGGAAAGCCTTTCTTTACTCTCCGCGAGCTGTGGGAGATGCACCTTTCTCTGCACCCCATGGCATTTTGTGCTTCCTTATGGCAGCAGTCAGCTCATTGTCCTATAATCCTTCATTTACAAACAGCATTGCTGCCAGTAGATTGTGTTTCCTGGACAGCAAGCCTATTGTATAGAGTCTGTATGTTAGAGCTTTAATACTCAGAGTGAGGGTTACCACGCTGCAAATAGTCAAAAAATAGAGGATAGATGAATGGAAACATGAATAAACAAGTGAATAAACAGGTCAACCTTCACTCTACCTTTCAACTATTTTAAATGCCCTATTCAAACCATAGGCATGCCAGGGTTTGATTAGGAAGGGAGAATCATAAATGAATGAACTAGAATAAAAGATATATATAAGAATTGGTCCTTACACAGTTGCAAAAGCTGATTAAGCAGTCTACGTAAAGCCATTGCTTCTTCATCTGAGGAGAAGGCTGGAGCCAGCAGTGCAAGCAATTGGGAGGGAAAGTAGACGTGAGGTGGGTGAAACCAGGACAAACTGGGACCCATGAGAACAGATTGGAATGCACGTCTGCCTCCAACCTCAATAATCGGTGATATTGTGCTGCCTTTCTGCCATGGAGTTGTATGCGTACCTTGGTCAAGATTCAGAGCAGCTGATGCGGGAGATCCAGCTCAAGCCGAAGGACAGGACTGATGCTCCAGGCCAACAAGGCAAGATGACAGATCGTGGGCTACACTCATGCCTGATGATCTTAAGGATGAGGCAGTACAGCCTCTCGTGGCCAAGCCTCACCAGCAACCATGGAATAAGGACAGGATTCTGGGGGAGGCAGTGCCAGCTTAGCCAAGTCTACCCTGGACACAGCCACCACAGTAGGTATACTATCATAGTCTACCCAAAGTGAGACCCAAGCACCGTTTTGCAGTTTGAGTTTCCTACTTAGGCAGGGCCCATGAGAAGGGGAAGGAGAGAATTAGAAGAGCCAGAGAAGGCAGTTGCCAGGCAGCTACGGTAGATCGCATTATGGGCTCCAGCTTCTCAACCCTCTTTGCGTCTACATACTTGCATGCCTCACGGGGGACAGGTTGTACTTTCCTGAGCCTTGACTTTGGGTGTGGCCACGAAACTGACTTTGGCCAATAACATAGGGGTGGAAAAGTTAATGGAGTAAGTCTGTCTTAAGAGGCTACACCTGCTTCCACTTTCCCTCTTTCTGTTTTCTGTCTCTGTGAGACGATCCTAAGAGGGGACTCGGAAAGCATGGAATAGGGCCATCCTCCACTGCAGATGCATGACTAATGACCGCTTGGCTTTAAGCTCTGTGTTTTGGAGTTGTTTGTTACACAACAATAGTTCATCGATACAACTCAAAGCAGAAAGGAGGCTCCCGTTGAAAGCCTCTCTCTCAGAGCTGTAGCTTAGCACTTGTGTGAGTATCACTACCAGCTTCAGTTCTCCACTGAGCATTCTTGTGCTTTGGTGCATCCTGGCCATTGCTTTGTGCAATGAGCCCTGCGGGGTAGGGAGTGCGCAGTGTGCGGGAAAGAAGATTAACTCTGATGTGGGCCACCTCTGGCCAGCTGTGGCACACGAGAGATGCACGTTGATCAGTAGCCAGAGCTTGAAAATTAGGTGAAGCTGAAACAAGGAGTGCACAGAGGAGGTTAACGCTTGGTCGGACTTGGAGTTTCTCTAAAGGAATTTAATTTTATTATTTTTTAAAATTTATTTATTTTTAATTGGGGAATAATTGCTTTACAATGTTGTGTTGGTTTCTGCCGTATAACAATGTGAATCAGCCATAGGAATAGACGTGTCCTTCTTGAACCTCCCTCCCACCTCCCACCCTATCCCACCCCTCTAGCTTGTCACAGAGCACCAGGCTTAGCTCGCTGCACCATGCAGAGACGTCCCACTAGCTGGATAGTGGGACATTCACACATGGTAATGTATGTGCTTCCAACTACTCTCTCAATTTGCCCACCCTCTCCTTCCCCCACTGTGTCTATAAGTCTGCTTTCTATTTCTGAGTCTCTCTTCCTGCCCTGCAAATAGGTTCATCAGTACTATTTTTCTAGATTCCATATATATGCATTAATATATAATATTTGTTTTTCTTACTTCATTCTGAATAGCGGGCTCATCCACTTCACTAGAAGCGACTCAAAGCCACTCCTTTTTTATGGCTGAGTAATATTCCGCTGTATATATGTACCAGAGCGTCTTTACCCATTCACCTATGCCCTAGCTGTTGTAAATAGTGCTGCAGTGAACACTGGGGTACATGTGTCTTTTTCAATTTTGGTTTCCTCAGTGTATAAGCCCAGTAGTGGGATTGCTAGGTCATATGGTCGTTTTATTCCTAGCTATTTTTTTTTTACGAAATCTCCATACTGTCTTCGATAGTGGCTGTGTCAGTTTACATTTCCACCAACACTGCAAGAGGGTTCCCTTTTCTCCTCATCCTCTCCAATATTATTTTCAGATAAGATTTGGCTGATGGGCAGCTGAGGACTGGCAGCTGCAGAGCTGCTGTATAAACAGCTTCTTCTGATGGTTCCCCATCACCTACAGGATAAATGCCTCAACAGGGCAAGAGAGGTGCTTTTCTGACCTAGCCTCCTTGAACCTTCGGAGACCTCTCTCCAATCCCTCCTTGTCCCTCCTACTCTCACACACCTGCAAATTCTCTTTGCCTAGAATGTCCTTCTCTCTTCTCTCCTTAGCAAGCTCCTGCTTAATCTTCAGTGAAAGTGAAAGTCGTTCAGTTGTGTCTGACTCTTTGCGATCCCGTGGACTATACAGTCCATGGAATTCTCCAGGCCAGAATACTAAAGTGGGTAGCCTTTCTGTTCTCCAGGGGATCTTCTCAACCCAGGGATCGAACCCAGGTCACCTGCACTGCAGGTGGATTCTTTATCAACTGAGCCACAAAGGGAAGCTTATTCTTCAGAGGCTATCGCAAATGTCCCATGTTCCCTGTGGATCTCTCACTCTTTAACTACTTGCAGCCTGCTAACTCACCTCTAGGCAGAATGAACGCGCCTCCAAGTTGGCTGTGTTGCTCCCTCCTCCGTTAAATATAACCTCTTGTGGGCAGGGACTGGGTCTCCCTCACTACCACATCCTTCTTCAGCATTTAACCCAGAACCTGGCAGGAAAAAGGTGAGCAGCAGATTGTAGTTACTAAGTTGCTAAGATACATTTCAAGAGGATGAAGATTTTTCTCTACTGAAGTTTGTATTGCTATCTAAAACGGTGACCTTGTTAATTATCAATGGGTTTCACGGCAGAGATGTGAATTTTTCAACTCCTTTGAGAAAAGAGGTCAACTGGGAATCAGAGAAGAGCCGGAACCTTAAAACATACCTGAAAAATCTCAAGCACATAAAACGACTACATTCCCATCTAATGCAAAATAGCTTAACAGAAGCCCACTTTAAATGAGCCACTTAAATGCTGACAGGACATATGCTTATCAAGGCTTTCACTTGGTTTCAGAGACTTCTCTCTCACACAATTATTTTTTTTCTTCTTTTTCCAGAATCTCATCTCATTTTCCAAACACCACTCACTCTTTCAGCCTATGAAAAAGCTGAAGTGATGTTTTCTTCTTCCTAAACTGACAACAGAGGAGCCAGAGCAGTACTTGGGCAAGAAAGCAGAGAGATCCCCTCTTCTTTCAGTTTCAGATTTAGCAGAGAGGATGTGCAGTCTTCATTGACCTTCATGCTTTCTGCCCACAGCCAGACCTAATCATCTCCCATGTCTAGGGGTAGCATTACACACCGTCCAGGAGTGCTGGTTCTGTGTGTGTGTGTGTGTGTGTGTGTGTGTGTGTGTGCGCGTGCATGCGTGCGTGCACTCATTCACTCAGTCATGTCTGACTTGAGTTTTTGCAACCCCCTAGACTGTAGCCCCGGAGTAGGCATTGGCACCCCACTCCAGTACTCTTGCCTGGAAAATTCCATGGGCGGAGAAGCCTGGAAGGCTGCAGTCTATGGGGTCGCTGAGGGTCAGACACGACTGAGCAACTTCACTTTCCCTTTTCACTTTCATGCATTGGAGAAGGAAATGGCAACCCACTCCAGTGTTCTTGCCTGGAGAATCCCAGGGACGGGGGAGCCTGGTGGGTTGCCATCTATGGGGTCGCACAGAGTCGGACATGACTGAAGTGACTTAGCAGCAGCAGCAGCAGCAGCAGCAGACTGTAGCCCACCAGACTCCTCTGTCCCTGGAATTTTCCAGGCAAGAATACTGGAGTGGGTTGCCATTTCCTCCTCCTGGGATCCTCCTTCCTGACCCAGGGATCAAACTTGAGTCGCCACATCTCCTGCATTGGCAGGTAGGTTCTTTACCAGTAGTGCCCCCTGGGCCTCCCTGCCAGTTCTCTGAATTCTCTGCAAACCACATTTCCACTTGGCCAGCTGTGTCCTGGGGGCTTCCCTGGTTGCTTAGTGGTCAAGAATCTGCCTGCCAATGCAGGAGATGCAAGTTCAGTCCCTGGGTCTGGAATATCCTCTGGAGAAAGAAATGACAACCCGCTCCAGTATTCTTGCCCCAGGAAATCCCATGTACAGAGGAGCCTGGCCAGCTACATTGCGTGAGGTCTCAGAGTAGGAAACAGCAACAGCTGTGTCCCACTAGTCATGATCAGTAGGGGGTGCTAGAGAGCGACTGTGAGGCTGCAAGAGCAGGCGGTCGCTTGCTTCTTTCTCTTGTCCCTTTCAGGCTCACTGAAGCTGGTGGTGGCAGCAGCAGTTCCGTCCTGTGTCCACAGATAAGTTTTCAGCATTTGCAGAAAATGGCTTATTGCATATTCCACCCCTTGCCCCACTGACGCCAGATGCAGCCAAGTGACATCCCCAGTAAAGATTCTGAGTTTCAATTCCAGGAATCCTCCTCTGAGTTTCTAAGGTTTAAAAAAAGTTCCAGTCTTTTATATTTTGTTCCTCCAGGCCTTCAAGGTGGTGGCTACTTTTCTGCGGTTGTAGCATCTTGAAACCTTAAGACTGTCTTCTTTTTCTTCTCATTTAACTAGGTAACAACTTTCTACTTTGCTAATAATTCTTGATATTAAATTCTTTCTGTTTAAAAAACTGGTGCATCTCTGTCTCGTGACGGAAATCTGGCTGATACTAGCTGGTGTTGGAAACTGTTTCAGCTGCCTGTTCCCTCCTCTGCACCCACTGTGCGGCTTCCTACGCTGATGATGCCTATTAAGGTGCCCTGATTGGCAGGTCCCATGCACACCACTGGATTCTCCTCCTGGGTTCTGCAGCCCTCTCCCTGTGGTTTTCATGCTTGTCACAAGCTCCGGTTACCACTTTGGCCCCTATTCTGATCATGGGGGACCCAGGCTCAAGTCCCCAACACCCACCCTTATACCATAGTTCACAGCCTTCTGTTCAGACTTTCCAAACCCCCAAACCTGTTAAGTTCCCTGATTGCTAACAACTGGTTCCATGGTGGGGAGGTTTTGTTTTATAGTTTTCTTTTTCTGATTTCTGTGATGTGTAAATACTCCCACCAGGACCAGTTTCACTGAACCTAGAGTGGGGGCTGGAAACACAGTAGTACTCTATTATGTGGGTTTCCTAGGTGTCTCAGTTGTAAAGAATCTGCCTGCAATGCAGGAGACGTGGGTTTGATCTCAGGATCAGGAAGATCCCCTAGAGAAGGAAATGGTGACCCGCTCGAGTATTCTTGCCTGGAGAATCCCATGGATAAAGAAGCCTGGGGATTATAGTCCATGGGGTCGCGAAAGAGTCGGGCATGACTTAATAACTAAACAACAAAACAACTCTATTATATAGTAGTTTCATTATAAGGATAAAATAGACACAATATCTAGTGTAAATAATAGAAATACATAGTAAAATAATTTAAAATTATGAGTTTTGAGTATATTCTTTCTTTTTAATGTAATTTATTTAGTTGTTTGGGCTTCCCTGGTGGCTCAGCAATAAAGAATCCACCAGCAATACAGGAGCCACAGGAGACATGAGTTTGATCCCCGGGTCAGGAATATCCCCCGAAGAAGAAAATGGCAACCCACCCGAGTATTCTTGACTGGGAGATCCTATGGACAGAAGAGCCTGGTGGGCCACAGTCCATAGGGTTGCAAAGAGCGGGACATGACTGAAGCAACTTAGCACGCATGCGCACATTTAGTTGTTTTTGCAATTAACTTGCATTTTTATTGTCTCTACTTGACAACTGGGTCACAGAATTTCTGAAAATTTAATTGGCTCCCACCAGCCAATGGGAGCTAGCTGTGAGTGCTGTATCTACAAAGTATCCCTCCCCGCTGTATTCATGGAACCCTGAAGCTATGTAGGGCAAGCACAATGTGGAAACCACCTCTCTGGGGACCAATAAACTCAGAACATCTTTCTATTTCACGCCATCATCACAGCAACACATCTCAAATACAAGTCAGTGATTTGCGGGAGCATCCTGCAAGGCATACAAACCCAGACACCCCAGAACTCCAGGGATACCAGCCTCCTACCATTATAAAAGGATCCTGGACTTCACTGGTGGGTCTGTGGTTAAGAATCCACCTGCCAACGCAGGGTACACAGGTTCAATCCCTGGTCCAGGAAGATTCCACGTGCTGAGGAGCAGCTGAGCACATGGCACAGCTACTGAAGCCCGAGTACCGAGAGCCTCCTCAACAAGAGCAGCCGCCACAGTGAGAAGCCGGTGCGCCGCAGCTGGAGCGGCCTCTGCTAGCCACAGCTAGAGAAAACGCCGCACAGCAGTGAGACCCAGTGCAGCCAGAAATCCAAGCAAATAAAAAGGATCCCTCGGCCTTCGCACAGAACAGCTGCAACTACGTCCCGAAATATAAGGAAGTATTTTTAAAAGAAACAGGTAGTAGAGATGTAGCTGTCATAAAGCAAAGGAGGAGAACACAAAGAGAAAGTCAATTCATACTTGCACGAGGACTTCTCTGAGTTGCAAACATAATATCAACAGTCATGACTGTAATGTGGAACACTGCTTCAGTTCTTGGTATTTATAGAATGAAACCCTTTGAACTGGGCTCCTCATTATTTCAAATGTCTTTTCTGAAAAGTCTGTGTGTACTGGTTGTGTTTCAGGGAACTCTAGGACCAAATTCTTGGGTTTCATCAAAATGGAAGGGATAAAGCTTTCACCGGACTTAATACCTGAATAAAAAGAAATCAAGTTGTAACCTTGAATGAATTCCAGAAACAAATTAGTTGCTGATTTTGCAAGGCAGTTCAGGTCTGGAACAGCTAATGTTTGCCACATGGTAGGCACTGGTCGAAGTGCCGCCTATTCAAAGAGGCAAGCACTATTTTACCCCCGTTTTACCAATGAGTATATGGAGGCATTGAATTTAACTTGCTAAGGTCACACAGTTAGTAATGGCAGAGGCAGGCATTCAACCCACCCAGTCTGAGTTTAAAGCCCCTTCACCATTGTGCTGGGCTGACTTCTCAAAGCCACTTAACCCTTGCTGCTAAGAACTTCCTAGAGCCGGAAGCTGCAAGAAAGAGTCTTGAGAATTTACCATCTCCCCCTTTCCTGCCCCATCTCCATACATTCTTACTCCTGATCTCACAGCCTAGTTGTTTCGAAGGCTTTACTCTGTAATTATCACTGGCTGTGCTGAGCCTTCTTTGCAGGGCGAGGCCTTTCTCTAGCTGTGCTGCGCGGGCTCTCTAGTTGCATCGTGCAGGCTTAGTTGCCCTGTGGCACATGGGCTCTTAGTTCCCGGACCAGGGATTGAACCCGCATCCCCTGCATTGGAAGGCGGATTCTTAAACACTGGACCACTAGGCAAGTCAACTTAATCTTTGATTCAGAAAACAAAGACGGTGTCATCTGCCTGACACCCCTCCCAAACTCGGACCCATGGTCTCACAAGTGAAAGAATCCAAGCTGGATGCGTGGTTTCTCCCCAGATGATATTAATACCAAGAGCTAATGTCCATGGGGTGCCTAAGTATAGCTGGGACGTGCTATACTTTCAGCAAGTGGTGGTCAGTAGCATCACTTATCACACTACCTCCCCACGTTTACTCTCATAACTATACTCAGATGTAGGTTTCATTTTGACTGATGAGGCGACTGAGCCTCCTTAAAGTTACAGTGCCCTGGAAACATCCCTTGGCTAGGCGGTGGCCAAGCAGAGCTGCAGAGATGCCAACTCCAGCCTCGCCCTTCTCCTACCTGCTCCCTCTCAAGAGCACTTCTCTGCGAGGAGGAGCCATGTTGGAGGGACCCCCAGGCACACATTACTCGAATTATGCTTAACTACTGCAGAGACTTATTAGGCATTTTCATCTTCTTAGTGCTTTCTAATTAAAAAGGAGGGGAACATGGTGATCTTTTTGCTATGTAACGTCTGTTTTCTCTGAGTGGAAAGCAGAGGGCCCCCAACGAGAGCCTTTGCATAATAGAGCTCATTGTATTGCAATCAGCTGTTTAAGTGCAGAGTTCTCCAAGGTCCTTTTTTACTGGAGAGAGTTAATTAACAACAGTCACTAATCACTTCCCGGAGCTCTGTCTTGATTACCAAGAATATGTGAATCTACTTAGTCACCTAAAAATTTAAAGTGTGCCCTTACTGTAACAGGCTTTAATTAATGGTAATAATATTATTATTCCTATTTAATATCAATGGAGTGCTTACTAAGAACCAGGTGCTCTGCTATGTGATTTTTATTTAATCCTCACAAGGACTTTAATTAGAAGCAGTCACCATTGTTTTTCTTTCCACTTTGCCCATGAAAATCCCGAAGTAAAGGTTAAGGTGAAAGTTAAAGTTGAGGCTTGACCCTAGGTGTATGCAAGCCCAGGGCCTTGATGGCCTCCACATCCTAGGGAATAATAAATCATTTTGTTTTATATTATAACAAAACACGCCTTTACTCACCTAGCAGAGCTTAGAGTCATGACGTCTAAGAAAATGAAGACACTTACAGCAATAAACTGAAGTTACCAACCACCTGTGGGCTTCCCAGGTGGCACACTGGGTAAAGAATCCACCTGCCTATGAAGGAGAGGCAGCAGACGTGGGTTTGATCCCTGGGTCAGGGAGATCCCCTGGAGGAGGACATGGAAACCCACTTCAGTATTCTTGCCTGAAGAATCCATGGACAGAGGAGCCTGGTGGGCTGCCGTCCAAGGGGTCACAAAGAGCTGGACATTACTGAATGCACACACACCGTGCCAGCTAAGCCCATGGCAAGTAGCAATCAATTCTCCCAGGTGGCGTCCCTAAGACTAAAACCTGGACAAGACAGTATGCTGGTGGCCTCTGAGTGGCCAAGTGGAAGCCCAGCTGAGTGGTGCAATCTATTAACTCTTCTAGCTGAGACTGGTCTTCACTGTACAGATCCTCCAGGACCAATAATCTGGTTGTATGGTTAGTGGGAACCAAACAAAGAATTTAGGATTAGAAGAGGAGTCCCCAGCCTCTGGGATCTAAAGCCTGATGATCTGAGCTGATGTAATAATAGTGTGTTAGTTTCTCAGTTGTGTCCATCTCTTTGGGACACCATGGGCTGTAGCCTGCCAGTCTCCTCTGCCCATGGAATTCTCCAGGCAAGAATACTGGAGTGGGTTGCCATTCCCTCCTCCAGGGGCTCTTCCTGACCCAGGGATTGAACCTGTGTCTCTTATGTCTCCTGCATTGGCAGGCAGGTTCTTTACCACTAGCACCACCTGGGAAGCCCAGTCTCTACCAAACTTGGTAGAAATAGTAACATTGATTATGAAGTGCTGCCCTAGACCTTGCTGGGAATATTTTATTAGTACATGAGCTGAACTTCCTTCTGAAAATTTGAAAACTTCTGAATTCTGGAAATGGTCTGGCTTCAAGGAGTCTTAGACCACTGTAGACCTGAATGGGGCAGTGGGCTGATGGGACTGTCTCTGTAAATAGTGCAGAGCACATGGAAAGGGCTCCATGAGTGTGAACAGGGCACAAGTGTGACCTGGCATGAAACTGGGGTCCATGTCTCATTCCACTCCCCTCCCACCCGACCTTGATGAACTGCATAACGTTTCTCAGGCTCCTCATGTGAAGTGAAGATGATGGCCATTATGCCAACTGAGTCAGTGACTGCATGCAAGTACTTGGTAAATCGCTTGGTACATCACAAATACTAGTGGAGCTATTCTCATAATTATTGCACTCTGGCATAGATTAAAATTACTCTTTTATAAAGGATACGGCATTAGAGCCAAACTCAGAAAACAAGGTAGTTAAACCTGTGTTGGTATTCCGAGAATTTTACAGAGAATAACAAGGCTACCCAGTGTATTAATCTAAGCTGAACTTTTGTGCCTTCTTTAATCAGATTAAAGTACTTTTTCATTAAAGTAGTTTTAGTTTGTTTTCATGTAATGTTCTTGATGGATTCCCCACCCCCAGAAGTTCTAAGACAAAAACAAGAATAAAAGGGTTATTTCTTGTTTTCACCAATACAAGCTGTTTCAGAGGAACAGGTGAGGATGGGAAGATTGGAGGAACTCAGTAAGGATGCTGTTCTCAGGACTGTAGGATTCAGCACTTTCTAATCCCTTCCGCCCTTGGTGGGGTGGCTGTGGACATGTGCCACTCACTCCCAAGAGAACTTGCTGCTTGCTGGGAGTGTCGCTGGTGGATAACTTCACGTTCCCTCCAGTTACATCTATTACATGTGTGCTAAGACCTCTCTTCCTCCATATGGCTGGCAGGTCCTAGGGCCAGGCCATCCCTGCCTTCAACATGAGATTCCTTTACTGGGCAACTATTGCTGGGGATGCCCCATTGTCCAGTCTTCACTTTCTTAGAACTGCAGTCTGAAGCTCATTCAAACCAATCCTTTCTCCCCCCTCTTCTCGTACAGATATCTGATCTGCAATTGGAATCTAAAGACTCCCCTTGCCCAGTTGTGCTTTCTCCTCCTTCTTTAGTCAGAGACAATCCCCACAAGTAAATATATTGCTCACCTAATCACTTCTAATTCCATCTTGGTGTTTGCTCCTTAAAGGACCCGAACTGACACAAAGGACCTGGACTTTATTTCCCAGAATCCCTTGCCTTGGGAGTTATGGATGCTATTGAGGTTTTGCCCCTGAGATGTTCTTGCAGAAGATTTGGAAAGAAGGAAGAAGGGAGACATTAATCTCTGTATGGCTGACAATTGAGCTCCAGCAGATTTGGGATTTTGCAATAACCTAACTCCACATTCCACTGTCGAATCACCAGGCTCATGGACTCAGGATGCTGACATTGGCAGCAGCAGAGAACCTCAGATCACAATTGCCATGGCAGGGTTTCAGAGCTGTGCAGCAGCATCTCTTTAGCGCCTGCCCTTCCAACTTTTCCAATAATTTCACAAGAACCCATTTAAAAAAAATTCGATTTCTTTCTGTTTAAAACACCTGAGGTGATTTTTGTTTCTTGAACTAAATGCTGACTGATACAGCAAATGGATTTGCAAGTTGCAAAGTTAACTTGTTTATGCTCAGGGAAAATATTTAATAAAAGCTGTCACCTTCTAAGAGCTTCTCCAGTGGCTCAGTGGTAAAGAATCCACCTGCAATGCAGGAGATGCAATTAGATCCCTGGGTTGAGAAGATCCCCTGGAGGAGGGCATGGCAACCCACTCTAGTATTCTTGCCTGGAGAATCCCATGGACAGAGGAGACTGACTGGCTGTACTCCATGGGATTACAAAAAGTTGGACATGACTTACTCACTAAGCATGCATGCATACACATAACTTTCTAAAACTTGGAAGTGAGACTATATACCTACCAAACTACTAACTCAACAGGAAAAGATTATAAGGATGTAGAGGATTCCTTTGTGCTGGCTGCTCCTCACAAGGTGTTTCAAGAAAAATTGAGCTCCAGCAGGGATTTGCCAGAGAGCAAGCAAGATGGAAGGGAAGAAGTCATCCAGGGATTAAGGTTTTCACTGTGTTGGAAAAGGCAACGAATACATACCTGGTTTCCTTGAACCAATCCTTGAGATAACCCTTGATTATATGGGCAAAAGTGTTTCAGTTTGAAAAATAAACTACATGGCCATCCTATTTATGCCCTAAATAGCTAGAGAGAGGGGACTATTGTTCAAAACATTTTTCAAAGACCTATTGAATTGAGATCTTTTAGTTAAACAGTAAGTCAAACAAAAGTAGCCCTCATTGACTAAGGATCACATGAAGATGCTGCCTTTCAACTCAACTTAGTGTTTTAACAGGCTTTAGTGTGTGGCGCTATCAAACTCTGGAAGCGAAACAGAGCCGGACTCTATGGTCCTTCCCACCGTGTCCTCTGCCTGACTTTTGTCTGTAGAAGAACATTAGTCAAAGGAGTTTAATTAGGGAAGTGAGAAAATGCAGAAACAAAGGCAAACAGAGAAGACCAAATAATAATAAAGCAGTCATTAAGCATAGCCAAGGACCTTTAGGTCCTTCGCAAGGGCTGTAGATAATATTCTGAGCCATGTCCTGTGAGCTGTCTTATAGATACTGAAACCCCCACCAGGTGGAAGAAGTTAACTACAGGATGACCAGACTGTAGCCTTGACCTAAGCTGCAACAATTCCAAGAACTGGCTTCAAGGAAATGAGAACAAACTGACCGTGCAACTGAAGATTAACTGTACTTAAAACAATCAAGATGACGCTGGTCAGACCACTGCATGACCAGTTGCCCAGATGACTGTCACCTGACTGTGCTGTTTCTGCATGTAGCCCCCTCACTCCCCCGATAAAAGCTCTAACCCATTGATTGTCAGGATAGGGGGTCAAAGAGTTGGCCTTTGGACAGGCATCCTCCTGTCCCCCAGGTTGCCAGCATCCAAAATAAAGCGAAATTTCCTTTCCATCAACCTGGCCTCTTTATTGGATTTTCAGTGGCAAGCAGCTGGACCCTTCAGCTACAGAAGTGTGATGGATATAACAACAAGGTAGGCTTAAGGTAATGTCTAGGAGAGAACTTGGGGAGGGCTTCTGGCATATGGAACTTACTATACACAAATGGAGTTGTATTGCCAACGAAATTATAAAACTGGTTTGCAGACACTGTGGATTTTTAAGCAAGTCCCGGATCCTTCAAATTCTCACTTACAGAATAAGTTGTAAAAGCTGTGTCACGGCCAGAGGTGTCTTACTCTGCGAAAACTGCTTCAGATGTGAATGTGGCGAAGAAGGAACAGCAGGAGGAAACTCTCAAGGTCAGGGTCAGGGAATGCAGAAGAATATGGCTAGGAGAGTTTTTCCAACAGAACAGAGCCAGGGCAAAACCAAGTAGCTAATTCCCCTGCAGTTTAACACTCAGAAAACCTTTGGGGATAGGTATAAACAAGCCCCATTTTATAGATGGAGAGACTAAAATTCAGACAGTTTGACTGATTTCTCCAGGACCGCACACAATTGACTGTGCAGATTTAAAGCAGGTTGCTCTGACTCTTGAATGGATGTTCTTTCCAGTGAGGTCAGCCATCTCTCTATCCAGGGAGCTTCAATTTGAGGATGCAGTTAATAATGCACCTGCTGGGTAGATGCCTGCTTGTCTAACCTGCCCCGAACATTCATGGGACTCATTGCTCAGTCCACCAGGAGAGGAGAAGCGCTCCCATTACTTGATTTATTTGCCTTATTTCTGAACAGAATAAAGTACTCACCACTGGCATGACTGGCCTCCTTATTTCATACCAGATTTGTTCTAAATGACTTCAGGCTGTTTCCCAAAAAAGCCAGACTTAAAGGACAAAGATTTACCACTGCACAAGTTAGTCAAAAGAAATGTTTTAGGCTCTGGCCATATTTAGCCTCTATCTCTGAAAGCTACTGCGCAATTGAAAAGAATAAGGGGATCACTTTTCACTGGGTCTGAGGACCCCATTTTTAGCTACCTGAAAAAGGGATACTATAACCTGCATCAACTCCAGGGGACATCTTTTAATGACCAAGAATATCAGTGACAAAGCCAATACTTCTCTCCAAATGCCAGATTAATAATTGGACACAAACTTCCCCGGTGGTCCAGTGGTTAATAATCCACCTGCCAGTGCAGGGGACACAAGTTTGATCCTTGGTCCGGGAAGATCCCACATTCTGTGGAGCAGCTAAGCCTGTGCGCCGCAGCTACTCAAGCCCTTGCATCTAGAGCCCATACTCTGCAAGAAGACAAACCACCACAATGAGAAATGCGTGCATCTCAACTAGAGTGTAGCCCTCATCACCACGGCTAGGGAAAGCCTGCACAAAGCAACAAAGACCCAGTGCAGCCAAAGAGACAGTTTAAAAATAAAAAAATAATAATTGTACAAAATTGTCACACCCCTGCAACTTCTCTTCTAAAAATTAAAATGAAACTGATATCAAGGGATATTTATTTGTGTATCTCCTTGACTTTATAAGAAGTAATAAGGACTGTAGTTGACTCCTGAAAGGGGCAGCCTAAACCTTTGTAAGGTCTCAAACCCAATCTGTCCCACTTCAAATGATGCCCACTTGCCAGTCTCTATCCCTTTTACAAATGGTCTTTTTTTTTTTTTTTTTAAACAAAGGAAGGATGTTTTGAAGGCAGTGAGTTTTCAGAACAGTAAGTGATAATACGGCCTCAGAGCAGAAAGGTCATAAATTACACCCTGTGATAGCCCGACCGCAGTACATCCTTGAGGTCTCATGGGAAGTCATTGTATAGCAGTGAATAACGGGTAGAACACAGTGTTTTCCTTCAGAGTTCACAATGCTCCATTCGTTCTTTACTCACAGAGCATTCACCAAACTATGTGAAGGGCACATCTGAGGGCCTTCTTTACATGACCAAGAATATCAGTGACAAAGCCAATACTTATCTCCAAATGCCAAACTGGACACAAGTTTGCAGGGCCAGAGAACAAGACACGAAGCAATTACGCCCCAAGTAATCATTATTACTTATCAGCAGGGAAAAAAAAAAAACCCCACATTTGTGGGTACAGAGTCTGAAACTACTGGGTCAAAAGCCCACTGTAAACACCAACCCATTCTATCCCTTCTGTTGGGCGTTTTTGCTAAAATCCAATAATGATCTGATGACAAATCTAACAAACATCTTACACAAACCTGACTGCATATGGAGCTTGTCGATATGCATACAAAACAAACCAGTTCACAAAAAGATAAGACCTTAATCTTCCACCATCTTTTGGGGGGTGATCCACAAAAATTAAATTAAATCTGTACTTTCCCTATTCACTGGGTTAGATTGTTAATAGGCTTGGATACATCTTGATTGGATCCTAAGCATAAGCTGAAAACTGAGAAGACAGGTTTTGTCCATGTGAAATAGTTAATTTTGGGGACGCATCTTAAAAGGGGTTCCCAAGCATAGTTGAGAATTTGGGGCAAAAAGAGATAAATCTTACAAAGTTGTGTGCGTGTGTGTGTGTGTGTGTGTGTGTGTGTGTGTGTGTGTGTTTTAAGAATAGGAATACATTGAAGTTATGAATTGCCAGAGGCCTGGAAGAGTTTATCCCGTCACTTCTCTCTGGTCACTGGTTCACTGCTTTGGTGTGCAAGGCAATCTCAAGAATGCCAGGCACCTTCTTGCAATGTCTCACTCTTAGGGTTGTGCTACGTAGCATATCTGGGGGTGTCTATTATATTGGGCAGTCCATATCCCCTAAATGTATGCACACTTAAGATGAGATGATGGGAAAAGATGTACCCATCACCATCTTTCCTTCTCTTTCATTTCCTGCCTCCCTAGTTCTTACAACCCTCCATGCTTAGCCAACACCTCCTCCACCTCCATCTGTATGGTGGTTTGGTGAGTCTCCCCTTCTTCAGTGGCCCTCAGATTCCTCCAGCAGATGAATTCTCTTTGCCTACTCCAGAGATCATTTTATCAACAAGGGGAAAATTGAGCTGGAGCAGCCCAGGGACTCTGGAAGCCTGCACACAGCTGCTTGAGATGAAATGTCCTCAGTACAATGTGGGGACTCTTCTGGTGGGGGTGACCAGGGGTCCATGTCCCTGCCATCCACTGTGCTACAGAATGCAGCCCCTTTCCCCTCCCGGGAGGTGGAGAGAGTGAGCAGGTAGGGAATTCCAGCTCCTTCTTCTTAATCTTCCATTATTTCTTCAACCTGTTTCCCAAGCTTCAGGAGGTGAGAGAGGGTTGCTGAGTGGAATAACGGAGAGACTCACACCCTGCCACTCAGCACGCAGGGCCATTCCCTTCTCCTCTTTACACCTCCCCTCAAGAGCCTTACCGTTCCTTCTCCAAACCCCCTTCTCTGCTTGAAAAAATGGAGCTCCTTTAGTTATACCAGGAGTAAATAGCTGAGGCTGGGGAGCCACCTTAGATACCCACTGAGCCTGTTTTATTAGTTTGCTGTTACTCCTCACACACTTCTGTGCCCTGAGATGGTGCAAGTACACAGTCCCTTAGGAATGAGTATGTGGTGCTGGTTTAGCCACTAAGTCATTTCTGACTCATGATCCCATGGACTGTAGCCCACCAGGCTCCTCTGTCCATGGGACTCCCCAGGCAAGAATACTGGAGTGGGTATTGATTTCTTTCTCCATGGGATCTTCCTCTTTTGCATCTCTTGCATTGCAGGCAAGTTCTTTACCACTGAGCCACCAGGGCAGCCCCCAGGGATAAGCGTTAGTACCTGCCTATTCTAGCATCTTTCTAAATGACTAGAAGACAGCTAAGAGGGAAGGGTCCAAGATTTCCAGTGTCTGGACATTCATCAGGGCTCTAAGAGAGCAAATGGAAAGAGATGGACCACAGAAAGGACTTACAAAACAGGATACCAGAACAAAGAAGTTTGGGATGACTTTTAACAGAGGTAAATGTGAAGTAAATGCTTTGGGATAAGAATAAATCCATATTGGAAGCAAGAATTAAGAGCCGGAGCTACTGGTAAAGAACGGGCTCCATGAAGACTGCCGAGTCCAGGCATTAAGATTACACACACACACCAGACACACACACAAAACCCCAGAGAGGTGGGTACTATTTTTATTATTCGGTTTAACACACTGAGGTACAGAGAAATTAAGTAACTTGGCCAATGTCACACGGCTACTAAATAACAGTGTGTGTTAGTCTCTCAGTCATGTCCAATTCTTTGCAACCCCATTAACTGTAGCCTGGCAGGCTCCTCTGTCCTTGGAATTCTTCAGGCAAGAATACTGGAGTGGGTAGCCCTTTCCTTCTCCAGGGCATCTTCCTGACCTAGGGCTCAAGCCCAGATGTCCTGCACTGCAGGCAGATTCTACACCATCTGAGCCACCAGGGAAGCCCAGCGCGTCACAGAGTTGGATTCAAACCCAACAACCTATTGTCTTGAGTTTGCTTGTTATTTTTCCAACATTATACAAAAAAGAATTCATTGATAACCTATGTCCATACTATTTAGCATCAATAATCTTGACAACCTTGTTTTATCCATATATGTGTATTAGTGCATCTTTTTTCTTGAAACATTTAAAAGTAATTTTTGTGACAGTTTGAAATGGAGCTGGACCCTACAGTCCCGCTCATCCACACACTCACACACACACACACACACACACACACTCACACACACTCACACACACCATGTTCTCTGCCTGCCTTTTGTCTGTGGAAAACTTTAGCCAAACAATAATTTTAATCAGAGAAGTGAGAAAACGCAGAAACAAAGGTAAACAGTCGAACAAGACTAAATAATAATAGTTTAGCCCTTAAGCAAAGTAAAGGACCTTTAGTTTCTCCCCAAGGGCTATAGATAATATTCTGAGCAGTATCCTGTGAGCTGTCTTATAGATACGGAAAGCCCACCAGGTGAAAGGAGTTAACTAAGTGATGACCAGACTGTCAGCGGTAAAGAATCTGCCTGCCAATGCAGGAGATGCAGGAGACGTGGGTTTGATCTAGGGGTCAGGAAGATCCCCTGGAGGAGGAAATGCACCCTACTCCAGTATTCTTGCCTGGAGAATCTTAGGGACAGAGGAGCCTGCCAGGCTACAGTCCATAGGGTCGCAAAGAGTCTAACACGACTGAGTGAGGCAGGGAGACCAGACCATAGCCATGGCATAAGCTGCCACAAATCTGAGAACTGGCCTCAAAGAAATGGGAATAAACCAATACTGAAACCAAAGACTAACTGTACTGGAAACGATCAAGTTGATATTGATCAGACCGCTGCATGAGTGATTTCAAGATGACCGTCAGAGCTAACGCGCTGTTTCTGTACGAAGCCCCTACCACCTGGATTGTCAGCACGTAAGTCAGTCTTGGAGAAGGCGATGGCACCCCACTCCAGTACTCTTGCCTGGGAAATCCCATGGCCGGAGGAGCCTGGGTAGGCTGCAGTCCATGAGGTCGCTAAGAGTCGGAAATGACTGAGCGACTTCACTTTCACTTTTCACTTTCATGCATTGGAGAAGGAAACAGCAACCTGCCCCAGTGTTCTTGCCTGGAGAATCCCAGGGATGGTGGAGCCTGGTGGGCTGCCGCCTATGGCTCGCACAGAGTCGGACACGACTGAAGCGACTTAGCAGCAGCAGCAAGTCAGTCTTTGAGTAGGAGTCCACCCTCTCCACAACCCCCATCATCCCCATATTGCTGGCCTCTGAAATAAAGCAAACTTTCCTTTCCACCAACCTTGCCCTTTCATTGGATTCAGAGAGGTGGGCAGCCCGGCCGCCCGTTCCAGTGCCTGTTTTTCAGGCCCCAAGCTGAGGCTGCACTCTCGCGATACCTGCCTCCCTGGGGTTTTCCGAAGTAGAGCGGCGGCCATGGTGCTGGGCCCGGATGGTTGCAAGGAGCCTGCTGCTCCCGGCGAGCTGGCCCTGAGGGAGGGAGGGATGTGGGGGAACGTTCCTAGCAGCTGCCGAAACCATTTGTTTCGGGGATCCTCCCTGTTTCTCCCCGGCTGGGCACTGGCTGCCAACTTAACGGTTTTCCTTGCTGGAACGGAAACAGGCGTCTGGAAGAGCTGACGAACTCCAGGACTAAGTCCACCGGTATGCACCTGGGAAAATACTCTTTTGAGCTCAGAGTACTATTTGGGCATTTTGCTAATTGGTCCTGATGTGTGTCTGACGTTGAGACCATTTGCTAACAGGAAGCGCTGTTGGGCGTTCTTGTCAATTGGTTCTCACGTGTTAGGTATGGGGAAACGTTTGTGAGCACGAAGTGCTGCTTGGGCATTTTGCCAGTAGGTTCTGATGTCTGTATGCCATTGAGGACCATCTGTGATTACTGAATGTCATTTGGGCTCTTTTGCCAGTTGGTTCGGATGTATGTCTGACATCAAGGACCGTTTGTATTGGGAAAATGTTTGTTTGGGGCTCCATATTGATCATCTCCCCAGGATTTGTGATAGTTCTGTCTTCTGATGTGTGAATTCCATTTGTGTGATTGGTATCTTTGTTGTCTTTTGTCAAATGGGAAATTCAGGTTCAGTGCATTAGAAAATTTTTAGCTATGAAATTATGGCTCAAGAAAAGAATAGATGATTTTTTAACAATGTATGGCAGCAGTATTAGACTCCAGCGAAAACTGGTTAAGATGAAACTCCTTTTTTGAATTCTGAAATTGGTTCTTTTTGCATATGCAGTTAGAGAAAGCTAGTTTGATAAAATACTGTTTTCAGAATTCTGATTCGGAGAGAACAAAAATATGCCTAATACAAAGCTTGAATTGAACTCTTATGTCCTTGAAATACAAATACAGTTCACTTTGCCTGAGACTTCAGCTTTGGGTTAATTAGTAGAACTTCAAAAGATCTTTGGGTTCATTAAACACATACCTTGTACCATATTAAATTGTGCTATGAGAAAAAATGTAGTTTTTGAGGTTATGGAATATGTTCTTAAGTTTGCCAATCAGAAAATGCTGGTATAATGTTCAAGGACTCTGTTCTTGGTTTTGTTAAGGTTTCTTAAAGGTTAAAAATAGTAGTATGTAATTAAAGATGCTAAAATGATGAAGGAAGCATTTCAGTGTGTAAAGTAAGTAGGGTATGTAGGATATGCTGGCAAGAGAAGGTATAAAGACTGGAGATATTTTTATTGAGGAAAAAAGTAGAATAATTTTGTTCTAAAGTGGATTGCTAATACATGGGCAAAATAAGGGACAAATTAATATGAATCCAGAAAGTAATAAAAGGTTTGTGAAAAAGAAACTTCGGGGAAAGAATCTTTTACATTGTCAGGATTGATTAAGAATTTAATTACATAAATTAATTTTGTTATTAATAGTAAGCTGGTTCAAGACTGGAATTTGGTTTTCTTTCTCTGTGAAAAGAACAAAGTTTTCCTGGAATATTGAACTGCTTGTGATAACAGATTGCAAGCTTCTTCTGTGGCTAACTTTGAGTATTCCAGAAGGCCCCTGAGGCATCTCAGAAGAAATATTGAAGTAACTGGGATTATTTGGTACATTAAATTACATGGAGAACATTGTCAAATAAAAGTGATAAAAAATCTTAGGTTATACTTTGTGGATAAATGTCATTAATGTAAATGTTCTAAAAGTTATTAAACAAATACAGGTTTTTGATAACGTTCAGGTCATACTGCTAAACTGAGTAAAACATTTAATAAGCTCCAATGGAAAGCTGTTATTTTGCTTTTAACCATATTTTTGATGCCAGTGTTTAGAATGGAAAAAATTTTTTTGTAGTGAAATTGTCACAAGGTATAACTACTCACTATGTATATCACTGAGGAGTATCCAAGAAAAGGGAGATTTGAAATGGAACAGAATGCTATGGTGCCCCTTTCCCCCCCAACATGTCCTCAACCTGTCTATAGCTGCCACACACCTCTCCTTACACTATGGCATTCTTGTACACGACTACTACTGCTACTGCTAAGTCGCTTTGGTCGTGTCCAACCCTGTGCGACCCCATAGGCGGCAGCCCACCAGGCTCCCCCGTCCCTGGGATTCTCCAGGCAAGAACGCTGGAGTGGGTTGCCATTTCCTTCTCCAATGCATGAAAGTGAAAAGTGAAAGTGAAGTCGCTCAGTCATGTCTGACCCTCAGCAACCCCATGGACTGCAGCCTACCAGGCTCCTCCGTTCATGGGATTTTCCTGGCAAGAGTACTGGAGTGGGGTGCCATCACCTTCTCTGTTATAGTATACTACAACAGTATGATATATCATACTCAAAGTATTTTTACATCATCCAATACTGAATCTATATTCAAATATCTCCAGTTATTTTGAAAAAAGTTTTTTTTAATTAGAAGCAAAATTTAAATTCACACATTGATTTTTCTAATATTTCTAAGAAAAGCTGCTCCATCCCTTTTTTTCATGACATCAAATTTTTGAAAAGACCTGGCCAGTTGATATCTGGTTTTGTCTGAGTCCGCTCTGAAAAGACTGAACACGCTGTCCTTCAAGGGCAAAAATTCAAGTCGCCCCAATACTGTGTTCACCCACTTGCCTTCTGCCAAAATACACACCCAGCCCCTACATGGGAACTTCCTGTGGCCCCCTGCAGTCTACCATAATATTTAATATTTGTCTATATCAACACCAGTAAGTTTCTGAATTTATATGCTTACTAGGGTTATAAGTTCTTGCATAAGGCCTGGCACAGAGCAGACCCTCAGCATATGTTTCTAAATAAATAAGCTAAATTTCTCTTTTAACTCTTTTTAAAATTTCAGTATAAAAGCATTCAGAAAAGTGCATAAACTTTAAGTGAAGAGATTTAAAATCTTTTATGAACATACACCCTAGAACTGCCATCTGATGCAGATAAAAGCTATTTCCAGCCTGGCGGAAGGCATCCTCCTGCCTCTCTCAGTTCCCATTCATAAAGGTAGCCATTGTCTGGATTTCTGTCATCACAGGTCAATTTAACCTTCCTGAATATATGAATAATATATGAATATTTAACCTTCATAAATATATGAATAATAGAAGTTTTTCTGTGCGTGGCTCTTTCACTCAAAAAAGTGTCTGCAGACTTATCCATATTCTTACATTGTTTTTCATAATTCAGAATTTATTATTCTTCAATGCTATGTAGTATTTCACTGTGTGAACAAACCTCAATTTATTCATTCATTGCTACTCTTTGGATTTATTTCCATTTTGGAGCTTTATGAAAAATGCTTCTAAAAATGTTTTCCCGTGTTCCTCTGTTGTATATAGATCCAGGAGTGGGATTTCTGGGTCATCATGAATGGACATATTCTTCTCTAGTAGACACTGCCAGACAATTTTCAAGGTATTTGTTCTTTCGTTTACACTTCCAAACGTAGTGACTGAGAGTTGATGTCTTCCATATGTTCCCCAGCACTGACTGTGCTAGGCTTTTTAATTTTGCCCGTTCTGGAGAGTGTGTAACGGCATGTCATTGGGCTTAAATGTGTACTTTCCTGTTATCGCCTTTCTGTGTTCCTATTGACCGTGGGTATATTTTCATTTGTGAGATGCTTGCCCAAGGTTTTCGTTGTTGAACATTAGGTTGATAATGTTTTCCTTAATTACTGATTTGGAAAAGTCCTGGATGCGGCTCATTTCTTTTTCTGTGATTTGCCCATGCACTGTATCAGTGGCGTCTTATGGACATTTAAGATAGTTTCCTGTTTTATTCTGGGAGCTTTATTGCTTTACCTTAATACATTTAGATTTGTGATCTACCTGAAATTTATTTTTCCCCATTTAGATATCCAGTTTCTATATGTACCATTTACTGAAAAGACATTCTAAACTCCAGCGGCAAAATTCTGTCATAAATCAGGAGACCACAATATAAAGGCCTATTCCTGGGCTGTCTATTTTGTTCTTCTGGTATATCTGTCTACTGTTATAGTAACACCCCTCTGTCTTTTTTTTTTTTTTCCCTCTGTCTTGATTACTGTAGCATTAGAGTAAGTCTTGAAATATGGTATTAAAAATCCTTCAGTTTTACTCTATTTAAAGTTCTTTTTGTACTCTTCTTGGTGCTCTGCATAGTCATATAAATTTTATAACTAGCTTGTTAATTTGTACAGAAATATCTGCTGGGATTTTGACTGAGATTTCATTAAATTTATGGATAAATTGAAGACAGTTTGACATCGTTACAATATTTAATATCACAAATGTTATCCATGACTCCATTTACTTCTGTCTTTAATTTATTTCAGTAATGTTATATGATTTTATAAGTAAAATCTTGTAGATTTTTCTTTAGGTTTATTTCTAGGCATTATTTTTGGTGTTTATTGTAAGTGTATGTTTTTAAATTTTCAAATTGTTCCTACTATATAAAAATGAAATTTTATCTTGCCATCCTTAGGTTATAGCCAGCAACCTTGCTAAATTAACTTATTAAGTCTAATATGTTGCTTATTTTTTAAGTTATTTATATATATTATCTACATGTAGCATGTCGTCTGCAAATAATGTTTTATTTCTTCCTTTTCAATTTATTTTTCCATTATTTTCTTTGCTTTAATGCACTAGATAACACCTTCAGTAAAATATTGAATAAAAATGGTGGTAGCAGAGACCCATGTCTTATTTCTGATCTCAGAGGCAAAGCTTTCAATATTTCATCAACACAAGATTTGCTATACATTAAAAAAATTATTTATTTATTTGGCTGCCTCGAGTCTTAGTGGCAGCACATGGGATCTTCACTGCATCACTCGGGATGTTTCACTGCAGTGCTGATTCTCTAGTTGCGGTGCCTGGGTTTCAGCAGGTGGGCTTCAGTATCTGTGGTACATGGTCTTAGTTGCTCCTCAGCATGTGAGATATTAGTTCTCCAACCAGGGATTGAACCTGTATCCCCTGCATTGCAAGGCAGATTCTTAACCACTAGACCACCAGGAAAATCCCTGCTATAGGGTTTTTATAGATAATCTTTCCTTTGTCAGATCAAGGCACCTCTCCTCTATTTCTATTTTGCTAATAAGCATTTCTGTCATGGGTGAATGTGAATTATATTGCATATCTCATGCACTTAGGGCTTCCCAGGTGGCTAAGTGGTAAAGAATACACCTGCAATGCAGGAGATGTGGGTTTGATCCCTGAGTTGGGAAGATGACCTGGAGAAGGAAATGGCAACTCACTCCAGTACTCTTGCCTGGGAAATCCCATGAACAGAGGAGCCTGGAGGGCTACAGTCCATGGGGTTGCAAAGAGTCTGACACAACTTAGTGACTAAACAACAATCTCATGCACTTACTGAGATAATCACATTATCTACCCTAGTTTTCCATTTATTCAGTGAACTAATATTTAATTTTCAAATCCTAAGCCAACCTTGCATTCCTGAAATAATCCCAACCCAGATGAGATGTTTTATCCTTTTTATGTGTCCCTAGGTTCTAGTTGCTAATATTTTGTTTAGGACTTTCACATCTGAGTTAATGAAAGAGATGAAAAACAATGCTTTTCTTCTAATATATTTGCTCAAGTGTGTTATTAAGGCTATGCAACCCTCATAAAACAGGTTGGGAACAGGTTGGGAAGCATACCTGGTTTTTCTACTTTTTTATGCACGCTTACTTCTCAAAATCAGAAGTCCGTTTCCCCCTGGGTTTTTGGGTTTTTAAATCCTGTCTACCTTAACAACCCTAAATTCCAATTTTATTTTTTCCCCACTTGCAAGCCTTTGTTCTCTGTGCTCTGTGACAGACGTCTTCAGATGTTCTGAGAGGGAAAGTGGTGACTGTGGAATTCACATTAATCTGTTCCTTTCCTTTTAGCATCTTGGCCCTTCAAGATACTTGGCTGCCCTGGTTGCTCTGTGATGGTTTCAGCAGCATTTTAAAGTCCAGATTGTATAGGTGTTGCTCCGAGGAGCAAGCTATTTATTGTAACCAAAAAAAGAAGTGCAATTCTTGTCTTTAAAGTTGATGTCAGATTGGGTCACCTCTCACTGTTCCTTCTTTGAATGAAAGGCTACTACATGGCAGTATCTACAGAATGAGGTATGAGGAGCTATGAAATAGTGCTTGCTTGACCAGACTCTGCAGTCAAACGTGGGCTTGAGTTACAGCTGCACCATAACTAGCTGTGTGACTTTGCGGAACTTTTCTCAACCTCAATATACTCACTTTAATGTAGAATAATAATATCACCCATCTTATAGGCTCATTGCAAAGGCTTAGTGAAATAATATGTGAGGTGGTTTCCTAGTGCCTAGAACATGGTAATCATACAAAGCTCTAGCTGACACTGTGTTAATATTCATTATTATTTGCACTGCTATCTATGCCCTTTTCAAAAATTATTTATTTATTTAGCTGTGCCAGGTCTCAGCTGTGGCACACGGGATCTTCGATCTTCTTTGCAGCCTCTAGGACCTTTAGTTGTGGCATGTGAACCCATTTGTGGCATGTGGGATCTAGTTGCCTGACCAGGGATCAAACCCAGGCCCCCTGAATTGAGAGCGCAGAGTCTTAGCTACTGGACCACCGTAGAAGTCTGTGACATCTGTGCCCCTTTAGTATTTCTCTTTTTCAAAAGGTTTTTAGTTGATCATTTACCAAAGTGTAGAAAAAACTGGGTTTATATTTCTTTATGTGCCTTCATATAATATTTGCTCAATTGGTTAGTAGATTAATTGAAGAGATTTAATTCAGCACATTGCTAGTGACAACTTACTTTATACCATTGATTCTAAAATAATGGTGATTTCTATCAGCACAGCAGCATTAAATCATGACCTTATCAGCTGCTTTTCCTTTAAGCCAAGTCTCATCTCAGTCCGTGAAACCATTTTAAGTGGTCGTCAGCCAATCTCACCTCCATCCTAAACCAAGCCAGGAAGAACCCAATACTTAAAAGGAGAATGATGGAGTCCGAGTATCTTTAAGGGCAGACCATAGCCATGCTGAAAGAGAAGTAATTTTTCCCCGTTGTGATTTCATATTCTGTCATCTTTAGAAAAAATAAATGGTTGTACTAGAGTGATGAGTTTCATAGGTAGCCTGACAAAGGGACCCGCAGACCATAACTGAAAAGGACACTCAGGCAGAAGGATCCAACTTTACCCTTGCCCATCCAACTGAGCTTATCCTCACCCCAGCACTTGCGAAGTGTTATCATCCCCCGGCTGGAGTGCAAGGCTCCGTGGAACCTGGAGTATGAGACCAGGGTATTGGATAGAAGGTGAGATCTCTTGTGGAAGAGATGGATTTTCCCAAAACTTGTCAGACGGCAAGGGCTTAGGAGGGGTGTACACTGTGGTCCGGAGGGTAGAAAGATCAGTTTCATACATGAAGATGAGTCCTCACAGAGCAGTTCTAAGCTTTACTAGGTTTTAAACATACAATTTGAGGGTCTTCGTTGAAAAAAAAAGTACAATACTTAAGATACAAAAGTTGGTTTCAAAGGTGATCATTTATTTAGAATGTAGAAGGAAATTACAACAGATTACAAATTTTAAAAAGCATTTAAACTAAATTTATTTACTACAAACAAAGTATAAATAAAATCTTTTGATTATTTGACACACCTCTTAAATAGTGTTTGCCCATAGTTTTTAGCTATCTCTGGGATTTTGCATTATTTCCTGTAGAGAGAATAAGAAGATGGTTCAGTTTTTCCTTTAGTAAGTAAAACTTATTATTATTTTTTTATTATTTAGAGATTACAAATTTTCTTTTAGCTTCAAAAAGTATTTTTGGTAAAATGCCAATAGTATAATAACTGATCTTCTTCTTGAGTTATGCACTCGAGTTACCCACTCAAGCTACAGAGCTTCAGTGACTGTCTTCCAGTTTAAGATAACTAAGCCAAAAAGAGATTCTCCAGTACTCTTGCCTGGAGAATCCCATGGAGAGAGTAGCCTGGTGGGCTACAGTCCATGGGGTAGCAAAGAGTCAGACACGACTGAGCGACTTCACTTTAAAATCACTTTAAAACCAAAAATATCAATAACCTCAGATATGCAGATGACACCACCCTTATGGCAGAAAGTGAAGAGGAACCAAAAAGCCTCTTGATGAAAGTGAAAGTGGAGAGTGAAAAAGTTGGCTTAAAACTCAACATTCAGAAAATGAAGATCATGGCATCTGGTCCCATCACTTCATGGGAAATAGATGGGGAAACAGTGGAAATAGTGTCAGACTTAATTTTTTTGGGCTCCCAAATCACTGCAGATGGTGACTGCAGCCATGAAATTAAAAGACGCTTACTCCTTGGAAGAAAAGTTATGACCAACCTAGATAGCATATTCAAAAGTAGAGACATTACTTTGCCAACAAAGGTCCGTCTAGTCAAGGCTATGGTTTTTCCAGTGGTCATATATGAATGTGAGAGTTGGACCATGAAGAAAGCTGAGTGCCGAAGAATTGATGCTTTTAAACTGTGGTGTTGGAGAAGACTCCTGAGAGTCCCTTGGACTGCAAGGAGATCCAACCAGTCCATCCTAAAGGAGATCAGTCCTGGGTGTTCATTGGAAGGACTGATGCTGAGGCTGAAACTCCAATACTTTGTCCACCTCATGCGAAGAGTTAACTCATTGGAAAAGACCCTGATGCTGGGAGGGATTGGGGGCAGGAGGAGAAGGGGACGACCTAGGATGAGATGGCTGGATGGCATCACTGACTCGATGGATGTGAGTCTGAGTGAACTCCGGGAGTTGGTGATGGACAGGGAGGCCTGGCATGCTGCGGTTCACGGGGTCTCAAAGAGTTGGACATGACTGAGTGACTGAACTGAACTAAACTAAAGCCAAAATACTGAGGGTGACGGAGAACAAGAAATAACGTGCATCCTTGATGACATCATTGTCCCGTTACCCATCCCCAGGGCTGCTTTATTTTAGTGTTTATTGTTTTGTGAAATAAAAAAATCATTCTATTGTTGTAAAAAATTTTTTTGGTAATGTAATATATTTTTTAAAATGATCAGTTTTCGAAAACCAGTATCTTCTTTTCTTTCTTCTTTGAGCTGTAGATTTGGAAGAAATTTCCAGGCTCGTGTCTGACCCAGGCTCGTGTCTGGTCTCATATCTTCATTTCTCTCCCAGACTGACTACACACTTGTGGTCTGGACCCTGCATGAGATCTTCTCATGACCTTGGGACATGTTCCTTTGTGTGATGATGCTGGGTGACTTCGCATGTGGGGCTTTTCCTAGAAGCCATTCCAATACCAAACAGCTGTGAGCAACTACATAGGATAATGAGTACAACAACATAAATACTTTATATTGAAACACATGTCCATGGTCCCTCCAGTGGCTCTTAACCAGAGGGGATGTGTGACAGATAATAAAATGGAATGCAATTCAGAGTGGTTCTTAATTGCTTGCAATTTAAAAAATCATACTTCTGTCAGTTGTCTAAAAACATACAAGCCCTTGAACACATTGCTAGGACTGCTCCTAGGGTCTTATAAGGGGTCTATGTAAGTGAGAAACTGGAGCTGTCTTCTTTAGCTTCTTGGCAAGTACTCCCTTTCCAAGACACTGATATACTGCTATATCCACGTGTATCTTCCCTTGTGTGTGGCTAAGAGGTTCTACCTTGGCTAGAATTTTATCTGTTGCCTTTTTTTACTTTGTATTTACTTTCCAAAATGCCCTCCCTTGTTCAGCAAAGAAGTTTACATGGAACCCATGTATTAGTCTTGTGAAGATGGAGAGGAAGGAGATAGAGGGGCTTCTCCCCCAGTTTGAGCTCCAGGCATCAGAGGAGGAATTATAGCCCATCAGGAGAACTACACCAAGAAACTGCCAGTAGGGAAAGCCCATCCCGGAGGGTTCCAGAGAGGGCTCAGGAGGGTCGCCCACACCTCTCAGCAAGGCAAGGCTCCCAGGATGAAGTGGATCTGAGAGAGAATAACTGCGCCTGTCAGGAAGTCCTTTCTTCATCGTATCCTCACACAACTGCCCTGCATCTGCCGTTTGGCCCTCACGGTGTAGCCAAGATAAGAAACTCAGATTCTGAGGCCATTTAACAAGGAGGAAAAAAATGTAGCTATGGTTGCTGGTCTGTAAAATTTTATCGTTTCTGTTTGGGTCACTTTCTAGTTAAAATATAAATTGAAGACTGTCCGCCAGAAAGTGGGGATGGTGAGACGAATTGGGAGATTGGATTGACGCATATACACTATTGATACTATGTATAAAATAGATGACTAATGAGGACCTACTGTATAGCTCTGGGAACTATACTCAGTGCTCTGTGATGACCTACATGGGAAGGAAATCCAAAAAAGAGGGGGCGCATGTATACATACAGCGGGCTCACTTTGCTATCATTAGAAACTAACAACATTGTAAAGCAACTATACTCCAATTAGAAAAAAATACTGCCCCCCCCCAAATGGTCCCTGGTCAGTGACCCTTTGGCCAGCTCAGTCTTAAATACAGTTCCTTCCATTGCTAAGCAGAATGGAAGGTGGAGGATACCCACTCTTGACCGGGCCTCAGTCTGCCCAGCAGATGGAGATTGGCTTCTGTCCCATGACACCAACTGGGGTCAAGTGGACATGGGAACTGGGGAGTTAAGATAACCCAGACACAAGCATCTAACAGAACACTAAGGCCCTGTTCTTGATCTTTGCCTGAGGAATTTACCAGTGCTGCATTGGACTGCGACCAGGTCTTTTCCATGGTTACAAAGGCCCATTCTTACTGGGGCAAAAGGCAGCATGCATGTGCCTTCCTGGAATTCTAGAGAGCAAATGCCATGCTTGTGTGTGCGTATGTGTGTGTGTGTGTGTGTGTGTGTGTGTGTGTGTGTGTATGTGTGTGTGGTTTGTGAATAGATGACAAATATTTAACAAATGCTTATGGGCCTCATACTGGATCATAGTTACTTAGATATACTAGCTGATTCCAAAGTTCATAGCTATTCTACAGCACAGCTGGCTGTCTCATTAAAACAGATTCCCTAGACTCAGAAAATGATAGCCTTCCAGAACCACTGAGCTATGCAGACTGTGTGATGAGTGGAAATAAAATATACCATCCTAAGAATACCTAATAGTTATCGAATGGTTATGGACACTGTGAATGATAGAAATATTAGAGCTAGAAGAGACCTTACAATGAATTGCGGCTTCAACTAACATTTATTGAGTACCTATTACATGTCATTCATTTTTTCTTACATAGAGGATGCAGAAATGAATAAAATAGGCAGCTTATTTTCCCTTGCGGCATTTAGATCCTAGAAGAAGAGACAAATAGTTAGCAAGTAAATAAGTAAGATAAACTCTGATCTTTGTAAGTGCTATGATGGAAATAAACTAGGTGTACAGTATAGACACTGAGAGATGAGGGAAAGCTTATCTAGATAGGTTGGTCACGGGAAGTCTCCAAGATGAATGTTCTCCATTTGCCCCCACAGATCCACTGTCTACCCTTCCCTATAAGCTCTGAACCCCTGGAGGCTGATCCAGCAAATCCAATAATAAGCAAAGTGGGGAGGACAGGGATGCATCAGGAAAACCCTGGTGAACCCCAACACAGGAATCACTGTGGAAATCCATAGACTTCTGGAGTAAGGCCACACACATGGCACCATTCTTGAGGGACCAGCCAGTGCACTAGTAGGCGATGTGAAGATGTTCATATTCTCCATAATGCCTTCCAGAGGGCATCCATACTGGAGGGGGCCATAAACAATCAGATGAGATTATCTGTCCTGTAAAGGCCAGCCAGTCTCTCTCTCTCGTTTTTTATGAGGAAAGGAATTCACTGTTTATTAAAGAAAAGCGAATTAAAACAGGGATGAGATGTCCTACACAATTATGAGGATGGCAACAATCCAAACAAGCAAAACTCAAATACGAATTGCTGGCAAGGACACACAATTACAGATTATTTCATATGCTACTTGCTGGAAAGTATAATGGTACAGCCACTTTATTAGACATCTTGTAGATTCATTCTACAAAAAACATAGTATCAATCAGTCTCTTTTCCCATCCACACTAGTGTTTGCTCAGACAGCCATGAATAAAGTGGTCTTGACAACAGGGATGCAGAAAACACCTGGGCTCAAAAGCCTGGACTTTGGGCTAGTGCCCTTGCTGATGGTCCTCTCAATTGTAAGAGTAGCCAACACTGAGTACCTGATTGGGACTGTTCTTCTAGGGGACCTGCCAGTCACTTGGCTGTAGATTGATTACAATGCTGCCCTTACATTGTAGAGACAGTAACGTTTGTTTTCACAGTTGTTATTATTCAGTCACTCAGTCATGTCCAGCTCTTTGTGACTCCATGGACTGTAGCATGCCAGGCTTCCCTGTCCTTCACTCTCTCCCTGAGTTTGCTCAAACTCATGTCCACTGAGTTGGTGATGCCATCCAACCACCTTATCTTCTGTTGCCCCCTTCTCCTCCTGCCCGCAATCTTCCCTAGCGTCAGGGTCTTTTCCAATGAGTAGATTGTTCACATCAGGTGGACAAAGTATTGGAGCTTTAGTTTCAGCGTCTGTCCTTGCAATGAGTATTCAGAGTTGATTTCCTTTTGGATGGACTGGTTTGACCTCCTTGCTGTCAAGATCACAGTAATACATACATATTCCAAATATGGATTTGCCTTCTCTTCCTGCAATACTTCTGCCAATTCTTTTCCCTCCTCTTGGTATCCCTCACATTACCTCTGCCAGGAAAGGAGGAGAGGCAATGACAACTGATACTGAAGAGACTGTGTCTGATCCTTTGCCTGGATTAGTCCACATCCTAACCCCACAATGTAGGCAGTATTATCATCCACTTTTTGTGCCTCTGCAAACCAAGACTTGAGGAGTTTAAGAAACTTGCCCTAACTGTTCAGCTAGCTTATGACATGACTAGGATTAAATCAGGCTTTCTGGCTAAAAAGTCTTTGTTAAAAAATGAAATCACCATACTTCTTTGGAGAAAAGACTGATTTCTGAGTTAGAGAAGGGAAAATACAAGACGAATGAGAAACATTTTATAATGTCAAAAAGAAAGGGAGAGCCCTTCCTCCCCCTCCCCTCCCAAAAAAAGCAAAACAAGAAGGAAAGGAAGGAAAGGAGGAAGGCAGGGAGGGAAGAAGAGAGGTGGGGTTTGTCAGAAGGATACAGGAGCCGATCTAAAACCGCTCAGTGGTCAAACCTAGAACAGTGTGAGTAGCAAAAAGAAAAATAACAGATTGTAACCCAAAGAATAAAACAAATGTCCTTGAATCCATAAAGATGTAAATAATTAATTGGAGAAATGAATTTGTTGTGATTGTTGTTGTTTAATTGCTGGGTCGTGTCCAACCCTTTTGCGACCCCATGGACTGTAGCCCACCAGACTCCTCTCTATGGGATTTTCCAGGAAAGAATACTGGAGTGGCTTGCCATTTCCTTCTCCAGGGGATGTTCCTGACCCAGGGAATGAAACTGCATCTCCTGTACTGCAGGCTGATTCCTTACTGCTGAGCCACCAGGGAAGCCTCAATAAATAAATACATAAGAGTAAAAGGGATACATATTTTTTTAGAAGAATTCCAAGTAATTTATGTAAATTCTTCCTCTGCCAAGAAGTGGAATGTAATTTCTCTCCTCCTGACTTCAGCCTGGAATAAAAACTAACTTTTAGAAAGAGGAAAAGAGTAACTTGACAGTAGAAAAATCTGGCAGATCTTTACCTTCACCAAGATCACCTTAACCAAGACCTTAACCAAGATCACCGCTAGTAAGTCATATTGATTCCGTATGTTCCCTGATATGATACTGTGAGAAGAGTGCTTCACTGTGGTGGTATTCCCCCAACTCTTAACCCTAGTCTGATCATGAGAAAACAGGAAACAAACCCAAATTGAAGGACATTCTACAAAAAATCTGACAAGCACTCTTTAAAACTGCCAATGTCGTGGGAAACAAGGGAAGACTGGGAAATTGTTGCAGACTGGAGGTGACTAAAAGGACATAACAACTAAAGGAAATGTGGTGTTCTGGCTTATATCCAGGAACAGAAATAGGGTACTTGTTAAAAATGCAACTGACAAAATAAAACCTGTAGTTTACAAAGTATTGTACCAATATGTATTTCTCAGTTTCTGCAAATACAGCATAGCTCTATATAATGTTAACATTAGGAAAAGCTGGGTTAAAAGTATTTGGAAATACCCTGTATAATGTCTGAAATTGTTTTTCCATAAACCTAACATTATTGCAAAAAATTTTTTCTTTAAAACTTAAGAAACCAGCCCATTGTACTCGATCACCTCTGAGTCATATTATTTGATAGAACGTCCCTGGGTACTGTTCTCCCCTGAGAACAGTTAGTCATGGGCCCAAGAAAATTTTTCTTTCTATCCAATTAATACAGAAAATAAAGAAAGCGTAAAAGGAGAGACCCAGGAGTTGATTTAGTCTCCAATTAATCAACAGTACTCCAAAGAGACTGCATTATTAACAGCTGTGCATGATTTAATAAATTCAGTGACACTACTAACAGCTATTGGTTCAATGATGGAATTTTCTCAAAATACTCATAAAAACCACAGGTCTTGCATCTATTGTGATAATCTCCAGCTTCACCAACAAAATCGCATACCAGCCTTAATGAATAGCCACTGGAATAAATCATTTGAGACAATCCGAAGCTTCATTATGCATTTGCTTGAAAAATTGGCCCTTCGATGAATACATATAATGTATTTCTCAAGCCTGTCTCCACTACAACGTCATGCTGTTGAATCAATGTAGACAGTAAATGGACTCCACAAACAAGGGAAATGAAGTGTAATTACCCAAGAAGCAAAATCAAGGGCCTGCCTTCTCCATAGCAGCTGGGTTTCCTCCGGTCACAACTGCAGTAGGACCCGAGTCTCCTCAATGCAGTTGGCATTCAATTATTCCATACTTATTGAACATCTAGCTCTGAAATTCATAAAAATAGCTACCACTGTGTGCCAGGAAGTACAATAATTATTTTACTACCAACCCTGCAAAATAGGCACTATTATCCCCACTGTTAGAAATTAAGAGATTGAGAGTCTGAAGCATTAAGCCATGTTGTTAGTTGGGCATCAAATCTAGATTTCCCTGGCTTTAAACATCAAGAATTTCCAAAGATACAGCACTGTTTATTCACAGAGCCTATTCTTAAAGAGATGGGAATACCAAACCACCTGACCTGCTTCTTGAGAAATCTGTATGTAGGTCAAGAAGCAACATTTAGAACTGGACATGGAGCAACAGACTGGTTCCAAATTGGGAAAGGAGTATGTCAAGGCTGCATATTGTCACTCTGCTTATTTAACTTATATGCAGAGTACATCATGAGAAACGCTGGGCTGGATGAAGCACAAGCTGGAATCAAGATTGCTGGGAGAAATAGCAATAACCTCAAATATGCAGATGACACCCCCTTTATGGCAGAAAGCAAAGGAGAACTAAAGAGCCTCTTAATGAAAGCGAAAGAGGAGAGTGAGAAAGTTGGCTTAAAGCTCAACATTCAGAAAACTAAGATCATGGCATCTGGTCCCATCACTTCATGGAAAGTAGATGGGAAAACAATGGAACCAGTGAGAGACTTAATTTTGGAGGGCTCCAAAATTACAAGACTCCTGCTCCTTGGAAGAAAAGCTACGACCAATCTAGACAGCATAGCAGAGACAGTACTTTGTCAACAAAGGTCTGTCTGGTCAAAGCTATGGTTTTTCCAGTAGTCATGTATGGATGTGAGAGTTGGACTATAAAGAAAGCTGAGTGCTGAAGACTTGATGCTTTTGAACTGTGGTGTTGGAGACTTTTGAGAGTCCCTTGGACTGTGAGGAGATCCATCCCAAAGGAGATCAGTCCTGGGTGTTCATTGAAAGGACTGATGCTGAAGCTGAAACTCCAATACTTTGGCCAGCTGATGTGAAGAACTGACTCACTGGAAAAGACCCTGATGCTGGGAAAGATTGAAGGCAGAAGGAGAAGGAGACAGCAGAGAATGAGATGGTTCGATGGCATCACCAATGCAATGGACATGAGTCTGAGCAAGCTCCGGGAGTTGTCCTCCACCAGGACAGGGAGGCCTGGCATGCTGCAGTCCATGGGGTTACAAAGAGCTGGACATGACCGAGCTGAGCTGAACTGATCTTTGCTAACATGGGCCATGCAGCACAAACCCTACACTCCTGGAAAACTAAATGAGAAAAAGTTATTCTTGAGATGAAGGTCATTTGATGTTTTCTTTCAAAGTCATTATTTAAATCAATTGCTTTTCAAAAACCATGAAATATAAGCACCATTTGGTTATCAGTTAATTGGTCCCAATTTTTTACTTCAAAAATGTACACTAAATTATATGTAAACATTGGTAGAAAATGAGAGTTTTCAATGGCAGACACACCTGTTCAAAGTATAATCCAGGGATATGACTTTTACACTTTTTTCTCTCTTCAAGTCGCAAGAAACTTTTCTCTTTTCAAAAACTGGGAAAAGAGCAACTAAGCCTCCATGCCACATCTACTGAGCCCAAGCATCAGGGGCCCATGCACCACAACAAAAGAGCCTGTGTGGCGCGGCAGAGGCACCATATGCCACCACTAAGGCCTGATGCAGCCGAATACATAATTAAATTTAAGAAAAATAATAGTGTTAAAAAGTAGCTATAGAGAGAAGTTGGTAAACAGAAGGCTGCACAGCAGAAAGCACCAGTCACAAACCTGTGAAGCACACTCCAGAAATGGGAGCAAAACTCAGACAGGCAAGGGGACAGGATGCCTGAACCTCAGCTCTAATTTATATATGTCTATAAATGCTTCCCTGATGGCTCAGGTGGTAAACAACTTGCCTGCAATGCATGAGTCCTGGGTTCATTCCCTGGGTGGGGAAGATCCCCTGGAGAAGGGAACGGCAACCCACTCCAGTATTCTTGCCTGGAGAGTTCCATGGGCAGAGGAGCCAGCTGGGCTACAGTCCATGGAGTCACAAAGAGTTGGACACGACTGAGCGACTCACACACGCGTTAAGTGTTTTGGAATTATAGATGATATACGTATGCCTTTTTTAGTCTGGATTTATATATTTTTATACATACAAACATATATGATGAATATATGAGAAGATATATAAAATGTGAAAGTATATTTATGTGTTAATATTACAATCTCAAAATATAAAATAGGCATATTGCTGTATTTTTTAATTTTTAAAACAGTTTAAAATTTTTATTTAAAAAATTCTATAGCACTTTACAGTTTTCCAATGTTTCACACATATGATCCCATAAAATCCCATAATAACCCTTTTCCCCTCCCCCTACATCTCCCCTCCCACCTTTCTTCCCACGACCAATAGCTCCTAGTTTGTTCTATCTGTGAGTCTGCTTCTTTTTCGCTTTATTCACTAGGTTTATTTTTTAGAGTTCACATATAAGTGATAGCACACAGTAGTTATCTTTCTCTGTCTGATTATTTCACTCCACATGATGCCCTCCAAGTCCACCCATGTTGCTGCAAATGGCAAAATTTCATTCTTTTTGAAGACTAGTATTTCTTTATATGTGTTGTATACCTATATACATCTTCTTTATCCATTTATCTGTTGATGGGCACTTAGGTAGGCATATTGTTTTGCATAATAATTTTTATTTTGAAATGAATCAGTAATCTCAGTTTTCTTTTTTCACTGGAAGTGCAGGGCTAGTTAATCAAATGTGGGGGCATGCCCTGATTGGATAAGAAAACCTCTTCAAAGCAATGGTGTATAATTGGGAAGTTTCCAGCTCCTTAGAGAATGTGATGAAAGCTATAGAATTTCTCCTTGACGATGAATACACACTCATTCATGTGTGTGTTCTTTCATGAGACATGCATGAATGCTTGGTGAGCAACCGTTTGGAGAGTCCAGGAGCCCCCCAAGCCTTTGGTCATGGTTGTTTCTAAAATGTAGGGAAAGAGACTGACAAGCCACCAAGAGTTCTAAACATCAGTTCACAAAGCCTTTGTTAAAGGGGTCCTGAGCTTTCTCTAGTTGCACACATGGTTCTGTTTTCCATGTCTTCTGATTCCTAGATGGTGTTCCAGAGGCGCATGCCCACAAACAATGCAAGTCAGACGAGCAAGAGCAGAGCAGAGCAGCAGACTGTGCGCTCTGAACCTCTGGGACATTAGCAAGAGTCCCCCAGGGCTTAGACTCTGATAAACAGGCAAACCTGGCAGGCCAGAGAGTCCAGGCTGCAAAGGCATGGCCAGGGGAGCCAGGACGCTGGCCTGGCTGCCTCTAGTTTGTGTGGGGGCAGAGTGGAAATAAGGTGTGGGAGCCGAGATCACAAAGTCAGTGTACAGAGCACGTGGGGTGGTCCCGAATAACAGAATAGAGTGCGTCATATGCATGTTTCACTTTCATTCATCCAACTGCACACGCAAGGAAATTGGAAGGAAAAGCATAAGTAAGAACAAAATGAAGAGTGAATAGTTTAAATCATGCAGGCTCTGAGGCCATTCCATTCATTGAACACAGGCCAGAAGGCAGTGGATGCAAAGCTGATGGCAAGGCCTAGGAGAAGAGGAGGAACATGTGAAGAATGCTAAGGATTTCTTGATCACTGACCAGGAAAGAAGCCTATCATTCAGTTGGAAAAAATAAGTGACTGTTCAAAGAAGTCCAAGAGGAATTAGGACCTGGGCCACAAAGAAACCTTAGCCAGTAAAGGAAGAGACAAACCTGTGATGTCAACTGCAAAAGATAGAAAAGCCTAGATAACTGCTTTAGAATTTGGGGATAGGTAGAGAATGAGTCTCCCTCTCTCTCTCCTTTGCTCTCTGCCTTAGAAATGAGCTGTACAGTATTCATTCATGGCAGAAAAACAGAACCAAAGATATTTGCTAATTAAGAAATATGGCCAGAACCCCGGAGTCACTAGCTACTATATTCCTGCTTCAGTCTGGTACGTTACAGGATTACACATTTTTTGGATGCTCCTAGGGTTTGTCACTGACAGAAATTTAAAGCACAGACTAAAGTGGATTTTATATCGCATCTGAACTTGAACAAGAAAACTCAAACAGGGAAGGCCCTAGACTCAGCCCCACAGATGTCTCATGAGTGTGTGGAAAGCACTCGGTCTAGACTGCAGACTGTCGGTCATTGTTGCTATTTGGGCCACTGGGAGGAAATACTGGGTTCATAGCCCATGAAAGTGGGGGATTTGGGCATGAACTAACATTTCATTTCTCAACCTTACCTAGACCAAAGAATTTTCTGAGGGGTTCTACATTTGTCATCAATCTCGAAGGCACTCAAACCATCCCGGGAGAATCATGGTACATGAAGTAGCCATTCTGTTGACTTCAAAAGCAAATGAAAAGTATTGTATCAAATATCAGACACAAATCAGAGGTAGAAGATGATGAGAGATTACAAAACAAAAATTTCTACTGATCACTGGGACCTACTTTAGACTTGGCAGAAATGAATCATTGTTGCAGATATATTAGTCCATACAGTTCTATTATCATATCTGCAAAACTGCTAGGAAAAGTTATCACTGTCCTTCAGATAGTTCTTTATGTTTTATACCATGCTTTAACACATACTATCTCATGCTGTAGTTATGAGGCAGAGTGCCATAGTGAGGAAACTGAGCCTCAGGACTTAGTTTAGTGACTTGTCAAGAGTTCAGACCTGGACTGGAGTTGGCTATTTGGTCACGATGGCAAGGAACAAAATCTCACCACTAATAACATCCTATTTGCTGCTCAGTCACTGAATAGTGTCTGACTCTCTTGCTATAGTACCAGGCTCCTCTGTCCATGGGATTTCCCAGGCAAGAATACTGGAGTGGGTTGCCATTTCCTTCTCCAAGGTTAGATCTCCCTGACCCAGAGATCAAGCCTGTGTCTCCTGCGTTGCAGGCAGATTCTTTACCACTGAACTACCTGGGAAGCCCGATAACATCCTATACTGAGCTACAAAAGAAAAGGAACGACTCTTTGGTTGTCTCACTTCTTTTTTTTTATTTTTATTTTTACTTTATTTTACTTTACAATACTGTATTGGTTTTGCCATACATTGACATGAATCCACCACGGGTGTACTGGTTTAGCACTTGCAAGGACCTGACAGAACAACAAGCCTATTAGGGTATTGGTCCCTCAGACTCCATCACTAATCCAGGATGAATGGAAGCCCAATTTTACAGACTTCCCTGGAAATAATACTGGCTCACTACTCTTTCCAGCACGTCCCAGTTCAGTGCTGTTGCTTTGTTTTTAATCCCTCCCCCGTTTATCTGCTGTAAAGCCTCGCCAGTTCTAGCATTCTAAACTCTGTGTCAGTACAAATGCAGGAGGCATTTGTCATGTACTTAACATGCTGTGTTACTGCCTCCACCTCTGGAAAATACGCAAGTGTATGTTAGTCTCTAGTGTCTTTGTGAGATTTTCTCATTACAGGAAACCAAAAATGGCAGAAGATGACTTATTTTGTCTGTAATTTAGGCAACCTTCTATTTATTCTTGTATAATTATAATAATGTCTCTAGAACTCAGCATTATATTCAAACCCTCAACTCCCTCGCAGATTTGGCAGGTTTTGAAACTAGAATAGAAGGAATGACTTCAATGTTAAAGAGGAAAACAAGTGCTGAGCTCATGTAAAGTAATTATAACTTCATGAAAGTCTTGAGATGTTGCATGCACAAATGCTTCTCAAAATGGGCTCTCCCCTCCCTTCCAAACTGAACCTAAATCCAGTCTACTGTCCTATACCCAGACAGAGGACAAATTTCTACTTATAAATTTTGCTGTCAGGATAAAAATTTTAAAAGTATTCCTTTAGGCACACATCTAAATGACATTTGTAACATCACGAGAAGCCTATAAAAAGGCATTAAGGAAGATATATGTTCTATAATCTCAATATAAAAATATGTAACATAAAATATATTTTAAATGGCTGGGAAGAGGTACATAAAATATTCGTAATAATGATCTCTGGGCTATACAGTGATGATTAACTTGTGATCTTGTTTTTTTCATTCTAAGTTTCTACCATAGTTATGTATGGGTTGTTTTAAAAGATAGTCTTTTCCTTAAAGCAGTCCTTCCCATATTATAGCAATTATGTATCAATGTTGCATTCCTGCAACTAACTACTTCCATATTTAGCTCACACTTCTAGCAGGACTTAACCCTGCTGGGTACTCTACCCAGCCCTCTTCCTTCCCCACTCTTTATGCCCTCCTCCTTCCCCACTCCTTATGCCCTCCTCCTTCCCCACTCCTTATGCCCTCCTCCTTCCCCACTCCTTATGCCCTCTTCCTTCCCCACTCCTTATGCCCTCTTCCTTCCCCACTCTTTGTGCTCCACGTGGGAAAGTCTGTCTATTCCTATTGCTACAATTATACTCTGTATGTTAATAACTCCCAAACGTGGAATATTCCATATCTCAGAACTCTCCTTTGAACTAAAGTTATGCATCTAGACGCCCAACTAGCACGACTGCCGTGATCAGCCAGTGGCAACTCAAACTCAGGATGTTCAGGTCAGAATTAGGACCCGGACTGCAGAGAAAGAAGAACATTAAGGTAAATGATGATTTGGGATTACAGAGTTATTACTCTGATGGGAATCAAGGAAGATGATGCTGGTACAAAAGAGGAAGTAATCAGAGAGTGAGAGTCCAGCAAGGAGGCTTTAAGATGACACTAAGACTAAGGGCAATTTTCTTTCTCATTAAATAATCATAAGGGCTACAAAAAAGAATTACCTCATGGATGCAGTGATTTCGCCAAGTGCAAAACCTTTGTCTTTAGGGAACAAGTAAATGTTTCAGGAAATTAACGATGAAGCAACCGCAAGAAGCAAGTCTCCCCACTCACTCTCCATTGGTTGCCCTTTCCACTGCCAGCAAGTGCTTGCAAACACTCATGAACGCTTGGAGATGAGCATTTGATTAAATTTTTGGGCCTTTAAATGTTTTTTTTTTTTTTATTAATTTTGTGTTTGCAGTATATTTTTCTCTGTTAATCAAACCTCTTTAAGAGCATCTTTTGGAGAAGGAAATGGCAGCCCACTCCAGTATTCTTGCCTGGAGAAATCCATGGCTGCAGGAGCCTGGTGGGCTACAGTCCACGGAGTTGCAAAGAGTCAGGCATGATTTAGCAACTAAACGACGATGACAAAGAGTATCTTTAAAGGGATGAAACAAGAGAAAGGTGAATATCTTAGACTTGTGGACTTACTGAAGCTGGTATTGAAATGAGGGTTCTTCCACGAATAACACTTGTATTATTTTCCTTATATGCACCAATTAAAAGTATGGTTCAAACACCATTTTGCATCATTGGATCACTCTACCTCTCTGAGCCTCTGTTTCCTCCTTGGTAAAACAAGGACGATGATGGTGTTTACCTCCAAAGACAGCTGTGAGGACTAAGTATATAGTATTTTTCACTGGGCTTAGCATACACTGTGTGTGCTAAGTCCCTTCAGTCGTGTCTAACTCTGTGCAACCCTATGAATTGCAGCCTGCCAGGCTCTTTTGTCCATGGGATTCTCCAGGCAAGAATACTGGGGTGGCTTGCCGTCTCCTCCTCCAGAGGATCTTCCTGACTCAGGGATCAAGTCTGCACCCTTATGTCTACCCTGGCAGGCGCTCTCTTTACCACTCGCGCCACCTGGGAAGCCCTCAGCACATGTAATACATAGTAAATGGTGGCCGTGGCTGCAGTGATGTCAGTGGTAGCTGCAGTGGTGGTGGTAACAGGGGCAGTTGTTGTAGTGAAGATGAAACTTTGGCAGTGGTGGCGGGGGATAATAGTGGTGGTGGCAACGGTGCCAGTCATGGTGGTGGCAATGATCCTGGTGGTGCTGATGGTGCTGGGAGCAGCGGAACAGTGGTGGCAAGTGGCACTGCTGGGGATGGAGGTGGTGGTGGTGTTGGAAAGAGGGGTGGAAGTGAGGTAGAAGTGAAGGTGGTGGTCCAGGTGGAGGTGGAGGTGAAGGTAGAGGCGATGGAAGAGGAGGTGGAGGTGGTGGAAATGGAGGCATAGGGAAGGTGGCTTCACTGTATTTCATTCCTAAAGCAAGGGTGGTTTCCTCAGTGGGAATACAACCCTGACTGGTTGGTCATCAGAGTTGATCAGGTCTTTTCAAGGGCATTCCATGAGAGCTATTGCAAAGCATCTTTTCATGTAGGACTTTACTAGTTCCCTAGTTCTGCTCATGTCCCAGCTCATGACACTTCCTGTGGCTGTGAAAAGTCCAGAAGGGAATTAACTGATGAGGAGGCCTATGTATTGAATGAACTTAACTTGAGAGAGGCTTAGAAGATCAGTTTAATTTTTTCCCCTCGGTCCCTTCAAATCCAACGTTTTCTCCCATTCCTAGATGAAATCTTACACAGGACTTTCTGGGGTTCTTGTTTGTTTGTTTTTTAAGATATTGAACAATTAAGCCCTCCATTCTGGCATCAAAATGTTAAGCCAAATCTAATAATTATCTATTTCCAGGAGAGTAACATACAATAATCAAAACCTTGTAAACTTCTCACCCAGCACACACTTGCTTCAGGCTGGATGCCTGGTTTCTGCCATTCCTGAGATGCTGTTTCTGAATATCCCAGGCAAGGCCAACAGGGTGAGTGGTTTAGGTGAAAAAGAAATTGCCATATGTGTTGTCCTGTTGTCTTCTGGGCTGGTCCCTCTGGACGGAAGGCAGAAGATAACCATTTTCTGGGTTTCGCCCTCATTGGCACTTTTGCAGGCTCCTCACCCTAGACACACCCAGCACCCACACACACATGCACACACACCACCCCACCATACCTCTGAGAGTGGCTTCCTCTGCACAGGCAAGACTCACCTCTCAGGCTCTGGACTGGGATGGCCCCGCCCTCTCTTGGGATCGCACTGTCCCGCCGGTCTGTCCTCTTTGGCCCCTTTCACCAAGTCCTCTTCTGGTCCCTGGAGAACGCTGACCTTTGTTCTCTGTGGTCGCTGGGTGCAGTGTCAGCCCCACTCACTCCTCTTCGGCTTCTCTTGATGATGTTTCGACACGTTTCCAGGTGCCCCACATGCCAGTAGGGCACATGCTGCACTCTTGGGGTGGTTCCATCAAAACCCTCTCACTTGACTTAAAATAAGAGGGAAAAAAAGCCCTTACTGCCCTCCCAGGGATACAGGGAGGAGCCTAGAGACCTGACAACTTTGCCAAAGAAACCCTCCATCTACCACCTGTCTTAGCCTGGACTTGGATGAAGGGCCCCTGTGTGCCGAACTGGTTTTCCAGCCTCTCAGCATGCCCTGCTGAGGACTGCGGGTGCTTGCGCCTACTGTGCTGTTGCAAGGCTTCAGAGCCCTGCTGGGAGCCCTGGTCAGGCTGACATTTACCATCCCCTTACAAGAGGCTTGGAGTACTGGCAAAGAAATGAAAAAAAAAAATTATGAGCGTTCTTGGTCTAGGAAAACAAACACAAAAAGAAGACAATCGTAATTTTTAAAAGTACCCTGTGTTTGTTGGACAAGCTTTTATATGTGCTGTTGCATGATTTTCAAGGACTTGGAGATGGATATGGGGATCAGAGTAATAACCTAAAATTTGGATAACGTGGCAGAGTTTACTGAGAGCTCTCTCACAAATTGTCTCATTTGATCCCCGTGAGAAGCCTGCGAAGTCGATGCTGTTCATTTCATTTTACAGGAGAGCCAGCATCAGGGGTGGCAAAGGAGGTTAGTCACACAAGTCTCTGACCCATATCAGCTGAGGCCTGCTGGCTAGAGCAGTGTTATTCAGGTTAGAGTTCAAGTGTGGAAATAGAAAATAATCATTGAGGAATGCTCATAGCAATTTTTTACTGTGAATAATCACATTTTGGGGGCTTCACTGATGGCTCAGATGGTAAAGAATCTGCTTGCAATGCATGAGACTCAGGTTCGAGTCTGGAGTGGCAATCCACTCCAGTGTTCTTGCCTGGAGAATTCCATGAACAGAGGAGCCTAATGGACTACCAGCCCGTGGTTTATCGTATTTTTAATTGGAGTATAATTGCTCACCAATGTTGTGTTAGTTTCTGCTGTAAACAATGTGACTCAGCTATATATACACATATATCTCCTCCCTCTTCAGCCTCCATCCCACCCCACTCCCACCCGACCTATCTAGGTCATCACAGAGCACCAAGCCGAGCTCCCTATGTTATGCACCAGCTTCCTGCAAGCTGTCTATTCTACAAACGGTCGTGTATATTATGTCAAGGCTACCCTATCAGTGTGTCCCATCCTCTCCCTCGCGCCCGGTGTCCACAAATTCATTCTCTGTGTCTGTGGCTCTATTCCTGCCCTGCAGAGAGTTTCATCAGTGCCATTTTTCTAGATAGTATATATGTGTCAATATATAAAGCTTGTTTTTCTCTTTCTGACTTATTCCCCTCTGTATGATACACTCTAAGTTCATCCACATCACTATAAATCTCATAGCAATTTAATGTTGCCGTAACATCTATGCATGTAATCAGTAGACTTGTTCCATTGAGCAGGGCGTGGACCACTTCAGGTGTTACCAGGCTTACAGGATTTGTGTAGCATGAGCTATATACTAGTCACATACAGTAGGACTTGCATTCTGGTCTGCAATCGGATAGACATTAAAAGAGACGGGGGGAAAGTCCTTAAAAATAAGTAAATTTAAAAAAATGCCCTACACAGAGTAGTGCATTTAGAAGGATCATAAGCAGTACTGTGGTTGGTTAATGATGTCTGCATGAGTGTGGGGGTAGGAGGCAATGATGTGCGGGCTATATTATACCCTCTGCTATGTCATGAGGTCCTGTTACAGCAGAACCCACTTAGGTCTTGAAAAGAGACATATATGGGAAAAGGAGAGCTTCCCAGGTGGCTCAGTGGTAAAGAATTGCCTGCCAATGCAGGAGACATGGGTTCAATCCCTGGGTCAGTAAGATCCCCTAGAGAAGGAAACAGCAACCCACTCCAATATTCTTGCCTGGAGAATTCCATGGACAGAGAGCATGGTGGGCTACAGTTCATGGGGTTGCAAAGAGTCAAACGCAACTGAGCACACGTGCACACATGTGGAAAGGAAGCTAGATATTACACTGATAAATCTATGTCAACTGGAAAAAAAAGCACAACTTACAGGTGAGAGTTTGTTTTATTTGGTGGATTTTTCTGAGAACTCAAGCCCAGAAGGCAGTCTCTTGAGTTTGAGGTAAGGGAGGAGCCAGGATATAGGGGAGTTTTGCAACAAAATCTAGTAAGTAATGGAATATTTCCTGCCAAATCAGTAAACAACAGATGCCACAGTCGCCAGCAATTGCGGTCACCAGGATGATGAGCTAGTGAACCCTGAGGGATCTCAGAAAGGAAAAGAATACCCGTCATCTAGCAGCCCTCAGTCTGCAGCCACTCTCCATGGTGAGCTCTGAGGGCACTCAGGATGTGAAAACACAGAACACTGGACCCAAACAGCTGAAGTGCATATCAAAGGAATGATCAGGGAGTCCAAACTCTGGCATCTTCCCATATATAGAAAAGCACTTAATTCCTTAACTGGGGGTATCTGGTTTTCTGTAATTAACAATCATCTCTTGATGTTCTGACTATCTTCCCTTTGTTGCGTATGTTCTATATAACCGGGCTTCCCTTGTGGCTCAGCTGGTAAAGAATCCGCCTGCAGTGCAGGAGACCCGGGTTGATCCCTGGGTTGGGAAGATCCCCAGGAGAAGGGAACGGCTACCCACTCCAGTATTCTGGCCTGGAGAATTTCATGGACTGTGTAGTCCATGGGGTCGCAAAGAGGTGGACACAACTGAGTGACTTTCACCTTCACTGTTTCCTTTACCTCCTCAGAGCAATTTCTCAGAACTATCTGAAATGCTGTCTCCTGGACTGCAGTCCTCATTTTGCCCCAAAATGAAACTTAACTCGCAACTCTCATGTTGTGCAAATTTTTTTCAACAGGTAGTCAAAACAGCAAAGATTATGTTACTGAAAGAAAACCAGACATCTCAAGTTAATATGTTTCATGCTTTTCTGTGTATGGAAAGATGGAAGAGTCTGGGCTCACTGAAATCATTCATTTGATATGCAACTTAATTACCTAAGGCCACTATCCTGTCTTTCTCCATCCTGACTCACATCAGGGTGTACAGTGGGGGTTGCTGCAGTGGCTGAGGACTTGATGACCACAACCCAGAGCATCTTCTGTTTACTGACATAGCAGGCCACATTCTTCATCCACACCTGATTACAAAAACACTTTCTGTTTTCAAAATGCCTTACAAGTTTTAAAGATATTTAACATGTGCTGTCTCATTTGATACTTGGAACAATCCTGTTAAGACAAAGAACAGAGCATTAGTTCCATGTTACAGAGAGGAAAGCTTTGAGCCAGAACATTTACATCTCTTCCCACACCCAAAGGGCTAGACAGTGGCAGTGTTGGAACTGGAACCCAGGCAAGTCTCCAATTTTCAGTCCAAATATTGGTACCACCACCCCAGGTTGCCACACTGTGCCTGGTTGATGGTGAAATAAAGGGATTTATAGGATATAGCTGATTCACTGCACTGTACAGCAGAAAGTAACACAAAATTGTAAAGCAACTATACTCCAATTTTTTTTTTAAAGAAATGTATAGGCAAGACTTGAGTAAAATAAAAATGTCATATGATGTCAGTTTTGGTACAGAAAAGTTTAGATAATTTCATGGATGGCATTCCTAGATGGTTTTTAGATTGACATTACTGAAGACAGGCTGCCCTGATAATGAAAAGCAATTGCCACTTTCAAACAAATCTCTAGGCTGGAGAGGAACATGGGTCTAAACTCGCAATGACAATTTCTCCCTTCATTTCAAGTCTTAGGCCTAGTTCCAGATGTGATCACTTGAGTGATGTTGTAAATTGGTTAGTAAAACTTTCTTTCTGTGCTACACGCATCTATTGAGCATTTGCTGTGTGCCAGAAACTAAAACAGGCCTGAGAGATGTGGACAAAGCAGGAACAAAATATGCTCGAACAAATATTTGCAATGAACAGGGCTTCCCTTGTGGCTCAGCTGGTAAAGAATCCACCTGCAATGAGAGAGACCTGGATTCGATCCCTGGGTTGGGAAGATCCCCTGGAGAAGGGAAGGGCTGCCCACTCCAGTATTCTGGCTTGGAGAATTCCAAGGAGGGGTCGCAAAGAGTCAGACACAATGAGCGACTTTCATTTTCATCTTATGTGCAATAATAATAGATACAAAGAAGTCCAGAACTGCTTCAGAGGAGGGAGAGATTAACTCTGTGGGTAGAGAGGGTGAAGAAAGCAGGAAAGGAGAAGGATTCACCAAGGAGATGACCCTGCTCATGGCGTGTTTTATAGAGTGAATAAGCAGACAGATCAAGAAAGAACATTCAGAGAAAAGGAGCAGCAAATGCAAAGGCACAGAAGATGTTGAATCTCATGATGGGGTTGGGGAAATACAGACTATTCTACTCATGGGGGGTGTGTGTGTGTGTGTGTGTATACACCTGCGTGCACACACGTGTATGTGTTTCCTGGTAAAATAGATGACTTACTGTTTTAGGTGAACAGTTCAGTGGCATTAAGCGGTAAAATATATGATTTACCATTTTAGGTGAACAATTCAGTGGCATTAAGTGCCTTCGCATTAAGTGCAACCCTCTGAAGATAGATGGTTTTCCACTTTTTTCAAAGGTACTATGGGAAACAAATCATGATTTGACCTACACCATGCAGTTTTTCAAAGAAACTCATCTGTTGTTCACAGGAAAGGTACACATTTCTCCTTATTGAAACTAGCCAGGTGCTTAACCTCACTGAGACTTCGTATCTTCTTTGACGATATAAGGATAGTAACAGAACTGGCATTCCTGAGTTGTGAAAATTAACCACGTAGAGTGGTTGGAACAGCGTTAGCACACCGTAAGTGCTTCATGTGTTGTTGTTGATGGTGGTGATGATGCTAGCAGTGGTGGTAGTGAAGATAGTGATGAAGATGATAGTGATAATTTCTCCTTTACTTGATCTCTTACCCCCACTGCCACATCTTGGCTCCCAGGACCAAGTATGGAAGGAATGTGTGATAATTTGATTATGATTTGATGGTATGGAGTCCTGTTGAGCCCACAGAGGCTTTACTGAAGACTTTGCAGCTCGTTATCTTGTGGGCAGAGTTGATGAACTGCTGATAGAGCTTGTCGGTGTCTAATCTAAGTTTCTTCTACCAGAAGCCTCACAGCAGTGCCGACCACTTTCTGTAAATACAGCCAGTCCTCTTTATTCACAGATCCCATATTTGTGAATTCACATACTGCCAACAGTTATTTGCAACTCAAAGTCAATACTCATGAAACTTTGGCGGTCACTTGCAGACATGCAGAATGCAGCAAACATTTGAATTCCCCAGGACACACATTCCCAGTGGAGGTCAGAGAAGGTGACACTGCTTCTTGTTTCAGTTCTCAGACTGTAAGCAAGTGTTCTTTTCACGGTCTGTTTAGAGCCACGTGTTTCACATTTCTGTACTCTTTGTTGGTGATTTTGCTGTTTGGAATGGTCCCCAAGGGCAGTGCTGCTCAGTGCCCCTACGTGCAAGAAGACTGTGACACGCCTTAAGAAGAAAATAAATGTAGAGGATACGTTTCATTCAGCCGTGAGTCAAAATGCTGTTGATCATGAACTCAGTGAACCAGTTTTCTATTGAATAAGGTGTCTTTAAACAGAAACACAAAGAACAAGTTTATGTACTTATGGTTTGAGGAAAATGTGATCAGAAGTTCTCAGGAACCTAGCCATGTATTTCCCCTAGAAGTAGTGGTTCAGAATTCACTAATTCTGTGTCTGCAGTGACTTTGTAAACAGTGACTATCTCAAATAACAGGAATCAGTTGAATGAGGAAGGAAATGGCCCACAGGGTCCCCAGCATGTGAGCACATTGGTGGAGAGAGGTGCACAGTGACAGCAGTGGCCCTTCCAGTGCCAGGCTCTGCTGGAAAAAGGGAGGTCTTCTGCTCTGACACTGGCTGACTCAAGGAAGACAGGAAATGCTCCCATCGTGGTTTGGGCACAAGAAGTCTCCACAACTCATCACATAAATGTTTCTGAGAACAGACTTTTGGGTGTGGGGTGGTGGAACATGAGCTTTCCTTTTCAGAAAGCTACCTACACAGACTCAAAATGACTTAAATTCCAGTTTCCCTTTTCCCTGGAACTTTGGTGACGCTTCAGGGAAATAATGTTACTCTTTTCCTGATCAGACCCTCCGGTGTCTTTCCTTCTAAATAGCACAGGGATTTACTAAAATGTCTTCAGTGTGACTGCTGCGCACCTGCCCTGGAAGGCGACACCCACCTCTGGGACCAGCTCTCAGCATCCAGAGTGATGTAGCCCTAGGCTTGCACAGTTACAAAAATGGATTGCTTCTCTCGCTCCAGCAGTCATATCTTGAACTGAGCAGGAGGTTCTTCGTATCACGGTGGCATTCTAAAGGGGATGCCATGAGCTGAAATGTCTGGCAGGACAGTGCCTAGTCTGTGAGGGAGCTGGGGCAGACACCTCATTGCTCATCCTGTATTTCAAGGCATTATCCACCAAGCAGCTGGGCAGTCCGGGCATGAGTATGACGATGCCCCCCTTGTGAGACTTCTCTGGTGTCCAGTGGTTAAGAATCTGCCTTCTAATGCCAGGGACCAGGTTCAGTCCCTGGTCAGGGAGTAAGATCCCAAGTTAACAGGGCAACTAAGCCCATGTACCACAACTAGAGAGCCCACGCAATGTGACGAAGACCTGATACAGCCAAAATAAAGTAAATAAACATTAAAAATCAAACATTACCCTTCTCGTGTGCTGGAAGAGACAACATTTGCAAGCACCCTGTGCACCCCTCCCTAGATTCTCAGTTTTTCCTCTTCTTTCCCTTTCTCCCCTCTTTGTCTCTTCCTTCCCTCTTTCTCTGTTTCCTTCTTCCCTGTCATCTCTCCATCTTAATCAGCTCAAATGCTCTTTAATACTAATCAATGTCACACCCTTGCTAGGTGACGGATGGAACATATAGATAGGAGTTTGGGGGTTGAGCTCCTTCTGTCCCTTACTAAGGGCAAGAGTTTGGTCAGTTTGTTCATCAAATACTGAGTGGGAAAAATTCCTTTCTGGGCACCATTCTGGGTCCTCAGGCTAGTGCAGGAAATAAGCAGAACAGTTTGATGTCGTTGTGAAGGTCAGATGCTAGCAGGCATAGACAGACAACAAACAGTAAACACAGTAGTTATGTAAGTTAAAGGTGAGGAGTGCCGTGGAGTCAGACGCACTATCTTGTGCCACAAAGGTGACTGATAAGTGCTATGGAAGAGAGAACACATGGAGCAAGACTCACAGGATGCACACAGCAGGAGGAGGGAAGACCACCAAGGACTACCCTCTCCAAGACCCCCCACACTCTTATATAATATGTGGATGACACTCACTAGCTCTACTTGCCAGAATGGAATGAAACAATACATGCGAAAGGGCCATATAAGTCATAAATCATGAGAAGAATGTTTACTGTTTGAGGAAGAATGTTTTCATCCATATGACCCCAAGTTTAACATAAACTCATTATTGGGACAAGAAAGTGATGAGGGACAGAAATTCACATTTGCCACGTGTCTACCTTGTGCCACTTACTGTGTAAGCCTTCCACCTCAGGGACATCTTCTCATCTTCACAGTGAACATCATTATCCCAGTTTGGTGGCTGAGAAGTGACCTAACCCACCCAAGGTCAGGGCACAGAGCTGGGAGATGATGGTGCCAGACTGAGGCTCCGTCTCTGCCTTTCTGGGGCTTTTTCCTCCGGAGATTCAATGTGTAAACCTGGTGGATGACCTCTCAAATTCCTTCAATTCCAACAGTGCACAGAGTCTCAGTGATTACTCTGCTGAGTGAGGATAATTGGATGACCCAGAGAGAAACCCGTCTGAAGAAAATGAGCTCCTTGTCTTCTTATAGCTCTCCTGGCAACACAGATCTCGGGGCAATCAGTCATCAGCAGCCTGGCGGGTCAAGATGAAGGGGAGGGGAGCAGAGGACTGACTCAAGGGCTTCCTCCACCTCATGGGGTCCTAGAACCCATGAAGAAGATAAAAGCGTGGGTATTGAGCTGCCACTTGGAAGCCTCTGAATAGCTAAATAAGAAAGGTTGGACCACAGCTGAAGAGGCACCTTCTGACAGGTAATATCAGAAGGGGTCACCCACCATGCAGTGAGCACAAGGTGGCTTAGAAAAGGCAACAGTATATCTATCAAGATCCAAGCGTGTGCACAGGAAGCACTGACAAGTATGTCAAATATTGCTTGCCAAGAATTGGCCAGGAAAAAACAGGGTTTTTTCATGCCTTTATCCCAGTGTTTGAGGTTTTGAGATATTAAATCACTTAATATTATAGGTAACATAGTGTTTTTTTGGCTGTTATCTCCTGTCTGATCCCGTCAGGTTATGAATAAAGATAGTCTGATTTACATATTTATTAGCTACATTTTACAAGAAAATAGCAGCCTCGGGTCTCCCATGGTCCACAATCTGCCCTGACTGGCAAGGACATTTAAAATAAGCCCCTGTCACAAACTCTTATTTATACTGGTCATAGTGATAGCTGTGCATGAAATTATAATAGAGAGACGCTCCCACAAGTCTGCTGATTATCAAGTTTAAGTGCAATGAGGTCATTTGGTGAGTCTGTGACTCTTCTAATTAGGTAAGGGAGATACTGATACCCCTGAATCCCCACCTCAGGACACAGTGCCCAGATCAGCTCACAGAACAAAGGTTCAGAGTATAACAGCCTGTCTGTGCGCAGTGGCACCTATGTCTTTTGCAGAAAGACTTGTCACTTTGAGGGGACATTCGAGGGGAGCCCAACATTCATGGCAGTTTGTTTAGAACCCGTTGAATCACCTGACCACCACTGCAGAGTTTCAGTCATTCTCCTGGGAATATGGGCTCCTTCAAGAAAGCGCTGAACACAATTAGTTTCCTAGTCCAGTTTCCTTTGTCTTATAGAAAAAAGTGCTAAGTCACGTTAGTCATGTGCAACTATTTTCAGTCCTATGGACTGTAGCCCGCCAGGCTCCTCTGTCCATGGGATTCTCCAGGCAAGGATACTGGAGTGGGTTGCCATTCCCTCCTCCAGGGGATCTGTTCAACCCAGGGATCGAACCTGAGTCTTTTATGTCTCAGGTTCTTTGCCACTGCATTGGCAGGCAGGTTCTTTACCACTGGCACCACCTGGAGAGCCCCTAATTACCTTTATATTTTAACAGGCACTCCTCTTCACAGACGTAGAGGTACCTACAAGTGGAAACTGTTTGGTAAAAAACACAGCCGTCTTGACTGAGGAGGGGTCTGTGATGGTAGAATTGGTGCCCTCCACCCCTCCCCTGGGAGACTCCTCGTGTCTTTTCATTTCCTAGAACACAGATGTTCACCGTGTTGCAGGACCAGATGGGCACAACAGAACACAATTCTGAATGAAACCAAAGTTTCATTTTCTAATTACATCTTGGGGTTTTCTCTTCTCAGCTCAGTTCAGTTGTGTTGACTCTTTGCGACCCCATGGACTGCAGCACACCAGGCTTCCCTGTCTCACCAACTCCCAGAGCTTGCTCAAACTCATGTCCATTGAGTCAGTGATGTCATCCAATCATCTCATCCTCTATTTCTTTTCTAACTACTGACATAATCATAATTGTGTGACGATTCAAGTATCATGTGAGTGGCGCAGCCACCATTGGACCCATGTTTTGACTATGAAAAAGAAAATATCTTTACTGCTTAACTTGTTAATCCAGCAACTTACTGGCCTACTGCCTACTTCCCTGGTCATGGGAAGGACTTGAAAACAATATGGACATTTGGCACAAATCTTTGAAAGAGGTATTCATTATCTGTTTTCTCAGGAGAGCCTGGAAACAACTTTATAGTCATTCCAAAAGGAGGCATCTTCTGAGAAGTCACACCAAAGGTAATTTGCATCCTTATATAATGAGACCATCACAGGTGGCTTTGAAGATTTGCTGGAGACTTGAAGATCCTGTTTCTGGGACATCAGTCCTCTGTAAGCTGTTTCAGTTCAAGATTTATTCACTGACTCAGAAGTTCACTCATTTACTCAGAATTCATTCCTATGAACATGGATTAAATGATGAGGATGTAATATAAATTGAGAAATTGCTGGGTGGTTCTCCAGAGGTTAAACACTGACAGGTACTTTAAAGTCCCTTGTGACAGACAAGTCTTTGGTTTTTCTTCACTTCTGTGAGCTCAAAACTGGAATCTTCCAAACTGAGCTTGACCACCTAAGGTCAGGGACCTCCCTCAGACGTGTGGCTCTTTTGGAAAACCGGATGCATTCTTAGGTCATCTCCAGCAGGCCTCCTGTGAGCTGGCATCCAATTTCAAGCACCTGTCTTTCTCCTTGAGTGATTCAAGCAGGTTGAAGCTCCTTGAACAAGGCTTTCTCTCCAACATTTAACTACCTGACCCGAATCAAGACACTTTCAGGAGGGAGCCACAAACTGCAGTGGGCCCATCAGGGGTTTCTCTGAAATGTTCAGTTATAGCCTGAGAGGGGCACAAGGGATGGATACCCCGTGAGGCACAGGGAGGTCAAGGGAGGGCCAGGGAACACTGCAGGGAAAGACGCAGGTGAGCTGGGGTTGGGAGAGAAAGAACCCGGTCTGGAGACCAGGAGGGTCTGCTGACCTCAACCCTCCCCCCCACCCCCTTTGCGTTCTCTCCTCTCCACTTTCCACAGACAGGGTTCTCCCTCCACCATTGCTCTCTGTCGTCCCCTCAAAATCACCATTAATAGAACATTTGGGTATTGTATATAAAATCTGGAAGTTGCATCTTCATGTGAGAGGGAGAGAAAATAAAAAAGAAATGAAGTCTATCAAGAGGACAGGAGATAACAAGTGTTGGCGAGGGTGTGGAGAAAAGGGAATCCTCATACATTGTTGGTGGGACTGTGGATTGGTTCTGCCACTATGGAGGTTCTTTAAAGATTTAAAAATAGATTTAATTTTCAAATTAAAAATTGCCATTTTAATCCAATTAAAAATTATTTATTTTAGAATGATGAAATTAAGAATCGCTACCATATGATCCAACAGTCCCATTTGTGGGTACATGTCCAAAGGAAATGGAAACAGTACCTGAAAGAGACATCTGCATTCCTGTTGTCATTGCAACGTTATTCCCCACAACCAAGAAATGGTAACTTCCCAGGTGGCACAGAGGTAAAGAATCTGCCTTTCAATTCAGGAGACAAGGATTTGATTCCTGGGTCAGGAATATCCTGTGGAGTAGGAAATGGCAACCCATTCCAGTATTCTTACCTGGAAAATTCCATGGACTGGAAAGTCAGGTGGGCTACAGTACATGGGGTCTCAAAGAGTTGGACATGACTGAGCACACATGCACGCAAAAGAAATGGTAGCAACCTAACTGTCCATCAGTGGATGAATGGATAAAGAGGATGCCGTACAATGGAGTAGCACTCAGCCTTAAAAAAAAAAAAAAAAAAGAGAAAATATTGCCGCTTGCAGCAACACAGATGAACCTGGAGGATATTATGCTAAGTTAGATAAGCCAGAAGTAGAAAAATGAAATACCTTATGACCGTACTCATATGTGAAATCTGGTAGACTCAGAAGCAGAGTAGAATGGTGGTTGGTGAGGGCTGGGTGGTAGGGAGAAATGGGGAGCTGTTGCTCATCAGGTACAAAGTTTCAGTTATGCTGGATGAATCAGTGCCAGAGAGCTTATGCACAGCCTGAAAACTAGAGTTAACAGTACTGTAATGCATACTTAAAAATTTTCTGAGAGGGTAGATCTTAAGTGTTCTCACTAGAAGGAAAAAGAAAAGGGAATAGAGACAGACAGAGAACAAACATATGAACACCAAAGGGGGGAAGGGGGAGGAGTGAGATGAATTGGGAGATGGGGATTGACATGTACATACTATTGATACTACGTGTAAAATAGGTAACTAATGAGAACCTGCTGTATAGCTCAGGGAACTCTGCTCAGTGCTCTGTGGTGGCTTAAATGGAAAGGAAGTCTGAAAGAAGAGATGATATTATGTGTCCATATAGCCAATTCACTACTGTACAGTAGAAACTAACACAACATTGTAAAGCAATGATACTCCAATAAAAATTAATTAGGAACCTCCCTGGTGGTCCAGTGGTTAGGAATTTGCCTTCCAGCATAGGGGATGTGGGTTTAATCCCTGGTCAAGGAACTAAGATCCCACATGCTGAGGAGCAATTAAGCCCCTGCCACAACTAGAGAAGCCCATAGACTGCAATGAAGACCCAGCACAGTGCCCCCCCAAAGAAATTAATTAAAAAAGTAACTATGTGAAATGATGGATCTGTGTCTGCTAATTAGTTTTATTGTGGTAATAATTTCACAATGTATACAGACTTCAGAACTTCATGTTGTTCACCTTAAATATATACAATCTTTATTCATCAATTATACCTCGATAAAGCTGAAAAAATGAAAGTAGCGTAGCTTGTCAAGTACTTACTGAGCCTTGGGACCAGCCTGCCTTGAACTTGACTCGTTCCTCTTACGGGATTTGATGGTGAGCTACAGTCCATGGGGTCTCAGAGAGTCAGGCATGACTAAAAGACTAACACTTTTACTTTCACCACACTCAAGTAGGTAGGTAGCTCACCTCCAGCTAACAAAAGCCAGACTCGTCATGAAAAAGGAAATCCCAGAACTACTGGCAGCAGACACCCAGAAAGTTACTTCACAAAGAAAATTTAGAGGCTGAAAGCTCTATAGATCAGCCAATTGGAAGAGAAGATTGATTGATATGAGAGTAAAGAAGCTACTTAACCTCTCCACACCTAAGTGTCCTCAGCTTAAGATAGAGCTACCCATATGAGCCCACAGTGTTGTCAAAAAGACAGAAATAATTAATTTGTAAAAAGATTTTCAGAACATAAGTGCTCAGTAAGTGCTAATGTTCATATTACAGCAACACCATATGGAAAAAATAAAAGAAGGTCCTGTCTCCAGAAGTTTGCCTTCCAGTGGGAAGGCAGGGGTTAAACAGATGGAACAAGTAGGATAATCCCCATAGTGGAGGTGAATGCTTCTGGAAACTTTGGAAGGGTTTTTCCAAGTTTTCTGGAGACTAAGAAAAGACTCCCAGAGAAGAAGGCACTTAAACTAGAATACTGAGGATGCAAAGCAGAGGTGTCTTCCTTAGGGACGTATCCTAGGATCCTCTTCCCACCCCACCCCACCCCGCCCCAGGCCAAAGTACTGAAATGTGCAAAGAAATACAAGGACTGGAGAATACTGGGCTTAGGAAAGAGCAAATACTTCAGCTCTTGTACTCTAAGGTTGCACATGAGTCAAGTATAAAATAAACCAGCAATACGATTTTTTAATGGCCAGAAATTTGAAAACTCAGGCAGGCAAAAACCAATTCACCCTTCTTAATTAACTGTAGAGAAGATAACATCAGCCTTCTTGTTTACAAGAAAGCATCAGATAATTCTGCTCCTTAGCTATTATTTAATTCAGAGTGATAGATTAACACTGAATATATTCTCTGGAAATTATCCTAATTAAGTAAATAATATACAGAATCTGAAACAAACCTCAAAGCAGTCCCTCTCTGTGTTACCTAGAGCCAATGTAAAGTTCAAAGTATTGAGTTTTACTTTTTTAGTTTTTAATTCTTTTGGCTGTGCTACATCTTTGTTGCTGCACACGGGCTTTCTCTAGTTGCAGAGAGTGGGGGCTGCTCTTCATTGTGGTGTGCAGGCTTCTAATCACGATGGCTTCTCTTGCTGAAGAGCAGAGCTCTAGGGAATGTGGGCTTCAGTAATTGTGGTACATGGGCTCAATTGCTACATGGCATATGGAATCCTCCCAGAGCAGGGATCAAACCCAAGTCCCCTGCATTGGCAGGCAGATTCTTAACCACTGAACCAGCAAGGAAGTCCAAAAGTAATTTTTAAGTGTCCTGTTTTTCAGTGATTAAAAAGCATTGTGACCCTCAGTCAGACATGGTGTCATTTCCTACTTCATTAGCTAGTGTTCTCTGGAGAAACAGAACCAATACTGATATAACTCCATATCTCTGTATCTATCAGTCTGTCTATCTGCCTATCATCTGTTTATCTGTCCATAATCTATCAATGTATCTATCTACCAACCTATCATCTGTCTAGATTTACTATAAGGAATTGGTGAATTTCTTATAACAGTGTTTACAGGGACACTCTTGTGACTATAGAGACTGAGTCCTTGAATCTGCAGTTGGCAAACTGCAGACCCAAGAGAGCTGATGACTTAGTTTCAGTTCAAGTTCAAAGGTCTGAGACCTTAGAAAGCAGGCGATATAGTTCCAGCCCAGAGTCTACAGGCTAGGGACCCGGGAAGAGCCCCTATTTCAGTTCAAGTCTAAAGGCAGGAAAACACCGGTGTCCAACTTGAAGGCAGTCAGGCAGAAAAAGATTTTCTTACTCATAAAGCCAGTCTTTTTGTTCTATTAGATCTTCAACTGATTGAATGAGGCCCACCCACCACAGGGAGAGCAATCTGCTTTATTCAGTCTAACAACTCAAATGCTAATCTCATCCCAGAACACCCTCATACACATACCCAGAATAACATTTGACCAAATACCTGGGAACTTTCTGGCCCAGCTAAGTTGACACATAAAATTAGCCATCACCTATGTAGTTGCTGTGATATATTATTTGACATTTGCACTGGCACATGATGGAATTTTTTTTCTGAAACTTTGTTAATTGCAATAACAAAGATATTTGTTATATCCCAAACTGGATATATAAGATTTAAAATCAGAAAAGAGACATCTTCAGAGTTCAGAAAATCTGATTTGCATATCCTTAATTGTCGATATTTCTTTTGATTCTGCATTAAAGTGTAATGTAATAGAGCATTATCAGAAGGGCTCCAAATATTGGTAATTTATAACAAGAAGCTCCAAGCATTCCAATAATGAGAGAGGGCGAGGTACTCTGTCATCATAGGACTTGACTGCTGAGTTTCCAAGGCAGCATATGGCTGTTCTTTATAAAACATGTATCATTAAAATCCTGCTCCTGGATAGAGCAGACCCACACAGTGCAAAGTAAAACAAAGTTCTGCAGCGACTTCTCTGATTGATGTAAATAGCCAGTCCTGTTAATTCAGGACTGGGGTGATTTTTCTCCTGGTCTTCTTTACCAGTCTTTGCTCTGCACAGTGGTCACATTAATTGGTTAATTGTGAGCTTTCCTTTGGGCTGCCTGCTGTTTAAAATCTCCAGAGAATTTCACTTAAGGTTTTAAAAAAAGCTCTATCACAATCATCCCCCAGAAAATCCTATTCCCAAAATAGGAAGAGAGTCAAGATTTAATGAAGATTTTTTTACCCTGCAATTGTTCACTTGACCACTCCTTTTTTGCACAAATGTCTTAAGGATGTAGCGTTCATTCTAACATTACAGTCTCTTACTCTTGGCCAATCTTGACTCCAGCAGCCAAGTAGTCTCCGATTAACCAGGCCTACTTAGTTGCACACTGCTGGTGCTGCTGCTGCTGCTAAGTCACTGCAGTTGTGTCCGGCTCTGTGCGACCCCATAGATGGCAGCCCACCAGGCTTCCCCATCTCTGGGATTCTCCAGGCAAGAACACTGGAATGGGTTGCCATTTCCTTTTCCAATGCATGAAAGTGAAAAGTGAAAGTGAAGATGCTCAGTCGTATCTGATTCTTAGCGACCCCATGGACTGCAGCCTACCAGGCTCCTCTGTCCATGGGATTTTCCAGGCAAGAGTACTGGAGTGGGTTGCCATTGCCTTCTCCAAGTTGCACACTGAGTAGTGTGCAATTTGATCAAAATATGTATAAAGTTTTTTTTGAAGAGATGGCTTATTAATAGGGAAGAAGATGTGTTATCTTACAGTTTGTGAGACTAGCTTTAAGTGTTTAGCTTTGTTTTTCTAATATGGAAGAATCAGTCATCACTGGGATATTTTAGAATCCTAAGGACATCAGAATCAAGAATCAGTTGTCTGATGCTTTTAACAGTAACATGCCTTCAAAATTTTTGCTTCAATACTTTGAAAGCACTCATTTTCTTGTTGTTGTTCAGTCGCTAAGTCATGTCCAACTCTTTGCGACCCCATGGACTGCAGCCAGCCAGGTTTCCCTGTCCTTCACTGTCTCCTGGAATTAGCTCACATTTGTGTCCATTGAGTCAGTGATGCTATCTAACCATCTCATCCTCTGCTATCCCCTTCTCCTTTGGCCTTCAGTCTTTCCCAGAATCAGGGTCTTTTCCAGTGAGTCAGCTCTTTACATCGGGAGGCCAAAGTATTGGAGTTTCAGCTTCAGCATGTCCTTCCAATGAATATTCAGGGTTTATTTCCTTTAGGATTGACTGGTTTGATCTCTTTGCTGTCCAAGGGACTCTCAAGAGTATTCTCCAACACCACAGTTCAAAAGCATCAATTCTTCAGCATTCAGCCTTCTTTTTGGTCCAACTCTCAAATCTGTATGTGACTACTGGAAAAACCATGATTTTGACTATACAGACCTTCATCAGCAAAGGGATGTCTCTGCTTTTTTAATAAACTGTCTAGGGTTATCATAGCTTTCCTTCCAATGAGCAAGTGTCTCTTAATTTCATGGCTGCAGTCACTGTCCACAAGAAAATAAAATCTGTCACTTTTCCCGATTTGTCCTCTTCTATTTGACATGAACTGATAGGACTGGATGCCATGATCTTAGTTTTTCAAATGTTGAATTTTAACCAGTTTTTTCACTCTCCTCTTTCACCTCATCAAGAGGCTCTTTAGTTTCTCTTCACTTTTTGCCGTTAGAGTGGTATCATCTGCATATATCATTTTCTTATCCCAAACCAATTAATATTCTGTGTCAAACAATTCACTCATGTGCTTATGACCTTTTAAAAAAGTTGTGTTTTTAATGCTATGAAAAATATAGTGAAGTGAAGTAAAGTGAAAGTCGCTCAGTCGTGTCTGACTCTTTGCAACCCAATGGACTATACAGTCCATGGAATTCTCAGGCCAGAATACTGGAGTTGGTAGTCTTTGTCTCCTTCAGGGTATATTCCCAGCCCAGGAATCGAACCCAGGTCTCCCACATTGCAGGCGGATTCTTCCAGCTGAGCCATAAGGGAAGCCCAAGAATACTGGAGTGGGTAGCCGATCCCTTCTCCAGTGGATCTTCCTGACCCAGGAATCGACTGGGGTCTCCTGCATTGCAGGCAGTTTCTTTACCAATTGAGCCACCAGGGAAGCCCTTTTTAATGCTATAAGTGAAAATCACTCAGCCGTGTCTGAGTCTTTGCAGCTCCGTGGACTATACAGTCCGTGGAATTCTCTAGGCCAGAATACTGGAGTGGGTAGCCTTTTTTAATGCTGAGCTACCACATGCCCAAGGTAAGGGGAGGTGGCTGAGAGGAGCAACCCCACGTCAAAGAGCGGTGGCTGCGAGGGTGCAGGAGGGCCAGTGGAGCTACTCCACATTCAAGTGCAGGAGGGGCAGCCCTGAGGAGATACCCCTCATCCAAGGTAAGGAGCAGCAGCTGCACTTTGCTGGAGGAGCCGTGAAGAGCTACCCCACGTCCAAGGTAAGAGAAACCCAAGTAAGATGGTAGGTGTTGTGAGAGGGCATCAGAGGGCAGACACACTGAAACCATAATCACAGAAAACTAGTCAATCTAATCACACAGACCACAGTCTGGTCTAACTCAATGAAACTAAGCCAAGCCATGTGGGGCCACACAGGATGGGCAGGTCATGGTGGAGAGGTCTGACAGAATGTGGTCCACTGGAGAAGAGAATGGCAGTATTCTTGCCTTGAGAACCCCATGAACAGTAGGAAAAGGCAAAATGATATGATACTGAAAGAGGAACTCCCCGGGTCGGTAGGTGCCCAATATGCTACTGGACATTAGTGGAGAAATAACTCCAGAAAGAATGAAGGGATGAAGCCAAAGCAAAAATAATACCCAGTTTTGGATGTGACTGGTGATGGAAGCAAGGTCCGATGCTGTAAAAAGCAATATTGAATAGGAACTTGAAATGTTAGGTCCATGAATCAAGGCAAATTGGAAGTGGTCAAACAGGAGATGGCAAGAGTGAATGTTGATATTCTAGGAATCATTGAACTAAAATGGACTGGAATGGTTGAATTTAACTCAGATGCCCATTATATCTACTGAGTAGCCATCATGGTCAACAGAACAATCCAAAATGCAGTACTTGGATGCAGTCTCAAAAATGACAGAAAGATCTCTGTTTGTTTCCAAGGCAAACCATTCAATATCACAGTTATCCAAGCCTATGCCCCAACCAGTAATGCTGAAGAAGCTGAAGTTGAACGGTTCTATGAAGACCTACAAGACCTTTTAGAACCAACGCCCAAAAAAGATCTCTTTTTCATGATAGGAGACTGGAATGCAAAAGTAGGAAGTCAAGAAACACCTGGAGTAACAGGCAAATTTGGCCTTGGAGTACAAACTCTAATAGAGTTTTGCCAAGAGAACGCACTGGTCATAGTAAACACCCTCTTCCAACAACATAAGAGAAGACTCTACACATGGACATCACCAGATGGTCAACACCAAAATCAGACTGATTATATTCTTTGCAGCCAAGGATGGAGAAGCTCTATACAGTCGGCAAAAAAAAAAGACCGGGAGCTGACTGTGGCTCAGATCGTGAACTCCTTATTGCCAAATTCAGACTTAAATTGAAGAAAGTAGGGAAAACCACTAGACCATTCAGGTATGACCTAAATCAAATCCCTTATGATTATACAGTGGAAATGAGAAATAGATTTAAGGGCCTAGATCTGATAGATAGAGTGCCTGATGAACTATGGACGGAGGTTCGTGACATTGTACAGGAGACAGGGATCAAGACCATCCCCATGGAAAAGAAATGCAGAAAAGCAAAATGGCTGTCTGAGGAGGCCTTACAAATAGCTGTGAAAAGGAGAAGCAGAAAGCAGAGGAGAAAAGGAAAGATATAAGCATCTGAATACAGAGTTCCAAAGAATAGCAAGAAGAGATTAGAAAGCCTTCCTCAGCAATCAGTGCAAAGAAATAGAGGAAAAGAACAGAATGGGAAAGACTAGAGATCTCTTCAAGAAAGTAGAAATACCAAGGGAACATTTCATGCAAAGATGGGCTTGATAAAGGACAGAAATGGTATGGACCTAACCGAAGCAGAAGATATCAAGAAGAAGTGGTAAGAATACACAGGAGAACTTAAGAGCTTCACAACCCAGATAATTACAATGGTGTGTTCACTCACCTAGAGCCAGACATCCTGGAATGTGAAGTCAAGTGGGCCTTAGAAAGCATCACTATGAACAAAGCTAGTGGAGGTGATGGAATTCCAGTTGAGCTATTTCAAATCCTGAAAGATGATGCTGTGAAAGTGCTGCACTCAATATGCCAGCAAATTTGGAAAACTCAGCAGTGGCCATAGGACTGGAAAAGGTCAGTTTTCATTCCAATCCCAAAGAAAGGCAATGCCAAAGAATGCTCAAACTACCACACAATTGCACTCATCTCACATGCTAGTCAAGTAATGCTCAAAATTTCCCAAGCCAGGCTTCAGCAGTACGTGAGCCTCCAGATTTTCTAGCTGAATTTAGAAAAGGCAGAGGAACCAAAGATCAAATTGCCAACATCCATTGGATCATTGAAAAAGCGAAAGCATTACAAAAACACGTCTATTTCTGCTTTTTCAACTATGCCAAAGCCTTTGACTGTGTGGATCACAATAAACTGTGGAAAATTCTGAAAGAGATGGAAATATCAGACCACCTGACCTGCCCCTTGAGAAATCTGTATGCAGGTCAGGAAGCAACAGTTAGAACTGGACATGGAACAACAGACTGGTTCCAAGTAGGAAAAGGAGTACGTCAAGACTGTATATTGTCACCCTGCTTATTCAACTTCTATGCAGAGTACATCATGAGAAACTCTGGGCTGGAAGAAGCACAGCTGGAATCAAGATTGCTGGGAGAAATATCAATAACTTCAGATATGCAGATGACACCACCCTGATGGCAGAAAGTGAAGAGGAAGTAAAAAGCCTCTTGATGAAAGTGAAAGAGGAGAGTGAAAAAGTTGGCTTAAAGGTCAACATTCAGAAAATGAAGTTCATGGCATTTGGTCCCATCACTTCATCGGAAATAATGGGGAAACAGTGGAAATACTGTCAGACTTTATTTATTTTAATCACTTTATGTGATTTTGGGGCTCCAAAATCACAGCAGATGGTGATTGCAGCCATGAAATTAAAAGACGCTTACTTCTTGGAAGGAAATTTATGACCAACCTAAATAGCATATTAAAAAGCAGAGACATTACTTTGCCAACAAAGGTCCGTCTAGTCAAGGCTATGGTTTTTCCTGTGGTCATGTATGGATGTGAGAGCTGGACTGTGAAGAAAGCTGAGCGCCGAAGAATTGATGCTTTTGAACTGTGGTATTGAAGAATACTCTGAGAGTCCCTTGGGCTGCAAGGAGATCCAACCAGTCCATCCTAAAGGAGATCAGTCCTGGGTGTTCATTGGAAGGACTGATGCTAAAGCTGAAACTCCAGTCCTTTGGCCACCTCATGCGAAGAGTTGACTCGTTGGAAAAGTCCCTGATGCTGGGAGGGATTGAGGGCAGGAGGAGAAGCAGACGACAGAGGATGAGATGGCTGGATGGCATCACTGACTCGATGGATGTGAGTCTGAGTGAACTCTGGGAGTTGGTGATGGACAGGGAGGCGTGGCGTGCTGCAATTAATGAGGTTGCAAAAGAGTCGAACACGACTGAGCGACTGAACTGATTATTAACTTGAATTTGCGTTGACTATATTTTAGACTCCTTATAAATGGTGAACTAAGTTTCTGAAATTAAGCTTTTTACTTGCAATTTTCTACAAAAACCTTAAGTGGAGACCACTGCCCTTCTAAACTTGATTGATGGGACTTCCCTCGTAATCCAGTGGTTAGATTTCACCTTCCAGTGCTGGGCATGTGGATCAGTCCATGGTCAGAGAGCTAAGATCGCACATGCCTCAAGACCAAGTAAACCAAAACATAAAGCAGAAGCAATGTTATAACAGATTTAATAAAGATATTTAAAATGGCCTGCATCAAAAAAAAATTAAAAAAATAAACTGGATTGATGTCATGCTCACAATACTCCTGGATGTCTACAAATGCTAATTGTGTGTCTTCAAGCTGGTGGTCTTTGAGGTTAGTGAAGAGGCTCCTGCAGGGCTGCCACGTGAGGGAGGAAGGATCTTCAAGGCAGCTCTGTTTCTAAGTCTTTTAATTATTGACCTTTCATGAAAGAGTGCTAAATGAAAGGTCCAAGACTGTAAATCTTTCTAGGCAATCACTTAAGTATCTTTCTCACTTATTTCCCATGACTTTTGTGGGAATAAACTACTTGATTTTTATATATTAATAAAACAAACTACTATGTTTAAAATGAGTAGTCAGCAAGGACCTACTGTATAACACATGGAACTCTGCTCAATGTTATGTGGCAGCCTGGCTGGAAGGGGGACTTGGGGGAGAATGGATTCATGTGTATGTATGGCTGAGTCACTCTGCTGTGCACCTGAAACTACCACAACATTGTTAATTGGCCATATTCCAATATAAAATTAAAAGTTTTTAAAATAAATAGACAATACCAAAATAAATCAAACCCAGAATCTCAGTGGCTTACCCCAACAATGAATTTTTGCTTACTCATAGCAACTTCTGTGAGTAACACAGGTTGGCAGAGTCCTGCTTCACTAGACACTGAGAGACCTAGCTTGACTGCTGTTTGGGGAGCACAGAATTCCAGGTGCCTGGGAAGTAAGAGAAGAATGGAATATTTGCAATGTCTGGATAATAATGTTCAACAGAACATCTCTCTTTTTCCCTTCATCTCAGACTCCTGACTTCCAACTCCCTCCCAACCTTTCTCTGGTTGCATGATATCTTGGACCCTTTTCCTGAAATTCTAATTGTGTCTGTCCTTGCCCTCTCCCAACAAACTTCCTTACAAGTTAGCACCCCTCCTACAACACACATACACACACACCCCACAGTAGGAAATGAGTGTCTGACAGTTGACAATGCTTATACACATGTAGAAGCAACCATCAGAAAGAAATGTGAGCATTCAGAATGCCTCAAACTTGTTAAAATGACTCATAAGAATTGCTTTTGATGGTCTCCAAGCCCTGCCATTCCATGCCCTTATATATTTGAAAATGGTTCATAATAAATCCTCTGGTCATGTTTAGTACTACTGCCCTTGTATATATTGTAGCAGCTCATTGATGACACTGGATCTGCTTCAATTAGGCGTGTGTGTGTGTGTGTGTGTGTGTGTGTGTGTGTGTGTGTGTTAGAGGAGGGCATTAGCAGGATCATCCCCATCCAAATGCAGAAATAGCAAATTCAACTGAAATGATCAGGCAGAATTTCCAAAATTATAACTGCTCAACGCTGGCAGAGGTACAGGGAGACAGGCATGCTCATACATTACAGGTGAGATATGGACTCTAACACAACTTTCCTGAAGGATAATTTGGAGATATCCGTCAAAAGATTTTAAATTGTTCATATACTTTGTTCCAGCACTTCCATTTGTAAAATTTGTTCCTAGGGGTAAGCACAAAGATTTAATTGTAAAGTTGTTCAGTATAACATTTATTATAGTCTTGAAACATTCTAGATGCCCAACAATAGTAAATCGAATAAATCATTTTATATTATTGGACACTACCCAACAGTTAAAATTACATTGTGGAAATACACTTATAGACATGGAAAGCTGGTCACAAGTTATTATTATATGTTTCCATTTTGGAAACAACTACACACAGATGCTTTTTACTTTTGCATAAGATTATTTGACTTGGCTGAATTTTATCTTCTTATTCTAATTTATCTGAAATGAGTTTTTGGCTGAGATATTTGAGTAAAAAACATTATTTTGAATACATTTGAAATGCGACATATTTAAGAAGGTCTAGGGTTGACCCATCCATGCATCATCCCTACTCACCTCAAAACCCCCATTGATCAGATCACATAATTCTTGGCTAAATCTCTCTTGCCTCTCTTTTCCAAAAGCTTTTTATTTTGTATTAGGGCATATCCGATTAACAAACAATGTTGTAATAGTTGCAGGGGAACAGCAAGGGTACTCAGCCATACATATACACCTACCCATTCTCCTCCAAACTCCCTTCCCATCCAGGCTGCCACATCACATTGAGCACAATTCCAAAATCCTTTTTGGCTATTCATTTAAAATATATCAGTGTGTACATGTGGATTCCAAACTCTCTAACTGTCTCTTTCCCTCATCTTTCTCCCTGACAGCCACAAGTTTGCTCTCTAAGTCTGTCTCTCCTCTTATATTGTATTCACCTAGCAAACAGCCTCACACTGTGGTTATTTATGTCTGTGACTTTCTGCTTTCATTCATTTTATTCTTTTTTAGAATGAATAACCACAAAAGCCTTTCACAACTCTTTTCTCCAGTACCTTGAGTTTAGATCTGTTGTCTTTTTCACACAATTCTATACTGGCGCCGCGGTTCCAAGCATCATGAACGGTATGTTAAAGCCTTCTTCCAGCCCACCTGCCCCATCCTTCAGAATTCTTATCCCAATAAGTGATATTTGTTATCACAGAGCCCTCAGGGTCAAGTCTTATTCCCTCGTCCACGTCCACTGCTCCAGTCATGGTAATGGGATTAGATACAAGACCAAAGTTGTTGATATTTACTTAGAACTCATGAAAACCTGGGAAAATGATGAAACTCACACTGATGAGGAGTTATAAAAACAATATTGAGAAACAATAGTAAGCTTCCAGGTAAGAGCTTGCTTATCCTAACAGCTGGACTGTGGCAAATGTAAAGCTTTTGAGTAACCTTATCTGTTTTCCCAACATTTGTCATGGGTATTTGGTTAATCGACAACTAGATACAGTTCTACACTGACAGCCCTTCTATTTCACTGTTGGAGTACACGAATGTCCTCACAGAAAAAGTCCTCTTGTTAACACTGTGCTGAGTTCACCAATGAGCGTTCTTTCTGTGGCAGGAGCAAATGGAGAAAATAGAGGCTGTGCTATTATAGGAGAAGCAAACGCCCACCTCTCCTTTAGCTCAGCCTTTGTATGACTTGTGCTACTCAGACTCTTGCTTCATCTGGTAATGGCCTTGCACGTCTGCCTGTTGGGGCAGTTTGTCCTCCACCATGTCAGAATCAATGAGCATTCTTCACTGGTTTAAAAGCACTGAGTGAGAGACATTGTCCTGAAGAAGGAAAAATATGACTGAGCTAAAATTTTTCAGCACCTTCCAAAGAGCTTCTCCCCGGTTCTGCACTCTGGTGGGGCTGCCTTCCTAAGGAAGTCATCTGTGTACATACATGTGGAGCCTTCCAAGGCTGGGCACCCACGAGCTACTTCAGAACCGTGTGGGTGAGAGTGACAAATTCTCCTGCTGGTTACGTTATCACACATCATGGCAACACTGAGGAGCCCTCCATCTGGATTGGCTTTATACTCTGAAATATAAGGTTTCAGAATTGGGTTAAATGTACATTTATTTGTGGAGGCAGTTTTTTTTTAGGAAGAAGAATTGGCAGCAGCGGAGGTCAAAGCCAAACACACATTGAAACATTCAACACCTAAGGAATACGTGACATAAGGGGATTTGTTTCATTAACTGGTGTCTCAAAGCTTCCTCTAGAGAAGTTCTTTATTTATAGATGCATATGCCTCACCCCAGTTAAAAATACACAGTTTAGATGGGAGCAAGAGGGTAAACCTGTAAGGATAAGGTTACAAAAAGAAATACGACTCTTGCTATAAACCCAATATCTTTTGGGCTGACCGAGGGCCCCTTTAAATATAACATTACTATGTGTTGTAGGTAATCTCAGTAGAGGCATCACCAAATTTACAATGACTGCTTTCAACAAGATGGCTAAACATTATTGAAATAATATGCCTTGATTAAATCTGTGATAAATCAACTCTACTTAAAGCTCCATAATGCATTGGGGAGAGAGCCAACTCTTGAGAAAGTGACTACCGCATCAGCTGTTCTGCTGTCGACAGCCGTCACTGAGTTAAAGGCTTGTCTTACTTCATCAGTGAGAGGGATTGAAGAGGAATTTAGGAAGGGATTGATGAGGCTGGCAGTCACGGATAGTGATGTCCTCCACAGCGTATAGCCAACCAAGAGCCATGCATTCTTTCTACTTCTGAGAGATCGTAACTCGAGAGGGAAGGACAGAGACCCATCAGGGCAGAGTTGGCCTACAGAAGGAAGACTGTAGCAGCAAGTAGAAAAGTAGAAGGATGAAGCAGAGAGAAAACTGGATTGGGAACAGATCTAGGTTTTCTGTGGGTCTTTGACGAATATCATGACTTCTCTGAGCTTTGGTTTTCCTACCTGAGCAATAGTGATCATTACATACAGAGTATATTAGTTTGCTGATGCTGTCATCATAAAACACCACAGACTGAATAGCTTAAACAATAGAAATGCATTTCCTCGTAGTTCAGGAGGCAAGAGTCCAATATCCTGAGTTGGTTTCTCCTGAGGTCTCTCTCCTTGTATTACAGACAGCCACTTTGTCATTGCAGATTTGTTTCTCATTGTGCCTTCACATCATTATTCCTTCATGTGCTCACATCACTGTGCTCTCTCTGTACGTCCAAATTACTTCCTCTTTATCAGGGTACCTGATAAGAATCAAGAAGAATTGATGCTTTTGAACTGTGGCATTGGAGAAGACTCTTGAGAGTCCCTTGGACTGCAGGTAGATCCAACAGGTCAATCCTAAAGGAAATCAGTCCTGAATATTCACTGGAAGGACTGATGCTGAAGCTGAAGCTCCAATACTTTGGCAAGCTGATGCAAAGAGCCAACTCATAAGAACAGACTCTGATGCTGGGAAAGATTGAAGGCAGGAGAAGGGGATGAGAGAGGATGAGATGGTCAGATGGCAAAAACTGACTCAACAGACATGAGTTTGAGCAAACTCTGGGAGATGAAGGACAGGGAAGCCTGGCACCCTGCCGTCCATGGTGTCACAAAGAGTCAGACATGACTAAGCGATTGAACAACAACAACAGTCCGGATACCAGTCCTAGAGTGGAGGGCCCACACTAACAGATTTATTTAAACTTAATCATCTCTCCTCTCTAAACAGAGCCACAGTCAGATCTAAGGGGTTATGGTTTTGACATATGAATTTGGGAGCAGGGACATAATTCAGTCCACAAGACGAAGCGAATGTAAATATGCAAGGAGATAATGAGTATTCAAGCACAAGGCAGATTGCAGGGTGCTTTAGGGCATGGTTCATTATCACTTGGAAGGAAATGACAGAATACTGCCCCAGACCTTCACCGGGAGCAACTGGCTCCTGGAAGCCACTTTCAAGCCTTGTCAAGTCGGAAAGTAGAAAAGGAGGGCAGGGGGAATGGGAGGAAGGAGGGACACATACAGAACAATTTTAGGAATATTTTGGCCACTGGGCATCTATTCTCTTTCATATTTTTACTTTGATTTCCTTTGAGAACTTACCTCCTCTGTAGAAATGTCCTGCATTGCTTAGCTAACTTGTTAGAGTCTCCTGGAACATTGTGTCCTACCAAAGTGATGTAAGGATGAAGAAAAATTGTGTTTCATTCATTTCTTCTGAAGAGCTCTGATAGCCCAAAATGTCATAATTCTTGCTTTTCAGTTGCTCAGTTGCATCCACCTCATTGTGCTCCCATGGACTGCAGCACACCAGGCTTTCTTGTCCTTCATCATCTCCCAGGGATTGTGCAAACTCATTGAGTCAGTGATGCCATCCAACCATTTCATCCTCTGTTGTCCCATTCTCCTCCTGCCTTCAATCTTTTCCAGCATCAGGGTCTTTTCCAATGAGTTGGCTCTTTGCATCAGGTGGCCAAATTACTGAAGCTTCAGCATCAGTCCTTCCAATGAATATTTAGAGTTGATTTAGGATTGACTGGTTTGATCTCCTTGATGTCCAAGGGACTGTCAAGAATATTCTCCAACACCACAGTTCAAAAGCATCAATTCTTCAGTGCTCAGCTTTCTTCACAGTCCAACTCTCACATCCATACATGACTACTGGAAAAACCATAGCTTTGACTATATGGATCATTGTCAGCAAAGTGATGTCTCTACTTTTTAATATGCTGTCTAGGTTTGTCATAGCTTTTCTTCCAAGGAGTAAGCGTCTTTTAATTTCATGGCTGCAGTTACTGTCCACAGTGACTTTGGAGCCCAAGAAAATAAAATCTGTCACTGTTTCCATTGTTTCCCCATCTATTTGCCCTGAAGTGATGGGACTGGATGACGTGATCTTAGTTTTTTGAATGTTGAGTTTTAAGCTAACTTTTCCACTTTTTTTTTTTAACCTTCATCAAGAAGCTCTTTAGTTTCTCTTAACTTTCTGCTGTAAGGGTGGTGTCATCTGCATATCTGAGGTTACTGATATTTCTCTTGGCAATTTTGTTTCCAGCTTGTGCTTCATTCACGCTGGCGTTTTGCCAGATATATTTTGACTATAAGTTAAATAAGCAGAATGACAATATACAGCCTTGATATACTCCTTTCCCAATTTTGAACCAGTCTTTTGTTCCATGTCTAGTTCTAACTGTTGCTTCTTGACCTGCATACAGGTTTCTCAAGAGGCAGGCAAGGTGGTCTGGTATTCCCATCTCTTTCAGAATTCTCCACAGTTTATTGTGATCCACACGGTCAAAGGCTTTAGCATAGTCAATGAAGCAGAAGTAGATGTTTTTTGGAACTCTCTTGCTTTTTCTATGATCTAACAGATGTTGGTAGTTTGATCTCTGGTTCTTCTACCTTTTCTAAATCCAGTTTGAACATCTAGAAGTTCTCGATTGATGTATTGTTAAAGCCTAGTGAAGGATTTGAGGCGGTACCTTGCTAGTATGTGAAGTCAGGGAAATTGTACAGTAGTTTGAACTTTCTTTGGCATTGCCTTTCTTTGGGATTGGAATGAAAACTGATCTTTTGTAGTCCTGTGGCCACTGCTGAGTTTTCCATATTGGCTGGCATATTGAATGCAACGCTTTAACAGCATCATCTTTTAGGATTTGAAACAGTGTAGCTGGAATTCCATCATCTCCACTAGCTTGTTCATAGTAATACTTCCTAAGGCCCACTTGACTTCACATTCCAGGGTGTCTGGCTCTAGGTGAGTGGTCACACCATTGTCATTATCTGGATCATTAAGACCTTTTCTATACAGTTCTTCTGTGTATTCTTGCTAGTTCTTCTTAATATCTTCTGCTTGTTAGGTCCATAACCATTTCTTTCCTATAGTCCCATCTTTGCATGAAATGTTCCCTTGGCATCTCTGATTTTCTTGAAGAGATCTCTAGTCTTTCCCATTCTAATTTCTTCCTCTGTTTCTTCATGTTGTTCATTTAAGATTGCTTTCTTATCTCTCCTTGCTATTCTTTGGAACTCTGCATTCAGATGGGTAAATCTTCCCTTTCTCCTTTGCTTTAGCTTCTCTTCTTTCCTCAGCTATTTGTAAGGCCTCCTCAGACAAACATTTTGCCTTGTTGCATTTCTTTTTCTTGGGGATGGTTTTGGTCACTTCCTCCTGTACAATGTTATAAACCTCTGTCCATAGTTCTCAGGAACTCTTGTCTGTCTAATCCCTTGAATCTATTTCTCACTTCCACTGTATAATCATAAGGGATTTGATTTAGGTCATACCTGGTTTTCCCTACTTTCTTCAACTTAAGTCTGAATTTTGCAATATGGAACTCATGATCTGAGCCATAATCAGCTCCCAGTCTTGTTTTTATTGACTATATAAATCTCCATCTTTGGCTACAAAGAATATAGTCAATCTAAGTTCCTTATTGACCATCTGGTGATGTTCCATGTGTACAGTCACCTCTTGTGCTGTTGGAAAAAGGTGTTTGCTATTACCAGTATATTCTCTTGGCAAAATTCTGTTAGCCTTTGCCCTGCTTCATTTTGTACTCCAAGGCCAAACTTGCCAATTACTCCAGGTATCTATTGACTTCCTACTTTTGCATTCCAGGCCCCTGTGATGAAAAGAACATCTTTAGTTCTAGAAGGTCTTGTAGTTCTTCACTGAACTGTTCAACTTCATCTTCTTTGGCATTAATGGTTGGGGCATAGACTTGAATTACCGTGATGTTGAATGGTTTGCCTTGGGAATGAAGTGAGATCATTCTGTCATTTTTGAGATTGTACCCTAAGTCTGGTTTTCTGCTCTTATTGCTGATTCTTAATGTTTCTCAAGATTCTTTCCTCAAATTCTCTTTTGCTCAAAGCAGCCAGAGTTTGGGTCTATTGCTTACAACCAGAAAAGCTGTTAACTGGTGACAAAGTGGAAGGATGAACAGAAGTCTGCCACAGAGGAGCAAAGATGGAAGCAGGGAAAATGGAAGGAATAGAGAGGATAGAAAAGTGAAAGAGAGGGAAGAAGAGATGGAAGAAAGAAATGGATAAAAGGGATGGAAAAGAAGATGAAGGATGAGTGAATGAAAAGGTCACATGGCATAACCACTCAGATCTTCCTTGAGTGAAATCAGCTCTATACCAAGAGAAGAGAATATGGTTTTCTGCTAATGCTTAACATACAGAGTTTCAGCTCAGTGAGATCTTTGTGTTCACGGAAACTAGTGCTGCCTTGGTCCACCCAAGTCATTTAAAAGTTTTCACCTCTTGGAGCAAAAGTTTTCACCTCCTGGAGCACCCTTTGGTTATTAAACCTTGTATGGAGTGGAAATTTCCTCCCAGTAATGTATATGCTATGGAGCAGCTCAATACAGATCCTCTAACAGACTTGCAAATATTTTCAGATTCATTGAGAGAGAAAGGGTGGAGATACAGAAGCTATTCTCAACGAGGTCTCTATATCCCAGATTCTGGTCCTCAGGTCCATAGGTCCAGAAACTCAACTTATCCAGGGACCTAGAATGGACCAATCACTTCAGACAAATTTATAATGTTATGGACAGATAGAACAGGGTCCCGATTTCTCAATACAGAAATCCTAGGTTAGAATCAGATCTGGATCCAAATGTAGCCCCTGCATTTCTTATCTTGTAACTTTTGTGCCAGCTTATTAACTTATCTGAGTTTGAGCAATGCCTGTGATTGGTGTGAGGGTTGCATTAGATATTCCCTGTGACATGCCTGGACATTAGGAGGATCCACCACAAATCACTTGTCGTCCCTCACTTTCTGTACCTGACTCCTCTCCTAAACCTCTTCAGATGCTCTCAGCCTCATCTGTTCTTGCTTCAGCCCCTGTAGTAGCAACCAGCTCTGCAGGGGCTCTGACTTACTTCCAGCAGGGGCAACCTGGCAGTGTCTTCCGCCTGCCTGTTTCTGCTGCTCTCCATCATGGCCATCCTACGGACTTGAGGTGAGGGAGGCTGCAGAGCAGTGTGTGGTGCCCGCCTGCACATGGCCTTGAAGGGTATGGGGATTACCCCCGTAGAGTGGATCTCTGATGGAGACAGGACCCAGGAGAAATCCTTCCATCTTTCTCCATTCCCCTGTCCTGTGACCATTGATAAGGCTTCTCAGAGGTCTGTCCCTGCATCCTTGGACCCTTGGTCCCTTTGAATTTGGTTTCTAGTGGCACTTGGCTGTGGCTTGACTCCCAGTAATCCTTCTGTTGGTTTTTCCTCCTTCTCTCCCTCACTCTGTGAGGTGCTTACTCCCTACCTTATAATGTCGAAGAAGCTGTTTTCCTTAGAAGATCCAGGCTAAAATGAATTCTGACTTCCTTTCCCTTTCCAGTCACCAGATTACCTACATCAGTCTGTCCATTGTCTGGATCAGACAAATTTCATGAAACTCAGGAGATCATACTAAAAGCTTGCAGTTTGCTGGTATATATGTAGAGTGAAACATTATACAGCCTTAAAAGTAAAAAAGAAAAATCCTGTCATATACTACAGCAAGGATGAACCTTGAGAATGCTGTTATTATTTAGTCCCTAAGTCATGTCTGACTCTTTTGTAACCCCATGGACTGTAGCCCGCCTGGCTCCTCTATCCATGGGATTTCTCAGACAAGAATACTGGAGTGAGGGATTTCCCTAACAGTCCAGCAATTAAGATTCCATGCTCCCAAGGAGAGGACCTGGGTCCAATCCTTTGTCAGGGAACTAGATCCCACATGCCACAACTAAGACCTAGGGCAGTCAAATAAGTAAATGTTAAAAAAGAGACTACTGGAGTGGTTTGCCATTTCCTTCTCCAGGGGATCTTCCTGACTCAGAGATTGAACCGACATCTCTAGCATTGGCAGGCAGATTCTTTACCACTGATCTACCAGGGAAGCACTTTGAGAACATTACACTCAATAAAATAAGCCAGTCATAAAAATGAACAAAACTGTAAAGTCTCACTTATATCAGGTACCTAGAATAGTCAAATTCACAGAGATGGAAAATAGAATGGTGGTTACCAGGGACTGGGGGGAAGGAGAAGTGGGGAGTATTGTTTAATGGATGCAGAGTTTCATTTCTGCAGGGTGAAGAGTTTTCAAGATTGGTTACACAAGGCGAATGTACTTTAAGATGCCAGTGGGACAATTCCTGCTGGAGTTTGTAACCATATTTTTTTGAAAAATTATTTATTAATGCTTTTGTTTGGCTGTGCTGGGTCTTAGTTGCCACACTCAGGATCTTTGATCTTCATTGCAGCGTGCAGGATCTTTAGCTGTGGTGTATGGGTTCTAGTTCGCTGGCCAGGGATTGAACCTGGGCCCCCTGAACTGGGAGTGTGGAGTCTTAGCCACTGGAGCAGCAGGGAAGTCTCTGTAAACCATATTTTAATAAAAAAGCAGTGAAGGATTTGCTAGACTTATTCTCTTATAATTAGACTATAAATATTACCTAAGCTACAATTTAGGTCTTGAAAGCCCTCTGTCATGGATTTGACTGTCTCCTCCTCCGAAATTCATATGTTGAAATCTTAACCTTCAGCATCTCAAAATGGGCTTTATTTGTCAATAGTGTCATTGCAAATGTAATAAGTCAAGATGTAGCCATGAGGGTGGGGCCCAGTCAAATATGAATCGTGGCTTTATAAAAATGGTAAATTTAAGACACACACATACAGGGAAAACGCCGTGTGATGGTGAAGGCAGAGATTCTACAAGGTAAGACATGCCAAAGATTGCCAGCAAAGCACCCGAACCTAGGGGGAAGGCACAGAACAAGCTCCTTCTCACAGCTGCGAAGGAGCCCACTCTAGCGAGACCACGATCTTAGACAAGATATCTCCATGTTATTGAAGCAATTTTGCTTTCTTAATTGGTGGCCAAATGATGGATCCTTTTAAAATTAGAGAAACTAACAAATTATGAAGTCTAGAGGTTCTCATTGTAAACAACTGTTCTGTTGTTACCTACAAAACAAAAGTCAAATTAACCTAAGAACTCTTGAACGAGAAAAACCGGTTTAGGAAGCTTCATTGAGCCCTTCCCAGTGGGTCTTATAGATGTTAAAAAGAGCAATTAAGAATATCACCAGATACTTGGAAAAAATCCAAAAAGGTCTAGCTATTATTTCAATGAGATAAAATTTCTTTTTTCTTTTTTAAAAAAGGAGTTACTGCAGGTGAATTTTTAAAAATTATTTGGATGGTTATTTAGAATGGGATAAATAAAGTGGACATTTGTATGATTAAAACAAGATATGATATTATTACACTACCTAACATTTCATGCAAAGATGGGCACAATGAAGGACAGAAATGGTAGGGACCTAACAGAAGATATTAAGAAGAGGTGGCAAGAATACACAGAAGAACTGTACAAAAAAGAGCTTCATGACCCAGATAATTATGATGGTGTGATCGATCACTCACCTAGAGCCAGACATCTTGGAATGTGAAGTCAAGTGGGCCTTAGAAAGCATCACTATGAACAAAGCTAGTGGAGGTGATGGAATTCCAGTTGAGCTATTTCAAATCCTGGAAGATGACGCTGTGAAAGTGCTGCACTGAATGTGCCAGCAAATTTGGAAAAACTCAGCAGTGGCCACAGCACTGGAAAAGGTCAGTTTTCATTCTAATCCCAAAGAAAGGCAATGCCAAAGAATGCCCAAACTACCACACAATTGCACTCACCTCACACGCTAGTAAAGTAATGTTTAAAATACTCCAAGCCAGGCTTCAGCAATACGTGAACCATGAACTTCCAGATATTCAAGCTGGTTTTAGAAAAGGCAGAGGAACCAGAGATCAAATTGCTAACATCCACTGGATCATAGAAAAAGCAAGAGAGTTCCAGAAAAGCATCTATTTCTGCTTTCTTGACTATGCCAAAGCCTTTGACTGTGTGGATCACAATAAACTGTAGAAAATTCTGAAAGAGATAGAAATACCAGACCACCTAACCTGCCTCTTGAGAAACTTGTATGCAGGTCAGGAAGCAACAGTTAGAACTGGATATGGAACAACAGACTTGTTCCAAGTAGGAAAAGGAGTATGTCAAGGCTGTATATTGTCACCCTGCTTATTTAACTAATATGCAGAGTACATCATGAGAAATGCTGGACTGGAAGAATCACAAGCTGGAATCAAGATGGCTGGGAGAAATATCAATAACCTCAGATATGCAGATGACACCACCCTTATGGCAGAAAGTGAAGAATAAATAAAAAGCCTCTTGATGAAAGTGAAAGAGGAGAGTGAAAAAGTTGGCTTAAAGCTCAATATTCAGAAAACTAAGATCATGGCATCTGGTCCCATCACTTCATGGGAAATATATGGGGAAACAGTGGAAACGGTGGCTGACTTTATTTTTTTGGGCTCCAGAATCACTGCTGATGGTGATTGCAGCCCTGAAAGTAAAAGACGCTTACTCCTTGAAAGGAAAGTTATGACCAACCTAGACAGCATATTAAAAAGCAGAGATGTTACTTTGCCATCAAAGGTCCATCTAGTGAAGGCTATGGTTTTTCCAGTGGTCATGTATGGATGTGAGAGCTGGACTGTGAAGAAAGCTGAGCACTGAAGAATTGATGCTTTTGAACTGTGGTGTTCGAGAAGACTCTTGAGAGTCCCTTGGACTGCAAGAAGATCCAACCAGTCCATTCTGAAGGGGATCAGTCCTGGGTGTTCATTGGAAGGACTGATGCTGAAGCTGAAACTCCGATACTTTGTCCACCTCATGCAAAGAGTTGACTCATTGGAAAATACCCTGATGCTTGGAAAGATTGAGGGCTGGAGGAGAAGAGGACAACAGAGCATGAGATGGTTAGATGGCATCACCGACTCGATGGACATGGGTTTGGTGGACTCCAGGAGTTGATTATGAGGCCTGGTGTGCTGCGGTTCTGGGGTCGCAAACAGTTGGACACGACTGAGCGACTGAATGAACTGACCTGAACTGACACTACCTAAAGTTGGCTTTCCTGGTGTCTGAGACTGCAAAGAATCTGTTTGCCAATGCAGGAGATGCAGATTTGACCCTTGGGCCAGGAATATCCCCTGGAGGACATGGCAACCCTGTCTAATGTTCTTCCCTGCTGAGTTCCCTGGACAGAGGAGCCTTGCAGGCTACAGACCATGGGGTCACAAAGAGCTGGACACAACTTAGCGACTAACACTAAGTCACTTAGGTCTGGCACCTTATCACACCTGCCATGGCAAATTAATATGCACCCCCCAACCCCCCACCCCCACCCCTTGCCCTGAGATCTTACCTACACGTCAGGTTCCATCTTCCCTATCCTGTATTGTGTATTTTTTTCTTCTTTTTTATACCCAACAGCAAGACTTCATATATATTTTGTATAATTTTGGATTACAATATATGCCACCAAAGTCACTGGAAGCCTTGACTCTGTCATATATTGCATTTGCTCCCTTCCGGGTTTATATTATCTGTAAACCCACTATTTAGCTCATCTGCAGTAGGGACTGTGTCCTCTTTCTCCTGGGATTCAGAGCGTGACTCAGTGGTGCTTAGAAGGACATTGTCCTCACTATACACATTCTGCCTAGCCAAATGAATAATCACGATTTTATTACTGATGTCACTGACATGTTTACATGATTGACACATTTCCCATAGGTTAACCAAAGTCTGTAAGATGAAAATTCTATTTCTTTCCATTTAAATGATTTGGTGGTCATATAATAAAACATTCACAATTTCATTACAATTTTATTAAAAAAAATCAGAAGCTGCTGAAAAATCAACAGTTTATCCTGTGACTCTGGCATGCTGCAGTTCATGGGCCACAAAGAGTTGGATACAACTTAGTGACTGAACAACAAATGGCAGCTATCTGCTTTCTTTCTTTCCTTTTGGTAGTTGTTGTGCCCACACCCTCCTGGATGGATAGGTAGTTAGATAGGTGATAAATATCACTAGATATCAAGAGGGCTTCATATATATTGGCATCACACTCATGCACAGAATGGCTTGACTGAATTCACTACATAGGAAGACCAAGAGTGTCTTTCGTGTGTTTTGCATGAAAGTGAAAAGTGAAAGTGAGGTCGCTCAGTCATGTCCGACTCTTCGCGATCCCATAGACTGCAGCCCACCAGGCTCCTCCATCCATGGGATTTTCCAGGCAAGAGTACTGGAGTGGGGTGCCATTGCCTTCTCCGTATTTTGAAATAATAGACCTCAAATTCTCCTTAAGTAAATCTTGTTTGATATTGTGTCACAGAAGGGAAACAGCTTTGACTTCGTTTTTCCTCTCTAACCCCTCACATCAGGAGTCATAGCATCTGTTGATACCGTCTTGCTCTCAGTTACCATTAACTCTGAGTAATCCTGGGTTCGTCACTTCACCTTCCTGGACACCTGGAAAATGAGAGACTTGGGGAAGCCACCCTCTGAAGTCCCTTTTCAGTCCTAATCCTGGGAGGCTTAGGGGTGGTAGGGGGCAGGGAATTCCTCATCATCAATATATGTTTTCAAAATGGCAATTCTCTTGTTAAGTCAAGCAGTTCTTGCTAGAAATTGTATAGTTTACAGAGACAGAATTGGAACAGGTTTAGTAATCATAATTTCAATCTCTCTCCAGACATTCTTTTCTGATGTTTATAAGTGAAGGGTGTCAAAAGCATTCCATTCACTGGCGTGAATTTTTATTGAATATTAAGAGTAAATAATATATGACTTGGGAGGAAACTTCTATTAAATCTGTTTAGAGCCTTATGTAGATAAAGCTATTCAATTTGTGCTTTGCTTCAAAATGGACACATTAATATTCATCTACAAATAATCCCTGGCTATTATTTTTTCAGGTGCCTGAAACAATACATGCCTTTGAAAGACATGTGGGTCATCAGGGACTTCCCCAGGGCCCTAAAGAGCACCTTGATGATAATTCTTCCGTGATATGACCCGACGAGGCAGTGCCAACATTCTTTTGTGATTATCAGAGGTGGCAACAGCCCTGATGAGGAGAGATGACATGGATACTAGTGAGATGTCAAGGGGCCAGTGTAGAGAAGCACTAGCTTCTCATTAGTACAGAAATAGAATGTTGAAGAAATGTCAAAAATAAAATTAAATTTTGGATTTCTCTCCAAAACCTAGCCTCCAAAAAATGATCTTTGAGGAAATTAACATGTATTGGTGGTCAACTCTGCATAGCAAATGTTACCAATGTAGTCTCCTCAAAACCCACAATAGCCCAAGGAAATACCAACATCAGACTTTGTTCATAGGTCTTCTGGGTGGTGTTCCGAGGGATAAAGGTAAGGTAGGGAAAACCACTATTCAGTATTTATCACATTCCTTCCAAAAATTGTGACTAACCTTCATAAGAACATTTTGAGATATGAATACATTTGACAGGTGAGGAAACTGAGGCTAGTAGAGGTTATATGTCTCACCCAACCAAGAAGTGTCACATTTAACTTGGCTCTGTGGACTCCTGAGTCTAAACTCTTTCCATTCTACCTTGCTGCATCAAGGAATGTAGTTGAAATTTAATTTTAAAACATTAACCCTGTGACTTCCCTTGTGGTCCAGTGGTTGACAATCTACCTTTCAATGCAGAGGATGTGGGTTTGATCCCTGGTAGGGCAACTGAGATCCCATATGCTGTGAGGCAACGAAGCCCACATGCTGCTAACTGCTGAGCCAGCACCACAACCAGAGAAGACCCAGCACTTCAGCAAAGACCCTACGCCCTGCAAGGGAGACCCAGCACAGCCAAGAGAAAAATTATTCCTAAAAACATATTCAGTCACTCAGTCAGGTCCAACTCTTTGTGACCCCATGGACTGCAGCATGCCAGGCTTCCTTATCCATCACCAACTCCAGGAGATAGTTCAAACTCATGTCCATCAAGTTGGTGGTGCCATCCAACCATCTCATCCTCTGTCATCCCCTTCTCCTCCTGCCCCCAATCTTTCCTAGCATCAGGGTCTTTTCCAGTGAGTCAGTTTGTCACATCAGGTGGCCAAAGTATTGGAGTTTCAGCTTCAACATCAGTCCTTCCAATGAATATTCAGGACTGGTTTCCTTTAGGATTGGCTGGTTGGATCTCCTTGCAGTCCAAGGGACTCTCAAGAGTTTTCTCCAACACCACGGTTCAAAAGCATCAATTCTTTAGCACTCAGCTTTCTTTATAGTCCAACTCTCACATCTGTACACGACTACTGGAAAAACCATAACTTTGACTAGACGGACCTTTGATGGCAAAGTAATGTCTCTGCTTTTGAATATGCTGTCTAGGTTGGTCATAACTTTCCTTCCAAGGAGTAAGCATCTTTTAATTTCATGGCTGCACTCACCATTAGTGATTTTGGAGCCCCCCAAAATAAAGTTTCTCACTGTTTCCATGGTTTCCTCATATATTTGCCATGAAGTGATGGGACCAGATGCCATGATCTTAGTTTTCTGAATGTTGAGTTTTAAGCCAACATTTTCACTCTCCTCTTTGGCTTTCATCAAGAGGCTTTTTAGTTCTTCATTGCTTTCTACCATAAGGGTGGTGTCACCTACATATCTGAGGTTATTGATATTTCTCCCGGTAATCTTGATTCCCCTTGTGCTTCATCCAGCCTGGCATTTCACATGATGTACTCTGCATATAAGTTAAATAAGCAGGGTGACAGTATACAACATTGACATGTTCCTTTCCCATTTTGGAACCAGTCTGTTGTTCCGTGTCCAGTTCTAACTGTTGCTTCTTGGCCTGCATACAGATTTCTCAAGAGGCAGGTCAGGTGGTATGATAGTCTCATTTCTTGAAGAATTTTCCAGTTTGTTGTGATCCACACAGTCAAAGGCTTTGGCGTAGTCAATAAAGCAGAAGTAGATGTTTTTCTGGAACACTCTTGCTTTTTGCATATTAAGTTTCATTAAAATTTCTACAACTCTTTTGGGCATTGAGACATTTTTTCAGTAGTCTAAAATTTAAACATATTTCAGTAGGCAAACTGTTCGCTAATTTTTTTTTGAATTCCTCCACACAGCAGTGCAGGGTTGACTTAAGGTCCATAAATTTTGCTACGGTGGTCAATTAACCTTCTGGAATTGTATGTCAAACAGTGTGTGTGTGTGTGTGTGTGTGTGTGTGTTTACAACTTTCAAAAGTCTCAAGTTCAACGAAGGTTAGGAATTAATGGCATAGATTAATAGAACTATTGTTAGTCTTCAGGTCACTGGTGCTTCCAAGGACTGTAAGAGGATGGACAGCATCAGCCACAGAGGAGGTGGGTGCTCAGCATGAACTACCGGGTCCTTAGAAGAAATTCACTAACAAGCTTAAGGGAGGTGAGAGTCCTACAAACTTTTGTATGGATAGAGTCATCACCAAGTGTATCTTGTTCCGTCCTGAGCACCATACTTACAAAGGGCCTTGGCCAACCAGGGATAGCCAGAGGGGAACAACCTCAGTGGATGTTGCATCAGGAAACCACTTAATGCAAAAAAGAGGTGGAGGGGTAGAGTGTGAAGGGAACACTCAGACACTGAAAGTAGGAGTGTAAATGGTATAACTTTGGAAAGCACTGTGGTAATACATATTTAAAATAATCTAAAAATGTGGATATCCTACAACTTGGCAATGCTACCTGTCCACAGAGAAACTCTTACCCATGCGTATAAGGAGACAAGTAGAATATTAATTTAGAATTGTGTATAATAGCAGACATGAAAATAACCAAAAAATACAGAAATATTTAGAGCCTATATATTTATTGACACAGTGTGTTCCAAAAATGCAGAATAGTCACAGAATGGGGAATGAATAGCCCATAAACTGAATGAACTATGGGACTCCTCTGGTGGTCCAGTGGTTAAGAAATCTGCCTTGCAATGGAGGGGACATGGTTCAGTCCCTGGCTGGGGAACTAAGATCCCAGAGGCCACATTGAAACTAACCTTGAGTGCCACAACTGCTGAGCCTGTGTGCCCCAGAGCAGGCGCGCCACAACTAGAGAGCCTGCGTGCTGCAGCAAAGACCCGATGCAGCCTCAAATAAATAAAAGAATGTTAAGTAAAAACATAAATGTAAACAAGCAAAAACAGTGCAGTATCTGTGAAGCATAACAAAGTGAAACAATAAAAAATACATAATTTTTTTTAAATAAATAATTTAAAAAAATAAATGGAATAAATTATGTACCAATGTGGACAAATCTCAACACAAATTATCAAGACCATTTTTTAAAGGTTATATACAATGTGGTATTCACCACATAAACTTTAAAATCATGCAAAAATAAACAATATATTGTACATACATGTATACATGTATATACGGTAAAGTAGAAAAATGTGTTTCGAAATGATTACACCAACTTTCAGAAGATTACCTCAGGGAGTAGGATAAGGAATGGCTTTAGAGCAATTACAAAGGGAGTTTCGGCTTTGTCTGAATTATTTTTTTGATCTGAAGGAAATATGGAAAAATAGTGCAGTTTAACAGGCAGATAGTGAATACATACTTTTAATTTTCTCTAGTATTATTGTTGTTGTTGTAAATCTCTGTGCTTGAAAAATTTTATAATATCAAAACACAGAAAGACTTTGTGAGCTGCCTTTACTGAAAAGTTTCAGATTAAAGCTGAATGTCTTTTAGAACAGGAGTCCCCAGCCCCTGGGGGATTAGGAACTGGGTTGCACAGCAGCCATGAAGTTAAATGATGCTTGCTCCTTGGAAGGAAAGTTATGACCAACCTAGACAGCATATTAAAAGGAGACATTACTTTGCCAGCAAAGGTCCATCTAGTCAAAGCTATGGTTCCTTCAGTAGTCATGTATGGATGTGAGAGTTGGACTATAAAGAAAGCTGAGCGCTGAAGAATTGATGCTTTTGACCTGTGGTGTTGGAGGAGATGCAACTCCTCCATCCTAAAGGAGATCAGTCGTGGCTATTGATTAGAAGGACTGATGCTGAAGCTGAAATTCCAATAGTTTGGCCAACTGATGCAAAGACCTGACTCATTTGAAAAGACCCTGATGCTGGGAAAGGTTGAGGTGGGAGAAGGGGATGACAGAGGATGAGATGGTTGATGGCATCACGACTCAATCGACGTGAGTTTGGGTAAGCTCCAGGAGTTGGTGATGGACAGAGAGGCCTGGCGTGCTGCAGTCCATGGGATCGCAGAGAGTCGGACGTGACTGAGCGGCTGAACTGAACTGCACAGCAGGGGGTGAGTGGCTGGCAAGTGAGTGAAGCTTCATCTGTATTTACAGCTGCTCTCCATCACTCACTTTACCGCCTGAGCTCTGCCTCCTGTCAGATCAATGTTACCATTAAGTCCTCACAGGAGCATGAACCCTACTGTGAACTGCACGAGTGAGGGATCTGGGTTGCATGCTCCTTATGAGAATCATCCCCAAACCACCACCCCCCATCCCGGTCCCTGGAAAGATTGTCTTGCATGAAACTAGTGCCTAGTGCCAGAAAGTTTGGGGACCACTGTTTCAGAGGCAATTCCTGTAACAACGTAGACTAAATTAAGTGGTGGGTCTTTTCCAGCTCGAAGCCTCTCAGAGTCCAGCGCCCTCAACAGCATCCTAGCATTTGGATAACCAGCCTGCATCTGTGTTGCACCTGCTTCGTCTCCCCTGGTGAGTTAGGCACAATGCTGGAGCAGAATGCAAGGAAATGAAAATCCCCTTTGATTGGATGCAGGCAGGGTCCCTTTCCACACTTAGAACCTGTGTTTGATTCCTACTCAATTTATTAGTCAGTCCTTAAGACTTGATAATAGCATTACAGAGAAAACTTCCCAAACTTACTGTTTTCAGAGTTCCAGCCAGAGGTTAAATCATGTTAGAGGTTGTCTCTTTATCCATGATCCCTTTCACCTACCTTCTTATTTCTCTGGGCAAGAAACCAACCTTACCACCCACTCTACCCTTGTCCCCAGTACTTTCCAAATAGCTCTGGCCCACATAAGGGGCCTCTTACCTTACCCTGTCATCTCCCCCATAGGCCTCCCTCTGAACCAGCATCCCACATGGTATGGGCTGTTTTCTTGCCCTTTCTCTGTTCAGAGGTTCACTGTCTACCATATCCTACCAAGGTGAAAACGAGGTGATGAAATTTGCCTGGAATCAAGTTCCACAGTCTCTATGGTACCTGTTTGGGGGTAAGACTTTAACTCAAAGTGACTCATGGGATTGATAGCATGAAAAAGAAGCAGGAGTGGGACTTTACCAACAGTGGTAGAGTCTCTGCTTGCCAGTGCGGGGAACATTGGTTCAATCCCTGGTCAGGGAAGAATCCACATGCAGCTGGGCAACTGTGTGCCACAACTACAGAGCCCACGTGCCCTAGAGCCTGCGCTCTGCAATAAGAGAAGCCGCCTTAATACTCAAGCACCACAACTAGAGAGTAGTCGCAACGATTGCAACTAGAGAGAGCTCCCTGCAATGAGGAAAGCCCACTTGCAGCAATGAAGACCCAGCGCAGTCAAATATAAATTAATTAAAAATGAAAGAGAAAGGGGAAAATAATGTTTTTTAAAAAGAAAAAGTAGGAGAGATACTTGGGGGCAGGCAGGCCTTAGACTCATGTCTAAGAGGTTCTTGATTCCTCCAGACAACCTTTCATTTGAGAGAATGCCTTCCTTTTGACTTGGCATACACATTGGGAGCCAATCAGTCCTGGTTTGAATCTTTGTTTGCTACTTTCTGGCTGAGGAATCTTTGGCAAGTTTCTTAAATATTACATGTTCTTAAACATGCAGCCCTCTTAGAAGTTAGGGAACAAAGTAAAGTTTGCATTAATATGATAATAATTAATGTCAGTCCCTGTATTAGTTATCTGTACTACATAACAAATTGCCCCCAAACTTAGCAGCTTATAATAGTAACTTAGTTTGGGTTTTACTCCTTTATTTTTAAAGATTTGTTACAGGCGCTTGTGGTTTTTTAAATTAAGTTATTTATCTGGCTGCATGCAGGATCTTCATTGCATCATTAGCGATTTCTCATTGCAGGCTCTCGAGCACACAGGCTCAGTAGCTGTGGCTCAAGCTTAGTTGTTCTGCAGCATGTGGGACCTTAGTTCCCCAACTGGGGATCAAACCTAGGACCCCTGAATTGCAAGGCAGATTCTTAACCAGTGGACCAGCAGGGAAGTCCCAATGATAGATTTTTAATCTCACCATTTCTGTGAGTCAGGCATCCAGGTGTGACTTGGCTGGGTCCTCTGGCTCAAGGTCTCTTACAGGCTGCAGCCAAGATGTCAGATGGGGCTGACATCATCTAATGAGCTGACCAGTACAGTTACTAATGGGCTATTGGCTTGAGGACCTCAGTTTACCACTGGTGTTGGCAGGAGGCCACCCTGCATTCTTTGCCACAGGGGCATCTCAACATGGTAGCTGACTTTAGAGACAGAGGGAGAGGGGAGTCACATTCTTGTACAGCCTGGCTTCAGGATTGACATCTCAGTTTTCCCATATTCCACACATTAAAGGAAGCCACTAGGTACAACCCACACTCCTGGGGATAAGATTATGCAAAAGTGTGATTTCCAGGAGGTAGGGCTCATGGGGGAACATTTTTCAAGGCTGCCTACCGCAGCTATGTTTCTGTTCCCTGTTGTAGGTCTATACTGATCAAAAGATATGCACATACTGCCCTTTGTCGTGGAGAAGGCGATGGCACCCCACTCCAGTACTCTTGCCTGGAAAATCCCATGGACAGAGGAGCCTGGTGGGCTGCAGTCCATGGGGTCGCTAAGAGTCGGACATGACTGAGCAACTTCACTTTCACTTTTCACTTTCATGCATTGGAGAAGGAAATGGCAACTCACTCCAGTGCTTGCCTGGAGAATCCCAGGGATGGAGATCCTGGTGGGCTGCTGTCTATGGGGTCGCACAGAGTCGGACGTGACTGAAGCGACTTAGCAGCAGCAGCAGCAGCAGCAGCAGCCCTTTGTCAAAGCTGTTTTAATTTCAGCTATTACTAAGGCATATACATGTAACCTCTTACTATTCTTTTTTTTTTGTATACTTTTTGTTTTGTTTTGTTTTACTTTGCAATATTGTATTGGTTTTGCCATACGTTGACGTGAATCCACCATGGGTATACAAGTGTTCCCCATCCTGAACCCCCCTCCCACCTCCCTCCCCATCCCATCCCTCTGGGTCATCCCAGTGCACCAGCCCTTAGCACCCTGTCATTCATGCATCAAACCTGGACTGGCGATCTGTTTCACATATGATAATATACATGTTCCCATTCAGATCATATTTGCATAGAAATTATATAGTATTCCCATATATGCATATAACTTTGAGAATTTCTGATACCTTAAGACCAGTGTGTGTGCTTAGTCTCTTTGCAACCTCATGGACTGTAGCCCACCAGGCTCTGCTGTCCATGGGGATTCTCCAGGTGAAAATATTGGAGTGGGTTGCCATGCCCTGCTCCAGGGGATCCTCCCAACCCAGGGATCGAACCCAGGTCTCCCAGACTGCAGGTATGCCTCTCATACAGCATGTCTTTGGGCCTGAAGGACGTTCCATCTACTTACAGAAGCAGCGGAGGTCACAATCTGAACCCCCACCCTCGTTATTCACCACTCCATTCTCCCTTTGATTCCTCAGAAGACAGGCCATCTCCCCTGCCCAGCTGGGAAGACCTAACACAGGCCCCCAGCCCTGTCACTTTGCCTAAGACCTGGAAGGTACTGTCTGTATTTCCTTCTTACCTCCTGGTCCCTGCCTGGTCCATGCATCTCTCTGTTGAGACATCAACTGTGGCCCCATTTTTGCCAACTTCTAGTAAATTAAAGAATCATTTCACGATGATACAGGGCCTTGTAAACACAGCTCTGTGTTGAAAAATTCAAGAAAGCCAAAGCCTCCTACTTCTTTTTTTTTTTAATCGAAGTATAATTGATTTACAATACTGTGCCAATCTCTGCTGTATAGCAAAGTGACTTTTTCATTACACACATACAGACATTCTTTTTTTGGTACATATTCTTTTCCATTGCAGTTTATCACAGGATATTGAATATAGTTCCTTGTGCTGTACAGTAGGACCTTGTTGTTTATTCATCCTATATATAATAGTTTACATCTGCTAAACCCACACTTCCCTCCTCCTCCCTGCTCCTCCTTGGGGACTAGAAATCTGTTCTCTATGTCTGTGAGTCTGTTACTGTTTTATAGATAGGTTCATTTGTGCCACATTTTAGATTCCACATATAAGCGATATCATATGGTATTTGTCTTTCTCTTTGTTAGTATGAAAATCTCTAGTTGCATCCATATTGTTGCAAATGTGAAGCCTCCCTCTTGTCTTTATCATGCAACTTCACTTTCTATCAAAACCTCTGAACCTTGAAAGTGTCAGACAGACAAATGTTGGTAGCTTACGTTCTTGTTGCTCTGTCACTCTGTCCTGCTTACCTGGCCCCAGTCTGGCCCTCTATTTGCCCCCCTCCCACTGCTCTTCTTTGAGGTCATTTCCCAGCACCCCAGAGAACTGTGGGCCAGCACCCAGGAGAACTGTGGGCCAGCACCCAGGAGAACTGTGGGCCAGCACCACTGGTCATCTCCTCGCATCCCCTGTGGTGCTTTGCGCCTCACTCTTGCTCAAGTTATCCCCTGTATCTGTGATGCTTTTCTCACCTGACTCTCTCTTCTTCCTCCTTTAGAACACAACTCAGTGCCGAGTCCAGGCAACTAAGCATTAATTCCTAAGCCCCTCAGTGGTCCTTCTGTGACAAAGAGTAGCATTACCATAGTATTTACTGTGTTATACTGTAATGTCCTGTTTGCATACTCACTTTCACCCTAGGGGCCTTCTCCAAAATGGACCCAGTGTCTATTTTGTTATCTCAACATATTAAGATATTACCTTATCTCAACAAAGTAAAGGTCATGTATTATTGGGACAAGCCCACAACTAACATCATACTCAATGATGAGAGACTGAAAGCTTTTCCTCTAAGTTCAGGAGCAAGACAAAGGGTGCCCACTCGCACCACTCCTGTTTAACTTGATAGGGAAGTCCTAATTAGAGCAATCCGGCAAGAAAAAGAAATAAAACATATCGGAATTGGAAAAGAAGAGGTAAAATTGTCTCTATTTGCAGATGGCATGATTTTATATACAGAAAATCCAAAAGATTGCAACCAAAAAACAGCTGGATCTAATCTAGACATGATGTTTATTCCTGCTTTGCAAATACAGTAAGTCCCCTACATACAAACCTTCAAGTTGGAAACTTTTAAAAATCCAAATGTGCCTAGAGAAAGGAGGAAGAGAGATATGACAAAGAAGAAGTAACTGAAGAACTAAAGGGATTCACGATGCAGGAGAAGGAAGGGGATTTTCTGTATCTGTGGGGGTGCTGTTAGCTTTTGAGGCACAGGCCTTGAACGTAGAAGGCTGCAGAAAGGTTGCAGCAGCCGTTCACAAAGCAGTCCAGTGCTACTGTGTCGTCTGTGTGAGAGAACAGTAGCTACTATCCAGACCCCACATCATCTCATTCAGGAGGGTAGATAGAATTAGATCCAGCAAGGGATCAGAACCCGTGCCACCAGCATCAGGCGTCTGAAATGGCAGCTTGCCCTCCATCTCCTACTGCTGCCGATTCTTCAGTTCTACCATCTCCCACCTCCTCTCCCAACTCCATCAGGAGCTCTTCCTACTTGTCCTTCTTGCCAGCTCCTGTAAGCCAGCTGTTGTACTGTATTACTGTAGTTTTCAAGGAATTGTACTGTAAGATTAAAAACATTTTTAAATTTTTCTTTGTCTGTTTTTTTGTGTATTATTTGTGTGAACAGTATTATAAACCTATTACAGCACAGTACTATATAACAGATCCTGTTAGTTGGGTACCTAGGCTAACCTTGTTGGACTTAGAAATGAACTGGACTTATGAATGTGTTCTTGGCATTGAACTCCTTTGTATACAGTACTGTATTACTACATACAGTGGGTTTGGAGAGGTTAACAGGTCAGTTCAGTTCAGTTCAGTCGCTCAGTTGTGTCCGACTCTTTGTGACCCCATGGACCACAGCACACCAGGCCTCCCTGTCCATCACCAACTGCTGGAGACTACTCAAACTCATGTCCATTGAGTCGGTGACGCCATCCAACCACTTCATGCTCTGTCGTCCCCTTCTCCTCCCACCTTCAATCTTTTGCAACATCGGGGTCTTTTCAAATGCATCTCTTCTTCACATCAGGTGGCCAAATTATTGGAGTTTCAGCTTCAACATCAGTCCTTCCAGTGAACACCCAAGACTGATCTCCTTTAGGATGGATCTTGCAGTCCAAGGGACTCTCAAGAGTCTTCTCCAGCACCACTGTTCAAAAGCATCAATCCTTCAGCACTCAGCTTTCTTTATAGTCCAACTTTCACATCCATACATGACCACTGGAAAAACTATAGCCTTGACTAGATGGACCTTTGTTGGCAGAGTAATGTCTTTGCTTTTTAATATGCTGTCTAGTTTGGTCATAACTTTTCTTCCAAGGAGCAAGTGCCTTTTAATTTCATGGCTGCAGTCACCATCTGCAGTGATTTTGGAGCCCAGAAAAAAGTCTGCCACTGTTTCAACTGTTTCCCCATCTATTTGCCATGAAGTGTTGGGACCAGATGCTATGATCTTAGTTTCCTGAATGTTTAGATTTAAGACAACTTTTTCACTCTCCTTTTTCACTTTCATCAAGAGGCTCTTTAGTTCTTCACTTTCTGCCATGAGGGTGGTGTTGTCTGCATATCTGAGGTTATTGATATTTCTCCCGGCAATCTTGATTTCAGCTTGTGCTTCCTCCAGCCCAGCATTTCTCATGATGTACTCTGCATAGAAGTTAAAGAAGCAGGGTGAGAATATACAGCCTTGATGTACTCCTTTCCCAGTTTGGAACCAGTCTGTTGTTCCATGTCCAGTTCTAACTGTTGCTTCCTGACCTGTATGCAGATTTCTCAGGAGGCAGGTCAGGTGATCTGATATTTCCATCTCTTTCAGAATTTTCCACAGTTTGTGGTGATCCACACAGTCAAAGGCTTTGGCATAGTCAATAAAGCAGAAATAGATGTTTTTCTGGAACTCTCTTGCTTTTTCAATGATCCGTTCAATGTTGGAAATTTGATTTCTGGTTCCTCTGCCTTTTCTAAAACCAGCTTGAACATCTGGAAGTTCACAGTAAACATATTGCTGAAGACTGGCTTGGAGAATGTTGAGCACTACTTTACTAGCATGTGAGATGAGTGCCATTGTGTGGTAGTTTGAATGTTCTTTGGCATTGCCTTTCTTTGGATGAATACTGACCTTTTCCAGTCCTGTGGCCACTGCTGAGATTTCCAAATTTGCTGGCATATTTAGCGCAACACTTTCACAGCATCATCTTTTAGGATCTGGAATAGCTCAACTGGAATTCCATCACCTCCACTAGTTTGTTCGTAGAGATGTTTCCTAAGGCCCACTTGACTTCACATTCCAGGATGTCTGGCTCTAGGTGAGTGATCACACCATCATGATTATCTGGGTTGTGAAGATCTTTTTTGTAGAATTCTTCTGTGTATTCTTGCCACCTCTTCTTAATATCTTCAGCTTCTGTTATGTCCATACCATTTCTGTCCTTTATCAAGCCCATCTTTGCATGAAATGTTCCCTTGGTATCTCTAATTTTCTTGAAGAGATTTCTAGTCTTTCCCATTCTATTATTTTCCTCTATTTCTTTGCACTTATCACTGAGGAAGGCTTTCTTATCTCTCCTTGCTATTCTTTAGAACTCTGCTTTCAGATGCTTATATCTTTACTTTTCTCCTTTGCTCTTTGCTTCTCTTCTTTTCACAGGTATTTGTAAGGCCTCCTCAAACAGCCATTTTGCTTTTTCGCATTTCTTTTTCTTGGGGATGGTCTTGCTCCCTGCCTCCTGTACAATTTCAGGAACCTCTGTCCATAGTTCTTCAGGCACTCTGTCTATCAGATCTAATCCCTTGAACCTATTTGTCACTTCCACTGTATAATCGTAAGGGATTTGATTTAGGTCATACCTGAATGGTCTAGTGGTTTTCCCTACTTTCTTCAATTTAAGTCTGAATTTGGCAATAAGGAGTTCGTGATCTGAGCCACAGTCAGCTCCCAGTCTTGTTTTTGCTGACTGTATAGAGCTTCTCCATCCTTGGCTGCAAAGAATATAATCAGTCTGATTTTGGTGTTGACCATCTGGTGGTGTCCATGTGTAGAGTCTTCTCTTGTGTTTTTGGAAGAGGGTGTTTGCTATGACCAGTGTGTTCTCTTGGCAAAACTCTATTAGCCTTTGCCCTGCTTCATTCTGTACTCGAAGGCCAAATTTGCCTGTTACTCCAGGTGTTTCTTGACTTCCTACTTTTGCATTCCAGTCCCCTAGAATGAAAAGGACATCTTTTTGGGTGTTAGTTCTAAAAGGTCTTGTAGGTCTTCATAGAACTGTTCAACTGGGGCATATACTTGGATTACCATGATATTGAATAGTTTGCCTTGGCAATGAACAGAGATCTTTCTGTCGTTTTTGAGATTGCATCCACGTTCTGCATTTCAGACTCTTTTGTTGACCATGATGGCTAATCCATTTCTTCTAAGGGATCCTTGCCCACAGTAGTAGATATAATGGGAATCTGAGTTAAATTCACCCATTCCAGTCCATTTTAGTTCAGTGATTCCTAGAATGTTGACATTCACTCTTGCCATCTCCTGTTTGACCACTTCCAATTTACCCTGATTCATGGACCTGACATTCCAGGTTCCTATGCAGTATTGCTCTTTACAGCATCGGACCTTGCTTCTATCACCAGTCACATCCGCATTGTTTTTGCTTTGGCTCCATCCCTTCATTCTTTCTGGAGTTATTTCTCCACTGATCTCCAGTAGCATATTGGGCTCCTGCTGACCTGGGGAGTTTCTCTTTCAGTATCCTATCTTTTTGCCTTTTCCTGCTGTTCATGGGGTTCTCAAGGCAAGAATACTGAAGTGGTTTGCCATTCCCTTCTCCAGTGGACCACATTCTGTCAGACCTCTCCACCATGACCCATCTGTTTTGTGTGGCCCCACATGGCTTGGCTTAGTTTCATTGAGTTAGACAAGGCTGTGATCTGTGTGATCAGATTGGTTAGTTTTCTGTGTTTGTGGTTTTGAATCTGTCTGCCCTCTGATGGGGAAGGATAAGAGGCTTATGGTAGCTTCCTATTGGGAGAGACTAACCAGGGGGAAGCTGGGTCTTGTTCTGATGGGTGAGGCCATGCTTAGTAAATCTTTAATCCAATTTCCTGTTGATGGATGGGGCTGTGCTCCTTCCTTGCTATTTACCTAGGGCCAAACTGTGGTGGAGGTGATGAAGAGAATGGCGACCTCCTTCAAGAGGTTCCATTCATGTACTTCTACACTCACTGCCCCCAACCCTGCAACAGGCTGCCGCCAACCCGCACCTCCACGGGAGACTCCTGGACACTCCCAGGCAAGGCTGGGTCAGTCTGCTGTGGGGTCCCTGCTCCTTTCTCCTGGGTCCTGATGCACACAAGGTTCTGTTTGTCCCCTCCAAGAGTCTTTTCCCCAGTTCTGTGTAAGGCCTGGCAGCTCTGTGGCTGCTTAAGGTCTGACCAAGGTCATGAGGTCAGAAAGGAGCTGAGAAGAGCTTCAAGTCCAATGTGTCCTGGAAGTCAATGCCCTTGACTGTTCAGCTAGACAGCCTGTATCTCCCCTCCCCGCCCCGAGTCCTCCCCCTTCCCCTGTCATCAGGAGGCCAGCATGGCGTTGGTGCTCAGTCCCTGTCTGTCTAATACAACTGAATGCAACCAAGCTGTTTATACAAAAGGAAATTACATTCCTACTGCCTTTATCAGAGCCAGGAGAAATGAACAGGTCTTTTTATATGCATGTGATTTAAATGTACTTATCTAATTTTTTCCTGAGACAAGATAATCATCTTCGTCATCAGTACATAAAGGCTCAATAAAAACTGCAGATAAAACATGGCTGCACTTTGTTGTTGACATATAACCAGCTTATGTCAACTAGGTCTAGGTATATTAGAGAAAAAAGTCAGAGTTTCAATTACTTTTTGGCAAAATGTGCAGTCATTTATAAGGGGGCTCTCGACTGTTGCTGAGTCAAAGCTGTTTGTATGTGTTCACTGGCCCTTTAAATACCACTCTCTTGCTCTTTGGGAAAAGGAGCATGATGTAATTCTTCTAATTATAACTGACCAGGCTCTTCCATACTCAGTTTGATTCCCTGCAGTTTTCACTATTTCCCAATATCTATTTCACTGTAGCAGAAATGGGAAAAAATTCCGAAGCCTAATCATCTAGAAATTCTTTGACTCTCTTCCACTTTAGTGGAATCATATTTTTGCACTTGAGGTCATCTTTATATATGAGAGGAGAGCAAGGTTGGGAGAAAATTGGTATTAAAAATAGAGCAAAGTTCCAGATTCTTACTCTCTAGAGCTCATGGAAGATTCTGGCCTTTTATTATTTATGCCTAATGCTGGCACTACCACCCCTGCCTTGAGAGCATGCCAAGGATCTTCACAGTGCCCTGGCTTCATCTTGCCAGCTGCCAGGGTTGGCATGTTTCAGGAGGTTTCCTTTTCTTTCTGCCCATCACATCCAGACACCATGGTGGCAGGACGAATCCAGGCAAATGGGGCATCCGTCCACCTGCTAGGCTTGCCTCCCAATCTGAAACCCTGACCACCTCTCCCACTGCTGCCTACCTCCTCCCCATACCCAAGGATGCCTCAGCTAGGAACATCACCTCGCCCAAAGTTCACAGTTCAGGGATGGAAGCAACGATCAGTTAAATCACGAAATTAAATGCTGAAAATATGCTGCCAACAAGAAAATCCCTGCTAGTCAAAAAATTCAACTTTTGTACATAATCGCCTGCTTGTGAATCTAATGCAAACGTCACTGTAATGGTAGTATTCTGGAATAGTTAAGAATATATGTTAGGCAAATGGAGGGTTTTTAGGAAATGTTGAGTTTGACTCCATCATAACTGGTAATGGGAAAAATAATTAGGTGAGCAAGCAAAGAAGAAGTGAGTCTTGGTTGAGTCCTTTCCATGATAAGCACCATGCTTAATTCTGAGTTCAGAATATCTCATCTAACTGTCACCATCACCCTTAGGGTAAATCTAAAAGTCCACATTCTTGTGGTTGAGGATACAAGGTTCAAGGAAGTCATATAACTCTGCCAAGGTCTACCCAGGTGGAAACTTGAGCTCTGGTCAGGTGATTTCCAAAACGCTATTTTCCTTCCACCTCACATTGGGAGGGACCAGGGGTCAAGTGTTGGCCCAGTCAACCGGATGAAGGTGCAGAATCAGAACAGGGAGTTAGGATAAGAGCTCCTCTTCTCGAGAAGGATGTGTGGGCCTTAGGTCGAAATCCAGTGCCTAGGTTAAGAGCTGTACCTGAGCAAGGGCAAGCTGACCGAAAGGGAAGAGACAGTGGCTGATAGATTCATCAGATGTGTTCAGAGAAGCACAAGGAAGCAGGAGAGGGGAGGTCCAAAGCCAGCTCAAGGGGAGTGGTGTTCAGGGCCAGGGTATGCATCTATTTGGAAACGAGGACAAGACAGAGAATGAGGCAGATGACTGAGCAGTCAGTTGCTGGACCAGAGGTTCAGGTTTGAGAAGGGACCAACCCCAAGCCTGGCCTGGTGCTGAGGTGCTAAGCCTAGAGCCCTGGACCTCTGTGTGCCCAAATATAGGATGAGGCTGCTCCCCAGGAAGGTCTCTGTCATCACAGGTTCCCCAGCTGAGAAAGCTGCAGCTGTGGAGATGTGAGGTCAGTGGTTCTGTGAAGACCTGGGGCAAAGCCTGAGCCTTATCCCATTTTACAGAGGCCAACAGGGTTGCTAGTTCCTTCCACGTTCGGTGGGTCAGCACATCACTCACTCGGTCACCAAGTGCTCTTTTGAGTCCCTAGGATTCTTTCATGCCACTGCATAGCTGTGTTCTGCTCTAGGTATAAAAAGACAAAAACCAGGTTTTATGTTGAGTATCATGGGAAATAAGTTGGTAAAATAGAACTAAAACACATGTGCCCAGTGTTCACTGCAGCACTATTTACAATAGCCAGGACATGAAAGCAACCCAAACGTCCATCAACAGATGAATGGATAAAAAAGATACGGTGCAGATACGCAGTGGAATATTACTCAGCCATAAAAAGGAACAAGATTGGTCATTTGGATAGACATGGATGGATCTAGAGTCTATCATACAGAGTGAAGTAAGTCAGAAAGAGAAAAACAAATACATATATTAATGCACATATGTGGAATCTAGAAAAATGGTACAGATGAACCTATTTGCAGGGCAGGAACAGAGACACAAAGGGAACAGACTTGTGGACACAGGGCTAGGGGGTGGGTGGGATGACCTGGGAAATTGGGATTGATGTATGTGCACTACCGTGTGTAAACCTGCCGTAAGCACAGGGAGCTCAGCTCTGTGCTCTGTGGTGACCTAGATGGACACGGGGTGGGGTGGGAGGGAGGGAGAGAGACCCAAGAGGGGATATGTGTATGTATATATATATACATAAACATCTGTGTCTTTTTTGCTGTCTTGCATACAGGGTCATCATTGCCATCTTTCTAAATTCCATATATATGTGTTAGTATACTGTATTGGTGTTTTTCTTTCTGGCTTACTTGAAAGACCTCGACTCTCCTTCTACAATCTAGTAGAGAAAATAGGACACAAACTGGAATAGATACAGGATCAGGTCACATGTGCTAAGGACCCCTGTGGAGGAGTGAAGTAGCAGCTCTGCATAATAAGAGAGGAAGGAGAGCTCTCCTAGGGGCAGGGGGGTGACCGAGATGACTTGGTGAGATTCCAGGAACACGTGAACTTTGTTGTAAGGACACAAGGAGGGCATGGGGTCAGGAGGTTGCAGGTCTGGGGTGACCCTCATCTGCATGACAAGCACTCTTTCTGTTCCTCTCTGACTGGCCGTTTCCAGTCATGGAGGCCAAGCTCCGTGGTCATCCTTCATGCCTACCTCTGACCTCAAAATGTGACACCTTACTCTCCCTGCCCTTCCAGTGACACATGTTCTGCTTCTGAAGATCATTAACAAACAACCTCTCCACTATCAAGTGGTCCAAGATCAGATGCTTCCCCTGACTTTTTGTTGAATCTCCTTGAACTTGCAAAACTGTGTGGCTGGAAGTTAGCGGGTCTCCCTCGATCCAGGGCTTTCCTGATGGCTCAGATGGTAAAGAATCCACCTGCAAGGCAAAAGACCTCGCTTCAATCCCTGGGTCAGGAAGATACCCTGGAGAAGGGAACGGCTATCCACTTTAGTATTCTTGCCTGGAGAATTCCGTGAATAGAGGAACCTGGTGGGCTACAGTTCTTGGGTCACAAAGAGTTGGACACAACTGAGGAACTAACATTCTTGGTCAAAGTGCAAGCCTTCCATTACCAAATGGCAAGACTCCTGCAGGAGAGCAGAGAAAGCCCGTCTGCTCTCCGTCATATTTGAAAACTACTAGAGGAGATTGTTCAGAGAAGGCAATGGCACCCCATTTTCCAGTACTTTTGCCTGGGAAATCCCATGGGCGGAGGAGCCTGGAAGGCTGCAGTCCATGGGGTTGCTAAGAGTCGGACACGACTGAGCGACTTCACTTTCACTTTTCACTTTCATGCATTGGAGAAGGAAATGGCAACCCACTCCAGTGTTCTTGCCTGGAGAATCCCAGGGACGAAGATCCTGGTGGGCTGCTGTCTGTGGGGTCGCACAGAGTCGGACATGACTGAAGCAACTTAGCAGCAGCAGCAGCAGCAGAGGAGATTGTTATGTTGTAGGAAGTCCTTGCTAGGCCAAATGATCTTCTGGAACACAGATAACCCCATCCTATGTGTCTGTTTTCTCAGAAGACAAGTTTTCTTCTTCCTTAAGTATCTGTGGGTTCTTGGGTATTTGTTTTCATGGAAGCTTGATTTGACTTAAAACTGTCCTTCTCTTCAAATCATACATGGACTTCAGAGCAGAGAAGTCATTTTTAAAACTCCATGTTCAAAGGGTCTCAAAGGGTCTGGCACAGCAACACTCCATGAGGCTTGACTGCTGGCCTGGTTGGCTTTATGCTGCGCTCACCTGGCTCAGCAACAACCTGGGGGTGGACCAGTGGCTTACTCGTTGTGGATGCTCTTCTCTGCCTGCACATGAGGGTGCTTCGTGGAAGTCAGCCCTTCTGTAGGTGTCACTTCATTCAGGTCCATTCTGCAAGGCCTCCAAGGTCCACCCATTCTGGGTACCAGGATCCTAAAGGCCGAGGGAGTTAACAGCCTTTGGCTGAAGTTATTTCTCCTTAGTAGGATGAAGCAGCATAATGTGATAGAAAGGGGAATGAACCCCAAATCAGATAAGCTGAGCTCAAAGCGTATCTTTGGTAATTACTAATTCGGTGGGCAAAGTACTAAATGTAATCTCTTTTAAGGCTCTGTTTGTCTTTACAGTAAGATCAGCAATACCTATTTCAGAAATTCATAAATAAATGAATCCGGATCATAGTAGTCCTTTGGTGAATGATAGCTATATATAATCTTCCTTCTTTGACTTTCAAAATTTTAATGAAAAAAAATGTTCAAGAAAAAGTGAACCCATGCTCTTTTTAAAAAGTTATTTCAAGGATACATATTTATATTTGGTTTGCTAATAGGTTGACATAAGCTTAGACGCATCTGCATAATGTATGTTTGTGCATATATGTTTATATATCCAGACACTAGGTGCCTGAGGGTGCATATGTACACACACACACACACACACACACACACACACACACACACATGCACAACACCTCAAATTAACTGCAGATGTGGTATTTGGTTTCAGCATTAATTTTCAGCCCCTCCTCACTAAGAAATTATTATTGCTAAACTGAATAAACATCACTCTGTCTTCTATTGTAAACACACCTGCTGGTGAGAGTCTTCCCAGGGCCCCTAAGTCAGCAGCTCTTAAACTCAGGTGCTGGCTGAGCTGGAGCAGCAGCCCCAGTTCACTAGTTGCTGTGAGAAACAGAGCACCATCCTCCTTAGACAAAACTAGTAAGCCACTTTAGGATTTCATCCAGCGTCCGGACGAGAGCAGGAATGCCACGCCCAGCGCTGTGCCCCCAGTGACGGTAAGAACCATTTGCCACACCTGTGCGATAATACCCACACTCAGCTCTTCTGACATATTTGGTTGCTAACTAGATCATATCACTAATCGAGTTTCAGTGTAATTATTCATGCATGTCTCTTTCTCCTGTGCAAGACCATGAGTTTTTGTGTACATAGAGCATGGACATTTCTGTGTCTCTAGTAAATGGCAACCCACTCCAGTGTTCTTGCCTGGAGAATCCCAGGGACGGGGGAGCCTGGTGGGCTGCTCTCTATGGGGTCTCATGGAGTCGGACACGAATGAAGCGACTTAGCAGCAGCAGCAGTGTCTAGCCTGCAATGTATGGCTCCTGGCACATACTGGATTAGGATGGATGAATGGATGGACATATGGATGGATGGACAGATGGATGGGTGGCACATTTGCTGTTTTGGCTCTCTTAGGTTGGACAAAAATTTGTTCAGGTTTTTCCATAGGTGTTACAAAAAAAACTGAATGAAATTTTTGGCCAACCCAATATGTCAACCTTGATCCAAAGTATAGGAGAATTTTTAAAAATAATATTTACCCTATTTTTAAAGATTTGCAAGTATTATCTTGTCCATGACAAGAGGCTGAGTCTTTGACAATCAGTAGCCTGGAAAATCCCATGGATGGAGGAGCCTGGTAGGCTGTAGTCTATGGGATCTCGAAGAGTCTGACACGACTGGGCAACTTCACTTTCACTTTTCACTTTCCTGCTTTGGAGAAGGAAATGGCAACCCACTCCAGTGTTCTTGCCTGGAGAATCCCAGGAATGGGGGAGCCTGGTGGGCTGCCGTCTATGGGGTCGCACAGAGTCGGACACGACTGAAGCGACTTAGCAGCAGCAGCATGTGGTTATGCTGCCCTGTGTACCATTCTTGTATCTATCACTTTCTACCTCAAAACTGTGATCTTCTGCCCACTGTAATATGACTTCTGTTGCCAGGCATTCCTCCTAGAAGGGGGTCAGAATATGCCAGCCCACCATGTGCCACTTTGATGTAAACATTATTTTGAGTTGAAGGAAATTGAGAAATTTCAAACACGGGAAAAGGTTCCTAACCTTCCCAAATCTGTCTAAAACAGGGCATAATTTTCCCTTACTGAAGATGCCCCCATCTCACATCACAAAGAGAACAATCCTTTTTAAAAAAAACATTTGTTTATGTATTTATTTGACTGTGTCAACTCAGATCCCTGCAGCACAGTTCAGTTCAGTCACTCAGTCGTGTCCAACTATTTGCAACCCCATGAATCACAGCACGCTCAAACTCGTGTCCATTGAGTCGTTGATGCCTTCCAACAGTGTCATCCTCTGTTGTCCCCTTCTCCTCCTGCTCAACCTTTCCGAGCATCAGGGTCTTTTCAAATGAGTCAGCCCTTCACATCAGGTGGCAGAACCAAATGCCATGATCTTGGTTTTCTGAATATTGAGCTTTAAGCCAACTTTTTCACTGTCCTCTTTCACTTTCATCAGGAGGCCCTTAAGTTCCTCTTCACTTTCTGCCATAAGGGTGGTGTCATCTGCATATCTGAACCTATTGATATTTCTCCCAGAAATCTTGATCCCAGCTTGTGCTTCTTCTAGCCCAGCGTTTCTCATGATGTACTCTGCATATTAGTTAAATAAGCAGGGTGACAATATACAGCCTTGACGTACTCCTTTTCCTATTTGGAACCAGTCTGTTGCTCCATGTCCAGTTCTAACTGTTGCTTCCTGACCTGCATACAGGTTTCTCAAGAGGCAGGTCAGGTGGTCTGGTATTTCCATCTCTTTCAGAATTTTCCACAGTTTATTGTGATCCACACAGTCAAAGGCTTTGGCATCGTCAATAAAGCAGAAATAGATGTTTTTCTGGATCTCTCGCTTTTTCCATGATCCAGCAGATGTTGGCAATTTGATCTCTCATTCCTCTACCTTTCAGCTTGAACGTCTGGAAGTTCACAGTTCACATATTGCTGAAGCCTGGCTTGGGGAATTTTGAGCATTACTTTACTAGCATGTGAGATGAGTGCAATTGTGAGGTAGTTTGAGGACCTTTTCCAGTCCTGTGGCCACTGCTGAGTTTTCCAAATTTGCTGGCGTATTGAGTGCAGCACTTTCATAGCATCATCTTTTAGGATTTGAAATAGCTTAACTGGAATTCCATCACCTCCACTAGCTTTGTTCATAGAGATGCTTCCTAAGGCCCACTTGACTTCACATTCCAGGATGTCTGGCTCTAGTTGAATGATCACACCATCATGATTATATGGGTCATGAAGATCTTTTCTGTACAGTTCTTCTGTGTATTCTTGCCACCTCTTCTTAATATCTTCTGCTTATGTTAGGTCCATGCGATTTCTGTCCTTTATCAAGCCCATCTTTGCATGAAATGTTCCCTTGGTATCTCTAATTTTCTTGACGAGACCTCTAGTCTTTCCCATTCTGTTGTTTTCCTCTATTTCTTTACATTGATCTCTGAGGAAGGCTTTCCTGTCTCTCCTTGCTATTCTTTGGAACTCTGCATTCAAATGGGCATATCTTTCCTTTTTGTGCTTCCCTGGTGGCTCAGATGGCAAAGCATCTGCAGCACATGGGGTCTTCACTACATCAGACCAGATCTCTTGTTGCAGCTTGCGGGCTCTGTAGTTGTGGCACATAAGCTTAATTGCCCCATGTCATGCAGTAATCTTAATTCTGAGACCAGGGGTCAAACCCATGTCCCCTGCATTGCAAGGCAGAATCTTAACCACTGGAGCACCAGGGACATCCCAAGAATAATCTTTATGAGCAGAGATAGTTCTGGGATGTGTCAAGCATAAACAGAAGCTTACTAAATAACTCCTACTTTCCCCTAGTTCAGTTCAGTTCAGTTCGGTTCAGTTTAGTCGCTCAGTTGTATCCAACTCTTTGCGACCCCATGGACTGCAACATGCCAGGCTTCCCTGTCCATCACCAACTCCCAGAGCATGCTGAAACTCATGTCTTTTGAGTCAGTGGTGCCATCCAACCATCTCATCCTCTGTCATCCCCTTCTTCTGCTTTCAGTCTTTCCCAGCATCAGAGTCTTCTCCAGTGAGTCAGTTCTTCACAACAGGTGGCCAAAGTATTGGAGTTTCAGCTTCAGCATCAGTCCTCCAATGAATATTCAGGACTGATTTCCTTTAGGATGGACTGGTTGGATCTCCTTGCAATCCAAGGGACTCTCAAGAGTCTTCTGCAACACCACAGTTCAAAAACATCAATTCTTCAGCACTCAGCTTTCTTTATAGTCCAACTCTTACATCCATACATGACTACTGGAAAAACCATAGCTTTGACTATTCAGATCTTGCTCAGCAAAGTAATGTCTCTGCTTTTTAATATGCTGTCTAGGATGGCCATAGCTTTTCTTCCAATGAGCAACCCTGCCCCTCCCCCCCCCCAAATATTTATCTTCTCATAGTTTACCACTCCTAGAAGCCCAAACACCTTTTCTTTGTCAAGTCACGTCTTCATAATTTATCACCCTTTGTTAAAATGGTATATAAACCTCTGAGTCTAACTGCCTCTTTGGAACTTCATTTCTTTTCTATGAACTCCTTGTGTACATGTCGACATTAGCATCAAATAAAATGCACATGCCTTTTGTTCGGTTAATCTGTTTTTCAGTTTAATTTGCAGATGCAAGTTGCAGAATCTAAGAGGGTAGAGGAAATTGTTTCCTCTCCTGCACACTTTGTTATCTCTTTCCTGACCTTATTTTGGAGTGTGGGAGCTCAGAATAAACTGTAACATAGGTGTCCCCAGAAGGAACTAGAAGGCTTGTAAATGAACACCTTACCTAATTAATATACAAGTACCTGAGAGGTTGAGCTACTCTGAAAAATTTCTCAGACCCTGAGACAGTACTTTGTAGCCACCAGTTCATGACTGTTCTCTTGTGTCTCCTCTCCCTTCCCCTCTCTCCTCCCTGACAGGGGTTACAGTTTGGTACCTTTCTTTTTCCTTTCCTCCTCCCTTTTCCATAACTCCTGGGGATCTGGTTAGAGACCTCACATCAGTCTCTAGGATGTGCTAATCTGCTGATTAGAAACCCACCCACTCACCAGGCCTACATGGATTTCCTCCTCAACATGTCATCAACCCCAACTTAGCTTATGTAATGACCCAGCCCTTCAAAACCAGTGACTACTGACATCACAGCCTTTGACTGGCTGTTCTCTGCCCACCACCTTCTCATTTACAGTAGTCGCTGGAAACTAGACAAGGAAGCTTCAGCATCTAAAATAAATGCCTAAGAGACACAGACAGGGAACAAAAACACCAAGGGGGAGAAGCAGGAGGAGCAGGAGGAATTGGGAGTTTGGGACTGACATACATACATTATTAATACCGTGTATAAAATGAGAGCGTATTGTATAGCACAGGGAACTCTAGTCAGTGCTCTGTGGTGACCTGAATGGGAAGGAAGTCCAAAAGGGAGGGGATATATGTATATGCATGTCTGATTCATTTTCCGGTACAGCAGACACTAATACATGGAGAAGGACGTGGCAACCCACTCCAGTATTCTTGCCTAGAGAATCCTGTGGACAGAGGAGCCTGGTGGGCTGCTGTCCATAGGGTCCCACAGAGTCGGACATGTCTGAAGTGACTTAGCATGCAGGCATGCATTGGAGAAGGAAATGGCAACCCACTCCAGTATTCCTGCCTGGAGAATCCCAGGGACAGAGGAGCCTGGTGGGCTGCTGTCTACGGGGTTGCACAGGGTCGGACACGACTGAAGCGACTTAGCAGCAGCAGACACTAATACAACACTGTAAAGCAGCTATACTCCCATAACATTAATTTAATGCAATTAAATTTTAAAAATAAAATCAATTCCTGGAGGATCAGGCCTCATTGTTATTAACCAGTAACCTCCCCCCAGGACTGGAAGGATTTTCAGAAAATGTCTTTAGCTGTGTCTCTTAAAGGGACATGGAGGCAACTCCTACCACTCCTGCTATCTCAGCAACCACTGGCCCTGCCTGGGAAGAACCTCAGAATTCAGGGCTCCTGGAATATCCCCATGCTCCCAACACCCTTCAGTGGCCTTGCAGAAGGTGGGTCCCAGTGATGGGCTGTTTTTAGCTCTCACTCCCCTCTTTATTTCCTAAGATTTACAGGAAGAAAGGAGCAGGGGAAGAAAGTCAACTTTACACCATCATCTTCAAGACAGTTATCTTCCCTTTGAGTATCAAAGTGACTACCAGCAAAATTTTAACCCTCTACCCATTTTCCCGAAACTGGAGGGGGAACTTTATCCCCATGCTGTTAGTCTTTTATTTGTCTAGCCATCTTCAGCAAATGTTAAGAGTTCCCTGCTGCCCTTGGTGCCTTTCATCTTTTGTGATCAAGTCCAGACACTTACAGCCCAAAGGAGGATCAGGTCAAATGTGCACTGACCCCAAAGTAGGCTTCACCCAGGCCCTGCTTTCCTATCTGGTGGGTTATGCTGCACAGCCTAGGAGGAGACGATCTCAAGAGCTTTTATACTCCCTTCATTCAAAAAGGGAGAGTAGGACTTCCCTTGTAATCCAGTGGTTAAGACTCTGTGCTTCCAATATAGGTGGCATGTGTGCGATCTCTGGTCAGGAAACTAAGATCCCATATGACCTATGTCACAGACAAAACTGAAAAAAAAAAAGCAGAGAGGGGGTAGTCGGGGGGTGGGAGGGTGTCAGTACCTACAGTGATTAAAAACATGGGCTCAGGAGTCAAATTGCCTAAATTTGAGGCCCAGTTCTGCCACTGCCATCTCTGTGGCTTTGCACAGACCACCAGCTTATCTCAGACTTCATTGTCACATAGAGATGTGGGAGCTGAACTGAGCTCATCTGGGTAAAAGCTTTCAGTGCAGGGCAAGCTCTCAATGTCAGGGGTGACACCTGGAGCTCACTTCTGTCTCCCACTACTCTTCCTCAAGGTCTCTTAATTCTCCAATGTCAAGGTAGAAGCCATTTTCCAGTGCCAAAGACAAACCTCCCAAATGATGTTACCCAGCTCCCAATGCATGAAGAAACATTGGCCCCTCCCTATCTGACAGTTTAAAATTAATTTCATTCACCCCTGGGAAAGGTGGGGAAGGGTAGAGACCAAGTGGGTGGGGCCATGTCACTCTGCATTCCCAGTCTTGCCAGATCCTTCTTCTTGTTCAGTCTCTTAAGTCGTGTCCAACTTTTTGCAACCTCATGGGCTGCAGCATGCCAGGCTTCCCTGTCGTTCACCATCTCCTGGCATTTGCTCAAACTCATGTCTATTGAGTTGGTGATCCCATCCAACTATCTCATCCCCTTCTCCTCCTGCCTTCACTCTTTCCCAGCATGAGGGTCTTTCCCAATCAGTCAGCTCTTCACATCAAGTGGCCAAAGTCTTGGAGCTTCAGCTTCACCATCAGTCCTTCCAGTGAATATTTAGGGTTTATTTCCTTCAGGGCTGACTGATTTGGTCTCCTTTCTGTCCAAGGGACTCATAAGTGTCCTCTCCAGCAGCACAATTTGAAACCATCAATTCTCCAGCTCTCAGCCTTCTTTATAGCTTTATAGTCCTACTCTCACATCTATACATGACTACTGGAAAAACCATAGCTTTGACTATACAGACCTTTGTCAGCCAAGTAATGTCTTTGCTTTTTAATATGCTGTCTAGATTTGTCATAGCTTTTCTTCCATGGGGCAAGCGTCTTTTAATTTCATGGCTGCAGTCACCGTGTGCAGGGATTTTGGAGCCCACGGAAAGAAAGTCTATCACTGCTTCCATTGTTTCCCCATCTATTTGCTATGAAGTCATGGGACCAGATGCCGTGACGTTAGTTTCATGAATGTTGAGTTTTAAGCCAGCGCCTTCACTCTCCTCTTTCACCTTCATCAAGAAGCTCTTTAGTTCCTCCTCGCTTTGTGCCACTAGAGTGGTATCATCTGCATATCTGAGGTTGTTGATATTTCTCCTGGCAGTCTTGATTCCAGCTTGTAATTCATGCAGTCTGGCGTTTTGCACGATTCACTTTTCTCTGGTGGTTCAGATGGTAAAGAATCCTCCTGCAATGCACAAGACCTGGGTTTGATCCCTGGGTCAGGAAGATCCTCTGTAGAAAGAAATGGCAGCTCATTCTAGCATTCTTGCCTGGTAAAGCCCCTAGACAGAGGAGCCTGGCAGGCTACAGTCCATGGGTCACAAAGAGTCTGACGCAACTGAGCGACTGTTACTTCATTCTGCATGTAAGTTAGATAGGCAGAGTGACAACATACAGCCTTGACATACTCCTTTCCCAATTTTGAAGCAGTCAACTTTGCCAGGTTGGCAGTGGAAGATCCTTACCCTCGTAAGTCCTCCATACAGGAGGGTGAGAAACACCATGAAGCTGTCATGTCCTGGCCTTGCTGAGAGTTACAGGGATGGTTTTGGCAAGAGGCATCTCTAGAGCACTTTATCCCAAAGCTATCAGCATAAAAGAGAATGTAAAGAAGATAATCCTGAAAATCCTAAAGCCTTTTAAGAGGGATTATCAGACAGGAAGGAGTTTCTTAGACTCTAAAAAGACAGTTCATGGTTGGAAAAGCCCTGGATGATGACTCAGAAGACAGGGGTTTCAAAACAAACTTCAGCTTTAAGAAGGGTGGCCTTGGAACTTCCCTGGTGGTCCACTGGTTAAGACTGTGTGCTCCCAAAGTAGAGGCACAAATTCAATCCGTGGTTGGGGAACTAAGATCCCACTTGCCACGCACTGTGGCCAAAACAAAAGAACTGTGGCCTTGACCAAGACAGCTAAATGGGGGACCATGGTTTTCTCAACTCTATGAAGGGGAATAGTTCCTTGTTCAGCAGTTTGCTGTGAAAATTTGTGGGGATCTGTGTGAAAGACACTTAAAAATGATGATGTACCATACAATATTATTATTATAAATTATAAATAATAATGAAAGTCAAAAGGAAAGTCTGGAACTTAAGAGTTCTTCAGTGTTTCTCAAAATTGTCTAAGAATACAGGAATTTTTTTTTTAGGTCAGTGTTTTTGAAACTTCATTTAACATGACCATCAATAAGAAAAGTCATTTTACAGTAGGAGCCAGGATACATATACACATATCTGTATATGTGCATGTGTATTAATTCTCCAGAGAAACAAGACCAATAGGTATACAGAGAGATTTAGTAAAACATTGGCTCATGTAATTATGGTGGCTGAAAAGTCTTATGATCTGCTCTCTATCAACTATAAAAAATCCCAGGAAGCCAGCATGCATGCATGCTAAGTTGTTTCAGTCGTGTCCAACTCTGTGCCACCCTATAGACTACAGTCTGTCAGGCACCTCTGCCCATGGAATTCTCCAGGCAAGAATGCTGGAGTGGGTAGCCATTCCCTTCTCCAGAGGATCTTCATGACCCAGGGATTGAATCCACGTCTCTTTTGTCTCCTGCATTGGCAGGTGTGTTCTTTGCCACTAGCACCACCCAGGAAGCCCTCCAGGAAGCTGGGGGTGCAGAGTATAGTCGGAGTCTGAAGGCCCGTAAACTAGGAACACCAAGGGCAAAGACTGATGCCACAACTCAGTCAGTCAGAGGCTGAATTCAGATTTTCTCTACCTTTTTGTTCTATCCAGGGCACCAACAGATTGAATGATGCTCTCCTACTTTGGAGGAGGGCAATCTGCTTTATTCTTATGGCAGAAAGTGAAGAAGAACTAAAGAGCCTCTTGATGAAAGTGAAAGAGGAGAGTGAAAAAGTTGGCTTAAAACTCAACATTCAGTAAACTAAGATCATGGCATCTGGTCCCATCACTTCATGGCAAATAGATTGGGCAACAGTGACAGACTTTATTTTTTTGAGCTTCAAAATCACTGCAGATAGTGACTGAAGCCATGAAATTAAAAGATGATTGCTACCTGGAAGAAAAGCTATGACCAACCTAGACAGCATATTAAAAAGCAGAGACATTACTTTGCTGACAAAGTCCGAATAGTCAAAGCTATGGTTTTTCCCGTAGTCATGTATGGATGTGAGAGTTGGACCACAAAGAAAGATTAGCACTGAAGAAATTATGCTTTTGAACTGTGGTGTTGGAGGACTCTTGAGAGTCCCTTGGACAGCAAGGGGTACTGGGGAAATGAACACATTTTCAATAGGTTTCCCATATTTTTCTACATTTGCTTCTTTTTGTCCCCCTTCTCTACAAGGATGGTATTTTAAAAAATTAATGCACATTAAATTAAATGTGCATTAATTAATCACATTTAATCAAACCAGTCCATCCTAAAGGAAATCAGTCCTGAATATTCATTGGAAGGACTGATGCTGAAGCTGAAACTCTAATACTTTGTCCACCTGATGAGAAGAGCTGACTTGTTAGAAAAGACCCTGATGGTGGGAAAGATTGAAGGCAGAAGGAAAAGGGGACAACAGAGGATGAGATGATTGGATGGCATCACCAACTCGAAGAGCATAAGTTTCATCACTAATCTGGGAGTTAGTGATGGACAGGGAAGCCTGATGTGCTACTGTCCAGGGAGTCTCAAAGAGTCAGACACACCAGAGCAACTGAACTGAACTGAATCTGCTTTACAAAGTCCACAGTTCAAATGCTAATCTCTTCCAGAAACACTCTCACAGACATCTGAGCAACTCTTGGGCCATCAGGTAGACACCTGAAATTAACCATTACAGCAATCAAAAACAAACATTTCACGGTGTAATACTTACCTTGAAAATAACATGGACTCTGATATGTCCCATTGTTGTTGTTCTACTTGAAATAAAATGCTGATCATAAATCTTTAAAATGACTTTTTAAAATACCAATGGGTCAAAACTACAGCTTGAGAAACACTAGTGCAAATTAGTAGATTAGATTAGATTAGTAGTGTAGGTTCACTGTCTGGCCTGTAAAGAGCAGTCCATGGGGTCAGACACAACTGAGCAACTGAACAACAACTCTGAAGGGCTTGATAATAAATGTTTTAGGCTTTGTAGGCCATAGAGTTTTTGTTGCAGAAGACAGTCACAGACCATGCATAAATGAATGAGAACGGCTGTGTTTCAGTAAAACTCATTTACAAAAACAGGTGACCAACCCACCAGCCATAGTCTGCTGACCCCTGGTCTAGATGAACTGAGGTTTTTTTGGCAAAAACGTGCTAAAGGACTATGAGACTGTAATGCAGATAACCTTAAAAACCTCCTGGGTCTCTAAGACCTTGCAGAGCTTGCTGACAACCTCAGTTTGGCCTCCTGTATCAATCCACTCTCCCAGAGAGAGAGAGTTCTTCCAGCAGCAGAAATAGCCAGCCCTGTGTCTCATGACAAGTACTCCTCCCAGTGCAAATCAGCAACCTGGCATCTGGTCGTGAATTGAATTAGTGTGAGTCATTGCCCGAGAGCCTGATCAGACTTGAGTGATAAAAAGAGTCATGTTCCGGAGCCTGCAAAACCAAGGACTGGATTCCAAAATGTCTCATCTCATGAAGCACTGCCTTCCCAGTTCTGCTCCTTCCCCCGCAGCCCCAGCCTGGAGAAACAAGATTGGCAGAGTATTAACTATGGAAATCAAAACAATTGTGCACTGGAATAGGCACTTCCATTTTCAGTTGTTGTTCAGTTGCTAAGTTGTGTTGAACTCTTCGTGACTGCTTAGACTGCAGCACACCAGGCTTCCCTGTCCTTCACCAACTCCCAGAGTTTGCTCAAACTCACTTCCATTGAGTCGGTGATGCCATCCAACCACCTCATCCTCCTGCCCTCAATCTTTCCCAGCATTAGTCGAGTCTTTGACTAGAAGGAAGGAAATTGCAATGATGTCTCTGGAGAAGGACACATTCTTACCCAAAGCTGCTTTTTGGCAATCTACATGGTCTTTTAGTTTCATCCTCCAGAAAGTCATGATGTCTTTATTTCAAAGTGAGCAGAGGGACTTCCCTGGTGGCTAAGACTCTGAGTTCCCAATGCAGGGGGCCCAGGTTTCATGCCTAGTCAGGGAACTAGATCTCATATGCCACAATTAAAGATCCCATATGCCACAACTAAGATCTCATGCAACCAAGTAAATAAATAAGTATTTTAAGAAGAAGTGTCCAAGCTATAATTTAAAAAATATAATAATGAGCAGAGCAGAGCCCGGTGGCTTTTGACACGAACAACCTATTGTCCTGCAGCTCCACTCAAGAGAACCAGTGATTTTGACCTCTGTTGGCACCTTGCTTAGTGCCTTAAAGGCATAGGGTTTATTATGAGCTCACCAAGGGGTCAGAAAGCTCTTTCATAAAGGACCAGATAATAAATGGTTTAGGTTTGCAACCCAGAGGCAAAAGCAAAGACCTATAGAAGCATTTCAAATGTAATCATTTAAAAAGGTGAAAATCATTCCTGGTTCATTGGGCACTACAAATACAAGAGGAGAGCTACATTTGGCCCATAGGCAGTAGTCTGCCAACCCCTGGTTTAGAGGAATGCAGCACACAACAGTAGCATAGCAACATTCTTCAACTGGAAAAACAATGACAGATTTGGCTTTTGAAATATATCCTTTCAAAGTCATTGCCCTTTCTAATGGGTAGTATTAACTGAAGGGAATTTATTATACTGGAATAAGGATAGTAAAGTAATGCTCAAAATTCTCCAAGCCAGGCTTCAGCAATACGTGAACCATTAACTTCCAGATGTTCAAGCTGGTTTTAGAAAAGGCAGAGGAACCAGAGATCAAATTGCCAACATCCACTGGATCATAGAAAAAGCAAGAGAGTTCCAGGAAAACATCTGTTTCTGCTTTCTTGACTATGCCAAAGCCTTTGACTGTGTGGATCACAATAAACTGTGGAAAATTCTGAAAGAGATGGGAATACCAGACCACCTGACCTGCCTCTTGAGAAACCTATATGCAGGTCAGGAAGCAACAGTTAGAACTGGACATGGAGCAACAGACTGGTTCCAAATAGGAAAAGGAGTATGTCAAGGCTGTATGTTGTCACCCTGTTTATTTAACTCGTATGCAGAGTACATCATGAGAAACACTGGGCTGGAAGGAGCACAAGCTGGAATCAAGATTGCCAGGAGAAGTATCAAGAACCTCAGATATGCAGATGACATCAGCCTTATGGCAGAAAGTGAAGAGGAACTCAAAAGCCTCTTGATGAAAGTGAAAGAGGAGAGTGAAAAAGTTGACTTAAAGCTCAACATTCAGAAAACGAAGATCATGGCATCCAGTCCCATCACTTCATGGGAAAAACATGGGGAAACAGTGGAAATAGTGTCAGACTTTATTTTTGGGGCTCGAAAATCACTGTAGATGGTGACTGAAGCCCTGAAATTAAAAGATGCTAACTCCTTGGAAGAAAAGTTATGACCAACCTAGATAGCATATTGAAAAGCAGAGACATTACTTTTCCATGAAGGTCCGTCTAGTCAAGGCTATGGTTTTTCCTGTGGTCATGTATGGATGTGAGAGTTGGACTGTGAAGAAGGCTGAGTGCCGAAGAATTGATGCTTTTGAACTGTGGTGTCAGAGGAGACTCTTGAGAGTCCCTTGGACTGCAAGGAGATCCAACCAGTCCATTCTGAAGGGGATCAGTCCTGGGTGTTCATTGGAAGGACTGATGCTAAAGCTGAAATTCCAGTACTTTGGCTACCTCATGCGAAGAGTTGACTCATTGGAAAAGACTCTGATCCTGGGAGGGATTGGGGGCAGGAGAAGGGGACGACCGAGGATGAGATGGCTGGATGGCATCACTGACTTGATGGATGTGAGTCGAGTGAACTCTAGGAGTTGGTGATGGACAGGGAGGCCTGGCGTGCTGCAGTTCATGGGGTCGTAAAGAGTTGGACATAACTAAATGACTGAACTGAACTGAAGGATATTTACTGGATTAAAAGTTAAGTACATAATTTAACATTAGAAGGTCTTAAAAATGAAATTATATGGTTAATTTTCTTATAAATATTCTTTATGATATATTGTAAAAATATGATATTTTAATCTTGTGGATTTAGAACAAGTTCTAGTCAATAAGTTGAAGACACAGGTATAGTGCTAAAGAGTAAAATACCATGAAAATTCTATATTCCTGAGATCCATACAATGAGGTGAGAAGGAAAAATGTTTAGAATCTGGCTAGTAGAGCAGAAGTCACCATGTAGATTGGACATGGTTATCCTGTTATGGACCCTTGAGCACATGATAATGATATGGAAGAAGCAAAGCCGCATGCAGATAAGGTAGAAAGATAACGTGGGATGAGCTTCAAATGGTCTTTTGAGTCCCATTGGAAGGAAGTACTGTAGTGGGGTTGGGTGGAGAACAAAAAGTGAAATAGTGAAAAACTATGATGGAAAATATAGAAAAGAAGCTGGGTCCTTATTAACGACAATGTTTAGGACACTAAATATGCCTGCCTAACCATCCATCTTCATGATTCCGTGTCATCCCATCTGTTCTGCTCATCACCATTCCTGCTGGGCTGAGGCAGTATAAGAAGGAAAAGAATCAAATAGAAATTTTAGTTAAGGAGAGGAGCATGGTCTTCACTGGGAAAAACAGACACAAACCCCAGGGCTGAAAGATGAGATGGGGCTCAAAGTTGGAGAATGAATGCAAAGATCTGAAGCCAACAAGAGCAATAATGTATATAAATACAGAATCAGAACCAGTAGTTCAGGACAAAGGTCATGGGGATATAATGTACAGCATGGAGGAAATGGCAACCCACTCCAGTACTCTTGCCTGGAAAATCCCATGGACAGAGGAGCGTGGTAAGCTACAGTCCATGGGGTTGCAGAGTCAGACACAACTGCGCAACTTCACTTCATGGTGACTATAGTTAATAATACTGCATTGCTATTTGAATGTTGCTAGGAAAATAAATCATAAAAGTTCTCATCACATGAAAAAAAAGTGTGACTATGTATGGTGACAGATATTAACTAGGCATATTGTGACCATTTCACAGTATATACAGATATTGAATTTTTATGTTGTATACCTGAAATTAATATGATGTTAAGTGTTAATTATATCTTGATAAAGAAATAATTTAAAAAATAAATGATCACCATGAGAAACAGATAATCATCCTTAAAAAAAGAAAGCAGCAGAGAAGCACTTTAAGGTGAGCCAGACATTCTGGACGTGCTTCCCCCTGAGGTATCACTATCCTGAAGCAGCTCAGAGCCAAGAGACTAAGAGGTCGAGTATAAGTTGTGTCTAAGGGGCTGAGAGGCTGAGCAGAGGTGCTGGCAATCTCACAGCGCTGGGAAGGCAGAAATTCAAGGTCAGAGCTCACCAAATAGATGGAGCCCTGGTAAGCACACCAGAGCGCTGATGAACTGGAAAGAGACTATCCATCCTAAAAACTGAAACCAGCCTTCAAACTGCTCAGTCACAAACTGGATTGAAGAGATCTGACTCAATGCTGCCTACCAGAAAGAAAAAATAAACTCTTTGTGGAATGTCAGCCAGAGCCTCATATGATCTTGATAATTTCCCATACATAATATTTGACTCTCAATAAAGAAGTTATCATGTGTTCTAGGAGTTAAGAAAAGTGACTGAAAACTAAAAATCAAGAGAGAAAACAGAAAAGATGACAAACTTGATAATTTCATTTTGAAAAGAGACTAATGAAAGTATAAAAATTAAGGACTAATTAAGTTAATTAGTAGATGAGCAGATTAGACACAGTAGAAAAGAGGATTAGTAACTGTAAGATAGGTCAATAGAAAATATTCAGATCAACTTACGTAGAGAAAAAAGCATCAAAGTGTATAAACGTTTATATTAGACCTGAGATACATTAAGAAGATCTAATATTTGTAATATTTGGATACCAGAAGGAAATGATTAAAAATTGGAGCAGAAGCTATATTTGAAGAGATAATTGAGAATAACCTCAGAAAAGTGAAAAAAATCATGAAATCAAAGATTGAGAATGTTATTTGAACTCTATACAGAGTTAAAAAGAAACTTCTTATAGACAAAAATATTCCAAGGCCAGATGACTTGAATACAGATTGACTAGAAGGAAATGGCAACCCACTCCAGCATCCTTGCCTGGAGAATCCCAGGGACTGGGGAGCCTGTTGGGCTGCCGTCTGTGGGGTCGCACAGAGTCAGACACGACTGCTGCAACTTAGCAGCAGCAGCAGCAGCAGATTATCTTCAGTGAGAAACATACTTCTAAAATTCTGGATGTAAATGATGAATGTATTTTTTCTCACCCATCACAGAACAGACAGGAGCTTTTTTTCCTGCATCTTGCTTCAATTCTTCACCAGCAAAACACATGTGGAACCTTCCAAAGCAAACTCCAAGGCCAGATGTCTCCACTGAAGAATAGTTACAAATATTAAAGGAAAGACCACAACAGTCTTATATAAGACCTTTCAGAGAACAGAGTGAATACTTTGTAATTAATACTAAGAGGTCAGTGTAATTTTGATTCCCCATACTGGCAATACATTATAAGAAATGAAAATTACAGGTACATCTTTCTCAGAAAACTATTGTTTCACACAGAGATCAAGGGTATATTAAAAAAAAAAACCTTTCCTTGCTAAATTTACTTAAAGTACTACATTAGGATCAATTTTAAACTTATTCAAAGAATAAATATTGGTTTAAAATTCAGAAATCAATTGATTCAATTCATCCTATTAATAGAAGAAAGAAAAACCAAATAATTTTCTCAATAGATGAAGAAAAAATATTCGACAAAATTCAACCCTGATTTGTTATTTAAAGAATAATCTTTTAGCAAACTAACTATAAAAAGGAGCCTCCTTATCTGACAGAGTATCGACAACACACCAAAAACAAACATCATATTTAATGATCAATTATTACAGTTTTTATCAACAATTAGGATGAAGAAAATGACTCTGCCCTCTCCATTCCTGTTTAATATTGTATTGAAGGCTGTGACCTCTGCAGTATATTACTACAAAATAAACATAATGGATTAAAAAGGAATAAAATAAAGTTGTCACAGAAAACATGGTTTTACACAAAGAGAAGTTTTTTTTAAAATATATAAATCATTAGAATTAGTAAATAAATTTAGTAAGGTGATTAGATAAAAATTAATATTAAAAAATAAATTTATTCCCATTGCCCAGCATCCAACAATTTTTACAAATGAATTAAACAAATAATACCATGTAGGATAGTATCCCAAAAGTCCTAATGCCTAGAAATAAACAATGTGCAAGGCTTTTACAGTGCAGAAGAACAATATTAAAAGAAAACAGATGAAACCTAAATAAGTGTTAAGACTATATCCTAAGACTATATCCTGTTTCATGGATTAGAAGAGACAGTGTTGCAAATTTGTTGATTTTTCCAGGTTGATTTTAATACCAGGAGGTTTATTTTTGGGAACTAAGAATCTGAATTTTGAATTTCATGTGGAAATGCCAAATACCAGAGGTAGCCAGAATAAACTTGAAATATTTACACCAACTGATGTCAAAACTGGTTATAAAGACATTGTAATTAATATATTAATTAGTGCAAGAACAGACAAGTAGGCCAGTGAAACAGAGTAAAAGCCCATAGAATTATACATAAAACACACTTGCTTTATGACAGAATTAAAAGAGGATATTGTTGACAGTAATGATGCTGGATCAACTTAAGGTTTATATGAAAAAATAAAACACGGTAAACCAAAACATGAGTCTTACCTCAACCCACATACACAGCTCAAGTTTAAATGGACTAGTGAAGGTGCAGAAGAATATCTTTAGGACCATTTAATTTAGCAAAGATTTCTCAAACAGGAAAATATAGACACCATTTATAAAGGAAAACAGATACATTGGCCACTTTTTGAGAGAATGGAATTACAAACCACATTTGGAGAATATATTTTAATCTATATCACGAACAAAAGACTCAACCAGAACCCAAAGAGAATATAAGAATAAAGAAAATATTGATAGAAAAAAAAGAAAAAATATATTGAAAATCAGAAAAAAGATTTGAACAGCCACTATTAAAAACATATAATAATCACTAGAATAGGTAAAATTAAAAGGATTGACCATATCAAAATGGTCAGTTGTAGAGAAACTGAAATCTTCATGCTCTCCTGGTAGAATGCACATATATTAGGGCAGCTTCTCCAGGAAACTACGCAGCATTACCTGCTAAGGCTGGACGTACTTATACTCTGTGGTTCAGCACTTCCTCTCCTAGGAACAGATAGATGTGCCCAACAGAAATGAACACACAGGCTCACCAGTAGACACGATTAAGAAGACTCACGGCGACTTTATTGATAATAGCCAAAATAGCCATCCGTAGAAGAAGGAATAAATAAGTGGAATGTTTTACAGCAATGAGATGAATGAGTTCCTTCTACACGAAAGATATGAATAAATCTTATAAAAAGAATAAGCAAAAAAACCTGCTTGATTTCACTTACATGAAGCTCAAATACAGGTGAGGCTCGTGTACGGTGTTAGAAATTAGGAGAGGGGAGACCGGTAGAACGGCATGGTGGGAACTGACAATACAGCCACCAACTGACCTGATTTACCTGTGGCTGAGACCTCAGTCAGGGTATTCAGTGTTTAAACTGGGTTAATCTCGAACAAACTTGAATGCTTTGGTCACTATAATTGGCAGGATCTTGTGTGGTGCCTCTGTTGAGCTGTGGATCTCTTTCTACTCCAGAGTGGCGCTTACGTGGCAATCACTTTGTGATAAGCTGTCTGGCTATACCTGTGTAACCTGTTGTCTTCCTTTTTTTCATATACGCATCACTAATAAATTTACTAAGCAAACTATCTAGCATTTATGTGAGGGTATTCAGAAAATTATCCCCAAATCCTATATTGATTTATGTGTGCTTTTTCTGCTGACTGGAAAGACTCTTCCTCATTAAGCTCATGCTTATTCACTCACTATATATTTGATCAGTCCCTACCACCTGGTAAGCACTGTTCCAGGGCCTGGGAATACACAAGTGAGCAATGCTTGTATTCTTAGGGAGCTTTCATTCAAGGAGCAGGAACAAACAAACAAAAAGCCATTACAAAACATACCAATGTATAGCATACTATTAGATATATAAGTGTAATCAAAAAATTAAAAATGAAGAGGGTCAATGTTTAGAGGGTGATGAGCAACTGATGTTCAGGAAAGGGTGGGTCATAAAAGGCTCTTCCTTCTTTTCATAGAAGGAGGTGACATTCAGTAGAGATCTGAATGAAGTGGAGGAATAGCCATGCCAGTATCTTAGGGTAAAGAGAGAAGGAGAATTCCACATGGAGGGAGCAATGACTTTAAAGTTCCTGAGATGGGAGCATAAAATCCATCACTTTTGAGTACTTATTACAAATGAAACTATCCATTTAAAGTCTGCCTTTCCTATGACCCACTGGTAGCTTCATTAGGGCCAGGAACATATCTGGCTTATTCACCAAATGTTCCCACTGTCAAGCATGATGCGTGCACTTGCCCAGTAAGTATGTGTAAAAAGAACAGATTACAACACTACATTTTTGCATATCCTTCAGTTTGTTCCTGGGCTGTCTCTTCTGTCCCAAGAATCTGTTTATTTGTGCCTTGGTCTCACACTGCTTTAATTACGGTGGCTTTAGTTTGTCTTAACATATGATGGTGCAGGAGGCATGATTCAAGCAGAGGGCTACACCCTGGAGATATAAGCATAAGTAAAAATAGATAGATGTTGTCATTGTCCTTGTGATGGTCAACTCCTGGTAGGATGGCGGAGGGAGGAAAGGTTAATTTCAAACGCAAGATTGGCAGTGTTCTCTAGGTCTTGGGACATAAATGCAGAAATCAAGAGCTAGAACAGCTTGTCTGGATGGATAAGCAGGTTGAGGATCTGACATGGGAAAGTCTTCCAAATAGGGCTCAGGGTTTTTATTCGAGGTGAGTTTCTTGGGAGCCATGTGTAGGTTCTAAAAAGGGCGTGTGCTATTTCCAGTCCCCAAACCAAGTGGCGAGTGTTAGTATCTGTGAAACAGAGCCCAGAATAAATTCCTGCTGAGAGGGTATGACTGGTGTGGGGCATGGTGTGATCTGTCCATCTGATCCTCACGAAGTAGCAGCCACACAAACAGCTCAGATTGTCCCTCTGTGCCCTTGCTCTGAACCAGTGCAGACCTGGGACCCAAGAGTTAAGTGTGGATTTTTAAAAATTAAGCAGCTATCTGAGACGGCCTGATGCGATAACCCAGCGGAGCCCTTTGGCTGGGGCTTGTGTCTCCCCAGGCCCAAACATGGATAGTGTTGCTGGCTGCCCCAGATTTTAGAGGGTGAAATGGCAAGGGGTGAAAATGTCAGTGTCCTTGGCCAGGAGAGGATGCCAAGGCAGATTTAGAAACCTCAGCAAGCCCATGCACAGGAGAGTAATCAGACATGTATTTCAGTCTTTGCACCTTGGCTGCAAATTATTTCCAAAATCTTATGCTTATGTCCTGCTCTCTCACCACCAGCTTCCAATTCAATGGATAAAAGTGGATCTATCTTTTATTTTATGTTTCATGTTTTAGTCTCAAGTTTGAGCCTAACTGAATTTCCATAACCCAATTCATGCTCTATATGATCTTTTAAATTAATTAATTAGTGTTTGGCTGCACTGGGCCTTCACTGTTGTGCACAGGCTTTCTCTAGTTGCAGTGAGCAGGGCCTGCTCACGGTTGTCGTACCTGGCTTTCTCACTGGGGTGGCTTCTCTTGCAGCGGAGCATGGGGTTCTAGGCACATGGGCTTCAGCAGTTGCAGCACACAGGCTTAGTAGTTGTGGCACACAGACCCAGTTGACCCAAGGCATGTGGAATCTTCCCGGACCAGGGATTGAACCCATGTCCCCCACCTTGGCAGACGGATTTTTATACACTGTGCCATCACAGAAGTCCATGCTCTATATGACCTTCACTGACTATTTAAGTAAGCAGAATATTTTTATAAAGCTAATAACTACCCAGTTTTGTATGATGAGTTTTCATAAAGCAAGATGGCACTGTCATGAAGTCTCACCACCTCCTTGCTGCAGGCAAGCACGGATGCCTCACTTGCAGGGAGCCGGGCATGTGAAGTGTCTTAGCTGGGGTCTTAGGGAGGTAGGATAAGACTGTGGTGTTTTCTAATATTCACCAACTTGCTGTGAGCCTCCACATAGACTTGTTACTGGTGCCTCGTTACCATCTTCATCCCTACCTGCTCAGATTCTTTTTTTTTTTTGCATGGAGAAGGGATTTCCAAGGAAGAAAAGCACCCTTGGCCCTTCCTGGATTGTCTTCCAGGAACAATAATACATCATGGGAATGTGTTTGTGTGCCACCGCCTAGCAGGGCCAGCAGACAGCACCCCCACGGTGGTCCCAGTCCCCCCACCAGAGCTTGCTGACAGACCTGCTCCTGTGGGACACTAGGCAGTGTCCTTGTCCCTTCTAGGGGGCAAAGAATCAGTAGTGGTTGATTGAAAGGATCAAAGGAATTGTCTAAAGGTACAAACTGAATTCTCCAGGCCAGAATACTGGAGTGGGTAGCTGTTCCTTTCTCCAGGAGATCTTCCCAACCCAGGGACTGAACCCAGATTTCCTGCATTACAGGTGGACTCTTTACCAGCTAAGCCACTAGAGGGGACAAGGACTCACTAGTGGTTGAGTGAATGGATCAAAGATGTTGTCTAAGGGCACAAACTTCCAACTAGTAGACAAGTTCTGGAGTTCTTAATGCACGGTATAGTGAATACAGACAATGATACTATAGTCTAATCAGCACATTTTACTAGGTCTTACTCATTGCCACCAAAATGAAAGAAATGATAATTATGTGATGTGATAGAGGTGCTAAGTAAAGATACAGTGGCAATTTTATTACAGCACACAAGTGGCTCAGAGGTTAAAGCTTCTGCCTCCAATGCGGGAGACCCAGGTTCGATCCCTGGGTCAGGAAGATCCTCTGGAGAAGGAAATGATAACCCACTCCAGTTTTCTTGCCTGGAGAATCCCATGGATGGAGAAGCCTGGTAGGCTACAGTTCACGGGGTTGCAAAGAGTTGGACACGACTGAGTGACTTCACTTCACTTCACTTCACTTCACTTCATACAAATGTATTAAGTCAACATGCAGTATATCTTTAAATTACACTGTTATATTTTTAATGTATTTCAGTTTTAGAAAAGATGATTGAGAGAACCCTACAAAGTAGGGGGATCAATTAAAGGGTCTGGGATGAAACTTCTGGCCTTAGAGATGACAGAGCTCATTCAAGTCCGGCCTCTGGGCTCACAAACCCTTTGACCTTGTGAGTTATTTTGCCCTCTTTTTGCTTCCACTTCTTCCCCTGTTTGGAGAAGCAAACACCTACTTCACAGAAGGGTTGTGAAGATTACACTTGGCAATGTATATAAAGGGCATGGCCTGGCACCCAGGTCCTGAGGCAACACATGAGCAAATCCATTTTGGAGAACTAGCTGTGCCTCCAGCCATGGTGCCTGGCCTGCTCTTTGTGTGAATATTGTCAAGACCCCCATCTTTATCTTTCTATCTGGGATCAAATCAGTGATTAAGAAATATTCACCTTTTATATGTTGTTGTTCAGTTGCCAAGTCATGTCCAACTCTTCCCAAACCCATGGACTGCATATATATACACCTTTTGTAAGGACCTTTTGCATATCTTAAAAAAAAGGAAAAGAGCCTTTAGCATGTGTCTAATCACTGAATTTCTTCCTTTAACTCTGTATGCCTCAGTCTCCATTCTTCCTGGTGTACAGCTCAGTCCTGTTTGCAACTGCCTGTTCATGGCCTTAAAAACAAATGATCAAGAAATGTTAGTGATTGAAGTGAAAAATAAAATAGCACACTTTACAAGGATACAGCTTACTGAATTTTATTCTTCACCCCTTACTAATCCCATTATTCTCAATGATGCCATTATTCCTACCCTTATGGGGCAGGAATAATTGATTATCTATCTATAGATTCCACCTAGACCTCTATTATTGTGGTTCTATTAGTAACATAGGAGGAAAGAGTGGTTAACAAAAGTAGTAAGTTTGTAACAGAAGGAAATGATCAGGAGCTTCAGACTTAGGTAAACAGGGAGAGACAAGAGGCAGATGAATTCCAGCAAGTTAATTTGTGTTTACCAAGTCTCCCAGGTTCCAGAGGACAAGGATGTTGGAAGAGCCTGGAAGTCAAGCTGCAAGGTAAGGATGGAGAGCTGCTCTCCGTGTCCTCACCCTGACCACGTTTGATGTAGGAATAAGGTTGTCGTGTGGGACCACCATCATCGTCCACGTTGTGAGAGTTGAGCAAAAGTCAAAATGTTATGCAAGATTGTGAACCAGAGTTAGATTCCACTAGAATTTAGCTCATCTTTGAGATCTGATCAAAAAAGCAAAACGACTAGGCTGATGGTAACAGGACTCATCCTCTCACAGCCTGTTGAGGAGAGGCAGACATAGAAGTGGAGACCTGGAGAGAATATTGAGTTACTTGCCGTATGCTGCAGGTTCTGGGAGATTCATATGAGGAGTTCAAGATGGGCCATGGGCATTCTCAAACCACATTTGGCAATGGAGGGAGCAGTGATTTCTAACTTCCTTGGAAGAGAAAAGTTTTTACCTATCATTGGAATTTTTTAACTTAGCTCCCAGGAGATGCCCTCAAGTCTTTGGTACCCTATTTTCAATAAATCTCCACTTAGATACACAAAGAGACAAAAAGATATGGGGAACCATCACTGTCTTAGACCTGGGAGAAAAATCTAAGAAAGCTTAACTCTTCTTATCCCATTTTATCTGGGTGAGAGAGAGTTCTTTAATTGTATTATGGTCCTTCTCAGTTTTATTATGATACAAAGGGATTAATAAGCTGTGTCCCTTCTTCTCATTCAAGTTTAGAACCAGTTGAAAGAGAGACAAAATGCAGTCAGAGAAATGAAGTTACAACAGGTGCTTTATTACTGATTAAGACTCAACTGGACTAGATCAATGGAACAAAATAGAAAGCCCAGAGATAAATCCACACACCTGTGGACACCTTATCTTTGACAAAGGAGGCAAGAATATACAATGGACTAAAGACAATCTCTTTAACAAGTGGTGCTGGGAAAACTGGTCAACCACTTGTAAAAGAATGAAACTAGAACACTTTCTAACACCATACACAAAAATAAACTCAAAGTGGATTAAAGATCTTAACATAAGACCAGAAACTATAAAACTCCTAGAGGAGAACATAGGCAAAACACTCTCCAACATACATCACAGCAGGATCCTCTATGACCCACCTCCCAGAATACTGGAAATAAAAGCAAAAATAAACAAATGGGATCTAATTAAAATTAAAAGCTTCTGTACAACAAAGGAAACTATAAGCAAGATGAAAAGACAGCCTTCAGAATGGGAGAAAATAATAGCAAATGAAGCAACTGACAAACAACTAATCTCAAAAATATACAAGCAACTCCTGCAGCTCAATTCCAGAAAAATAAACGACCCAATCAAAAAATGGGCCAAAGAACTAAATAGACATTTCTCCAAAGAAGACATACAGATGGCTAACAAACACATGAAAAGATGCTCAACATCACTCATTATCAGACAAATGCAAATCAAAACCACAATGAGGTACCATTTCACACCAGTCAGAATGTCTGTGATCCAAAAGTCTACAAGCAATAAATGCTGGAGAGGGTGTGGAGAAAAGGGAACCCTCTTATACTGCTGGTGGGAATGCAAACTAGTACAGCCACTATGGAGAACAGTGTGGAGATTCCTTAAAAAACTGGAAATAGAACTGCCTTATGACCCAGCAATCCCACTGCTGGGCATACACACCGAGGAAACCAGAATTGAAAGAGACACATGTAGCCCAATGTTCATCGCAGCACTGTTTATAATAGCCAGGACATGGAAGCAACCTAGATGTCCATCAGCAGATGAATGGATAAGAAAGCTGTGGTACATATACACAATGGAGTAATACTCAGCCATTAAAAAGAATACATTTGAATCAGTTCTAATGAGGTAGATGAAACTGGAGCCGATTATACAGAGTGAAGTAAGCCAGAAAGAAAAACACCAATACAGTATACTAATGCATATATATGGAATTTAGAAAGATGATAATGATAACCCTGTATGTGAGACAGCAAAAGAGACACAGATGTATAGAACAGTCTTTTGGACTCTGTGGGAGAGGGAGAGGGTGGGATGATTTGGGAGAATGGCATTGAAACATGTATAATATCATATAAGAAATGAATCGCCAGTCCAGGTTCGATGCAGGATACAGAATGCTTGGGGCTGGTGCACTGGGATGACCCAGAGAGATGGTACGGGGAGGGAGATGGGAGGAGAGTTCAGGATTGGGAACACGTGTACACCCGTGGCAGACTCATGTTGATGTATGGCAAAACCAATGCAGTATTGTAAAGTAAAATAAAGTAAAAAAAAAAAAAAAGACTCAACTGGAAAATATAGTTTAGATGTGCAGTTATAATGAGTTGGCTCAAAGCTGCACCCCAGTTAATCAATCCACACAAGTTCAGACAGTGTTAGGAAACATCAAGTCTTCCCACAGGAGCAGAGCCATGGCTGCTAAGCGGACCATTTGGCAAAGAACAAGCTAGAGCACAAGTTCCTCTCAGCTGCCATTTTCCAAGAGAAGAAGAAGGAATGATTTGTTCCTTCTCCTAAATGGGCTTTTCCCACTCAGAAAAGCCACTGTCTTCTTCCAGAGATAAGTAAGCCAAGGGAGGAGAAAGGCTGGGCACTTCTCTCTAACAGATGTCGCTCTTCACAGAAGGATACATCAGGGGTGGGATGCAGTGCTCCCAATAGTGGATTTTCATTTATTTCTTCTCATTTGCCATTTCTCTCTCAAAGAGAAGGAACCACCTCTTTTCCTTCTTCAGCACTGTGGTCCTTGGAATGGGACACTGGATGAGAATAGTCTCTGTCACATGTAGGCTGACACATAAGGGATTTCCATATGTTCGTGGCAATGGCAAATGGACTGCTAAATGGCTAAAGCACCCTGCACAGGATTTGGCCGTGTTACCAGCAGTCGAGCTCAGGGCTTTCATAAAATGGCAAAGGAACCCTTCCTCATGGGAACTCTTGAGTCATCCAAACTGTGTCTGTGGGAGGGCGATGGTATCATGGCAGGATGAAGGATTTCCGGGGAAAGAACAAGTAAGAGAGTGGCTGTGTTTCTAAATCCATTCAAGAGTTTGAGGATATAAGTGGGGTAGTCATTTTTTTTACCTAATGTTTAATTGATTTACAATGTATTAATTTCTGCTGTACAGCAAAGTGATTCAGTTATACACATGTATGTGCTGTGATTAGTCGCTCAGTCGTGTCTGACTCTTTGCAACCTCACGGACTATAGTCCATGGGATTCTCCAGGCAAGAATACTGGGGTGGGTTGCCGCACCCTCCTCATATATGTGTATACACTCTTTTTTTTTTATATTCTTTTCCACTGTGGTTTGGGGCATTCGTTATTCATTCCGTCAACAAATATTCCCCAGTGTCTATGAGGGCTAGCCCCTGCTCTGGGGATTCAGCAGGGGATAGGACCCAGGCCCTGGCCTCATGAAGCTTTCTTTCTGCTCTGGATGGCAGGAAACACAGTGTAACAAATAGAGAAATAATATGTATTGCCCCATGTAGAGACACACTGCTATGAAGGAAGATGCCACTGGGTGAGGGAATGGAGAATGACATAGATGTCAGGGCGTGCATTTTTTGGGTAACAGGTGTCTGGATGAAATAACTGTCAGCAGCTGGAGACAGTTACATGTCTTGGAGTCTTGCCTTCCACACAGTGAAGAAATCTCAGTTCTAGATTCTCAGAAACTCTTTTGCCAGCCCCAGTGTGAACAAATCAAGGGACAAGGAAGTTTCTGGGTTTTTAACAAAACTGTTTTACTGCTAGACAGCTCTAAAATGTAATAAGACTTTTCCTTAAGCTGATAATTTTCTCATGCTGAAAGGCTTGTGATGGTTTCTGGAGCAACCTAGAATAAAATGCCTTCTTCATTCGTGTGCTAATAATGGATTTTTTTTTTTTTTTTTTTTTTTGGGCCTCCTCTCTACATGGGACTTCCCTGGTGGCTCAGATGATAAAGCGTCTGTCTACAATGTGGGAGGCCGGGGTTCGATTCCTGGGTTGGGAAGATCCCCTGGAGAAGGCATGGCAGCCCACTCCAGTACTATTGCCTGGAAAAATCCCATGGAAGGAGAAGCCTGATAGGCTACAGTCCATGGGTCGCAAAGAGTTGGACACAACTGAGCGATTCCAATTTCTTTCTTCTTTTTTTTCCTCTCTACGTTGAATGCCACTTACAAAGATGGGCAAGTCCCTTAACTTCTGTAAGCATTGTTTTCCTCATATGTAAATCAGGAGGAACAGGGCTTGCCTTACTCAGTTTTGATCAAAATTAAGGTAGGTAACATATCTATACCCAGGTACTGAATTATATCAGAGCCGATCTAGCACAAGGCTGATTGATCTCCTGTGACACCCAAGATAATCCTGGAATGAAAGGTTTTCTTTCCTCAATTTATAATAAGGGGATGGTCCTTACAGCAGTAAGTTTAAAACATAGTTCATTGGAAGGACTTGCCTGGTGGTTCAGTGGCTAAGACTCTGTGTTCACAATGCAGGGGGCCTGGGTTTGATCCCTGGTCGGGGAACTAGGTCCCACATGCTGCAGCTGAAGATCCCACATGCCACAGCTAAGACCTGGTGCAGTCAAATCAATAAATGAAAATAACTATTTGAAAAAAAGTTCATTAGATTTCAAAGTCCAAATTTTTTCCCAAGTTGCATGCTTACTCCTCAAACAGAAAAAGCTTGTCCTGGACTAATTCATGTTTTCTAACACCATATCATCTCTTCAGCTTTTCATTATATGGCATTATTCCTAGGCTTTTTCATCCTGTCTGTTTGCATTTGGATACATGCCTTTTTTTTTTTAAGTTTTTTATTTTTTTTTAATTTTAAAATCTTTAATTCTTACATGTGTTCCCAAACATGAACCCCCTCCCACCTCCCTCCCCATAACATTTCTGTGGGTCATCCCCATGCACCAGCCCCAAGCACGCTGTATCCTGCGTCAGACATAGCCTTTTGAATGGAACACTTTAGCCGGGTGAGCTCTGACTGGCAGAGAATTAAATGGACTGAGTTCACCCCCATCTCCTTTATGTGGGCACTGAATCTCTATTAACAACATGACATTTATATCGATTTTTTAAAAGTACTGCATCACATGAATTGCAAATATTGCACAGAAGATTATTCTTAAGTGAAATACTGTGAGAAGAGGAATCCCAATCTTTCTGTCTTCCATTTATCTTTTCGGGAATCAAGAGTTTCTCATTTATATGGGCATACAGAGCATTTTTGTGTGGTCTTCTTTCATATCCAAAACCCCACTAAAGTAAGAAAGTATAAAAAGGCAAAAACCACTAAAAGTAAAGAAAATGGATAGGGGAGGGAAGGATGAAGGGCAGTAAGATTATTACCCACTGAGATATTTTGAAAATACTGTCTGGATGGCAAATACCAATGGGAGACTTTGATGAGTAGAATGATGTGTAGAAAGCAGAAGTTAGAATTAAATCATACAAGTCAAAGATTTAATTTTTGGTGGATGTGAGAGAGGGAATCTGGAGCCTTGTTCTCAACTAAGGAGCAGCTTGGAAAGCCAGACCTTTATCTTGACAAGGGGAGCCCGGGGCAGACTGTATTTAGTGTTGATTTCCTAACAGGTCTTTTCCTTATTAACTTCTTTATCCAATACTTACAGAGCCCTCCTAAGTGTCGGGCAATGCTTCAGATGCAGAAGATCCAAAGGTAAATTTTGTATAAATATATATATATACCTTTGAGGAATAGCAGTTTCTCCTAAAGGAAATCAACCCTGAATATTCATTGGAAGAGTTGATACTGAAACTCCAATACTTTGGCCACCTCATGCAAAGACCTCACTCATTGGAAAAGACCCTGATGCTGGGAAGGATTGAAGGCAGGAGGAGAAGGGGACAAGAGGATGAGATGCTTGGATGGCATCCCCGACACAATGGACATGAGTTTGAGCAAGCTCTGGGAGATAGTGAAGAAGGACAGGGAAGACTGGCCTGCTGAAGTTCATGGGGTCGCAAAGAGCCAGACACAACTTCATACACAGGAAGGTTTTGTAGAGGAGGTAATGTCTTATCTGAGTTCTGAAGGAGGCTAGGATTTCTCAGGCATATAATGGGAAAAGATCCTACTAGAAAGAGACATAGCACATAGTATAAAAACATCCTCTTAAATATTTTTTTTGATTGTGCCTTTCAAGAGTCTTCTCCTTTATTTGTTCTGAAGCTTATGATATTATAATGGAATTCCAGCTATTTTGATTATTTGTATTTCCAGAAGATACATCAAAAAGAAAAGAAAAATGAATTGTTAAAAAATTTCCAGGTGGGTGTGTTAAAAAAATTCTCATCTAATCTGACTACCACAAATAGGAATGAAATTTAATATATTTTAACAATTTTAAAATGCAATTATTTAACCACCTTGAATTTGATGCACAAAAGTATGATAAAGCCACTTTGGTGTGTTGTTTGGTTTTTGTGAGACTGGGAATCCAAATAGTACAATGCCAAGGTGTTCTCTTCCATGGGAAGACCAAGTTCAAAGACCTGAAGTAAAACACTCCCATCAGATGGCTTGCTTCCAGTAAAGCTTTGTTAACTTAAATGAAGAGTAGAATTTCTTATTAAGAGCTTGTATTTCCTACAATTCAGTAAGATTATTATATCATTGCTGTAAAGTTTTTCCTTATGTGAGCACACCAGAACATTCTTATAACTTAGCTAAGAACAATCTTTAGAGGAAAGACAATTTCTTAAGACTTGCTATCCTATGAAGGCTTCTCAGGTGGCACAGTGGTAAAGAACCTGTCTGCCAACACAGAAGGCACGGGTTCAATCACTGGGTCCAGAAGATCCCCTGGAGGAGGAAATAGCAACCCACTCCAGTATTCTTGCTGGGGAAATCCCAAGAATAGAGAAGCCTGGTGGGCTACAGTTCATGGGATCGCAAAGAGTTAGACATGACTGAGCATATATGCACACATACACACACATATTCTGTGATTGTCACAGGTGATCTAGTAGAAATAACAGAAGAATACAAAGATATATATCAATCAGGACTTCTTACACTTCTTTTCAGATCAGTGATGAACAATATTCCACCTAAATCATTTATTAATCATCTAAATGACCATAAACTTTAGTTTTTTCTCCCCTAAAGGTTTTGAAACATGAGGGGGTAGGGCACAGCATTTAAAATAAAGACATAGCCCACAGACATGGCATAAGCTAATTAGAACCAAATAGATTCAAATGACTGATGAGTCGACATCCACTAGGCCTCGAGCCTCAGTATACACTGACTGTAACACATCAGCAAGCTAGGACACATCCTCAGGTACCATGACAGTTTCCAAGAGCGACCATAAAGGTCAAAAAGTGGGCAGTGGCCTGATTCCTGGAAATCTCTGCTTCTTCCCCCAGATTGTTGGAATAGTCCTCCCCCTCACCATGCATGAGTGCTCAGTTGTGTCCAGCTCTTTTGTGAGCCTGTGGACTGTAGCCCTGCCAGGCTCCTCTGTCCATGGGATTTTCCAGGCAAGAATGCTGGAGGGGGTGGCCATGTCCTTCTCCAGGGGATCTTCCCAGCCCAGGGATTAAACCTACATCTCCTGCATTGCAAGTGGATGCTTTACTTCTTGGGCCATCAGGGAAGCCCAAAATGAAAGTGTTATCTGCTCAGTTATGTCCAACTCTTTGCCACCCCATGGACTGTAGCCCGCCAGGCTCCTCTTAGCTTTTATGGGCTGAGTAATTTCCCACTCATTAGCCTATGAAATTACTCAGCCCGTGAAAGCTAACCACACCACATTTCAAGGCTGCTCTTGCCTTCTGAGATGGCCCACACTCTGTGGAATGTGTTTCTCTCTACGTAAATCCATTTCTTACCAATCGCTTTGTCTCTCATTGGACTCTTTCTGCAATGAGACAAGAGCCTGAGCTTTGTTAGGTCCTGAAACCACGTGTGTGATCTCAGTTGGAAGACTGTAGATTTTAGCCAGGTTCAAGTCCCAGCCATGGGGGTTCAAGTCCCAATTAGAGGTAAACAGCTTCAGTTCTACCTGTGATTTCCTATGGACAGTGAGCTCCATGAAAGCAGGGACTGTGACTGTCACTTCTACAGGTTGTCTTCAGTTTTACCTGTGATCTCCTATGGACGGGGAGCTCCATGAAAGCAGGGACCGTGACTGTCACTTTTACAGGTTATCTTTGGAACCTAGCATAGTACCTCTCTCTGACATAGTAGAAGCCTAATAAGCACTCACTGAACATACAATGTCAGCAGTTTATTTAGGCACTACAAAAGAGGGGAGCAAGCTCCACATGTTTTCCAGAGGACCAGTGCAGTTATAGTTTTCAGAATAATCCAGAAATATACAAGAACCAGCAGCCCAACAGATGTATCATCAGTACAGTTTATCAAATGGAGACCTACTTGGGTCAAGAGCTCTTGTTGAAATTTTTTTTAAGATTTTTTTTTTATGTAGACCATTTAAAAGTCTTTATTGAATTTGTTACAATATTGCTTCTGCTTTATATTTTGGTATTTTGGCCACGAGGCTTGTGGGATCATAGCTCCCCAGCCATGAATGGAACCTGCATCCCTGCATCAGAAGGTGAAGCCTTAATCACTAGACTGCCAGATAAGTCCCCCTTGTTGAAATTTAAAAACACTCTTGGAGGCACATGTATATGGGTTACACTCTAGTGCCACTGATTTAATCAGCAATCAACATTAGCTACTCAGATTTATATCTGGAAAAAAAAATCCGGTGTGCATAGAGAAAGATTGTCATCTTAGAAGACTTCAGCTTTCTAGGCATAGGGAATCTGAGATAACAGTAACTATCATATTTAAAGGGCTTCTCAGCTGGTGCAGTGGTGAAGAATCTGCCTCCCAATGCAGGAGACACAAGAGACGTGGGTTTGACTCCTGGATCAGGAAGATCCCCTGGAGGAGGAAATGGCAACCCCCTTGGGTATTCTTACTTGGGAAATCCCATGGACAGAGGAGCCTGGGAGGCTGCAATCCATGGGGTTACAAAGAGTCAGACATGCTTGAGTGACTGAGCACACACATCATATTTAAGTGCATACTTCAAGCTAGGCAATCTCCCAAGCGTTTATCTCACTTTATTCCCCCTAGACTCTATCAAGAAAGGTATTATTATCCAAGTTTTACACAGAAGGACACTGAAGATAAGAGAGGTTAAAAGGTGCGTCCAAGTTCAACTCAGCTAGTCAGCGACAGAGCCAGGATTTAAACCAAATCTGCTGCTTTTACCAACTCCAAGGGGTTGGCAATTTTTTTCAATAAAGGGGCAGAGAGTAAATCTTCTAGGTTTGTAGGCCATAAGTCTCTAGCCTGACTTCTCAACTCTGCTGATGGATTGTGAAAATGACCAACAGGTAAGTAAACCCATGAGCATGTTATATGCTAGCAAAATTTCACTACTGACTCAAGAATACAATCATATCATTTCACGTGCCACAAAATAGTCTTCTTTTTAGCTTTTTTTAGCATTTAAAAATATAAAAACTGTTTTTGTCTCCAGCTATACAAAAACAGGTGGTGTGTTAGATTTGGTTTGTGGGCTATCCTTTGTCAACTGCTGACCCTACTATACTCTACTTCCCCTGTAGATTTGAGGAAAGGTAAAGGAAATCTGGAGAAAATGTCTGTGTTCTTTGAAGTGCATCCAAGGATTGAGGTGGCCTTTGAAATGTCAGGATAAGCTTACCTTTCTGGAAACTTTCCTGGCAGTCCAGTGGTTAAGAATCTACCTTCCCATGCAAAGGACACAGGGTTAATCCCTGGTTGGGAACTAAGATCCCACATGCCATAGGGCAGCTAAGCCTGTACACTACAATACATTCCACAATTAAGACCCAACATAGCCAAAAATAAACAAACATTTTTTTAAGTTCATCTTTTTGTTGAATCTGATGGTCTTTTAGTATCATGGGCCGTTACAATGCAAATTGAGATGTCAGGAATAATCAATAAGTCTTCAAACTCCTTCTTGTTCATCCCTTTACTCTCCAAGTCAGTCCAGGGTTTCCCATGATGTTTTCACAACCTTACTCTTTGAGAAGAAAGAATGAAAACCAAGAAGAGAGAATATGTCATTCTTTACTTCCTCTCTACTTGTATTACATAACATTGACTACAAGCAACTGAAATAACAAAATAACAGGGCCATGAAGAACACAAGAGAAATATGCTTCCTTCTCATGAAAATTTAAGCAGTCCTGAGCTGCACTGTTCCGCCTTATATTTCTGCTTTCAGTGGAACCTTTCAATGTGTGGCCTAAGATGGGTGCTGCATTCTGGCTATCATATCACCATTCCGTAGAGAAAGTTATAGAAGAAGAGCAAGACTTCCTGTTTTCAGGCACTTCCATTGTTGTTCACATCCCAATAGAACACAGTCACAGTAGCATCTAGCTGCAAGGGAGTCCAAGAAATGTAGTCTTTGATTCCTGGTATTCAAGTTTTCAACTAATGTTTAGATGTTTATACTTAGCAAGAAGGGGAGAAGAGATGTTGGTGCCTAATTGACAGTTTCTGTCACACAATGCATTGGTAGATGGGGACAATTGCCACCTTCTGCTCTTCACATCCACCACTGCAACACTGATATCAATCAAAAGTTCTGATCACTTCTCTCTTGGGCAAAGTTCAGAGTTGCTAACCCTGGATGCTAACCTCACATTCACCCTGTGTATCTCTGCCTCTCCTGGCCACCAACCTCAGTAGTCAGCCTCCCTTCCCTGTTATGGAGTAGTAAATGGCAACCCACTCCACTATTCTTGCCTGGGAAATCCCATGAACAGAGGAGCCTGGCAGATTACAGTCTGTGGGGTCGCAAAGCGTTGGGCATGACTGAGCATATGCACTTCCCTGTTCATCCTAGTTGCTTACCTTTCTCTGTTACTACCCTGGCTTCTTTCAGCTGGCTTCACAACACCACATTTTGGCAACATACTCTAGGGCTAGGGTGGAACTGTTCAGGCTGACCTGACCCCCACAATCATCAACCCAGATGACCTTCTCCGGCGGGTGTTCCATCCATCTGTCTCACTGAATGTGTATCACAGAACCCACCATCCATTTAACGTCAAGATAACACTGAATGTCTGAAACACAGACATTAATCTATTTTTATTTCAAAGACACATTTGAAAATTATGAAGGGCATACCATAAAGATAGAGAAGAATGCCTATTTAGCCATTGTTTCTTTAAAAATCAACTTTAAAAAGTAAAGCGTTACAACATGGTCTCATCATCAAGTATTATTGTCAGTGGTAATAAGTGTGTTTGCTTAAACTGATGTGCAAATCTAAAATTTGAAAAAAGAAGTCTGTTAGCTGAATGACATTCAATTGCACAGCCACTGATAAGGTAAGCAGAGTTTTAGTACTGAAGAGAGCAAAATGAGACATGGCTCTTTGTTCTTTTTCTCCCCTCTCTTAAGAAGTACAATTTAATGCCATTGGAAAAGATATTTTTAAAAATCTATTATAGAGTCATTTCTTTAGTGAGAAGAGGGGGATAGTAACATGGAAAGGCCTATTTTTCCTAAAAGCTATCTTTTCCCAAGCTAAAGTCCCCTAATATAAGATCACGATGACATAAATATAAAATGTGCTTGTTAGACATCCTGCATCATACAGGGTAGCAAACAGACTGCTCTGGGAATGTCAGTCTTGTGGTGTACAGCCACCCAAATACCCTGAGGCCAGCATCACTCCTTAAATTTTCTCCCTCTTGTTGGTTAGAACTTGTTTCCGGTCTGGATATATAGGTTATTTATGCAGGTTATTTAAGGAACTGTAAACAAGTACATGCATTTGGAGGAATTCATTTTACTAATGGGTTGAATTTAGTAAGGTTTTGAGGTTTAAGAATATTACGATTCAGTGTATTCTGTGATATTTTCCCTCATCTCTGCCTCCTCAGAAGATCTCCAAATACTTGCATTAGTTTTCAAGGCTCTTTTAAGTCCAATTTTATGTCCTTTGGATGTTAGCACTGTGCAGAGATCAGCCTCTGGGCTACCCAAGATGATTCTGTTTATATTTATTTAATTTAGTTTTATACTTTCTGCAGATATGGAAGACTGTCCCCAGAATGGCCTCTGGCAGTGTGTTTATCACTCAGTTTAAGTGTGGGACACAATTACCCCTCCAGCTGCTAGAAGCCCAGGTCAGGGCTGTAGAAGCAGCTATGGACTATACGGTGCACATATTAGCATATGTTAGAAACCAAGTGGGCATGGAACTGGGGAATTTAGAATACCGTGGTTTAAAAATGCTCCCTCTGGCCCCATTAGGTTTTCTCAATGCCTTTGCCCCAAATCTCTTCAGACTGAGAACTAAGGTTCATTTCTTGTTTACAAAAATGCTACACGCTGTGGTGGCCATAACACTCTCTGTATTTTAGCCCACACTCTTTCAATATTAAGCTTTCTTGGGTACACATTTGTGTATGCTAGGAAATAGCAAGCCACTCCAGTATTCTTGCCTGGGAATCCCACAGACAGAGGAGCCTGGTGGGCTGCAAAGGGTGGGAAGCAACCGAGCGACTAATGCTTTCACTTTCTGGCATTTGAAAGAGACCTCCCCACTCCAGTACTATTGCCTGGAAAATCCCATGGACAGAGGAGCCTGGTGGGCTGCAGTCCATGGGGTCGCTAAGAGTCAGACACGACTGAGTGATTTCACTTTCACTTTTCACTTCCATGCATTGGAGAAAGAAATGGCAACCCACTCCAGTGTTCTTGCCTGGAGAATCCCAGGGACAGGGGAGCCTGGTGGGCTGCCATCTATGGCATTGCACAGAGTTGGAACAACTGAGCAACTTAGCAGCAGCAGCAGCAGCAGAGCTTCTCAAAGAAGGAGGTGTCTGAATTTTTTAATTTTTATAAGTTAAATATTCGTTGAGCTGTTATTTCGGCAGCAGGCATAAATTAAGAGACAGCTGAGAAGTTAGTTGAGAATCTTTCCTCCTGTGGTTTCTACCTGTTGTTGAAACTGAGAGTTCCCTTTGTCACCGCTACAGCTCTCTTTGTGCCTAATTGGGTTTTGAAGGAACATTAGGCATTTCCTGGTGAAATAATTCATGGAGAAAGTCAGGAGAGAGTTGAGAAAATGTGTCCAGATTCATAAAATGGGGAAAGGGTATCACACAGAAGAGAGATAATAAAACAATCTAGGGTTGCCAATGAATGAAAGGTGAGAGTAAGCAGGAAATGAGGCTGGAAAACTGCACATCGAGGATATATATATATATATATATTTTTTTTTTTTTTAAGTTAAAAAATAATATATAGCTGACAAGATATTAACTTCAGAGAAAGCAAGCTTACAGAATATTTTTAGTCATTATTAAATAAAAGTCAAGGACTACGTGATGAAATCCACCCAAATGTGGATTGCTTGTACAATTTTGTTGTTATTATGGGAAAGAAATACAGTTAAGAAGCAATGGAAAGACCACATCTGAGCAGTAACTCTGGCTTTTGCTACTGGTATGAGTCTCATGTCCCTAAAAGCCTATTGAAAAGCAGCAATTATATTAGCAATCTAAGGCTCCATCACCATCAGAATCACTTCTTCCACATGCTGTTAATTCAGAACAGACACAACATGGGCTTCTTTATGGCCAGAGGGGAATGAAGGCTATTGCAGGCCTTGTCCAGATCAAAAGAGGCTTCCATTTCCTTTCCATAAACATACTGCAGTGGTCTAAACTGACTACGTAGTGGTCAAGGATCAAAAGGGTCCATTGCAGTCGTCTGCTTTGGCTTGATAGGATGCTCCTAGGGAATAGCGGGTCAACATTGAGTCATCTTTGCTACTTGCACGCATGCTAAGTCGCTTCAGTCATGTCCAACTCTTAGTGACCCCATGGACTGTAGCTCATCAGACTCCTCTGTCCTTGGGATTCTCCAGGCAAGGTTACTAGAGTGGGTTGCCATGCCTTCCTCCAGGGGATCTTCCCAACCCAGGAATCGAACCCACATCGCTTCTGTCTCCTGCATTGGCAGGCAGGTTCTTTACCACTGGTGCCAACTGGGAAGGTCATTCTTGCTACACTATTTATCAATGTAACCAGGTCAAGACACAGAGATCATCTTGGTCTCATTTCTGTGTCCGAGGAAGACATTATCTAAGATGAAAACAGCCAATATTTTGTGTTCGTGTGTATGAGAGAGAGAGAGACAGAGAAAGACTGAGAGTGCCTCATGGCTTGGAAAAGATGTGGCTGGTATCCACATGGAGGCGTTAAAAGACAATAGCCATTTTGAGACCACCATTGGATTGCGCTTGGTGAAAATGGCTCTAAGCTAAAGATGCTGGAATCTAACACTGTCTTTGCATGTGATTTATTGCTTTAAGTGCCACCACCAGAGATCTTCAGGGTCTTGGTCAGTCCATTCAGTAGAGGCATTAAAATAACCACAAACGTTTTAGTCTTTATGCCTCTTCCAATGGTCTGGTTCCTGAGGAAGCATTTAGGCCTTCTGGGACCAGTCAATTATGAAATAAAACTATACATCCTTAGTGCTAGGAATGCCCAAGGGCCTTGTGGCAGTGGGGTAGAAGAGGGACTATGATTAAATAAATAAATGCACCCTTGGATGAGGTCCCATTACAAATGGGTCTCACAGTTTAGTGGGTTATTGTGCCATTAAAAAAAAAAAAAAAAGTCTTTGATGGCCTGCTGCTACTGCTAAGTGGCTTCAGTCATGTCCAACTCTTTGCAACCTTATGGACTGTAGCCTACCAGGCTCCTCTGTCTGTGGGATTCTCCAGGCAAAATCACTGGAGTGGGTTGCCATGCCCTCCTCCAGGGGTTTTTCCAGACTCAGGGATCAAACCTACGTCTCTTACATTTCCTGCATTGAGAGGTGGGTCCTTTACCACTGGCACTACCTGGGAAGCCCCTTTGACAGGCTACTGAATACTATTTTGTCTCTCTACCCTTCCCATGCCCTACAGTCCTGCTGTATCACTTTCCTAGCAGCTCCTTCCTCCTGCATCTTACCTTATTCTATCATTTGCCCATAATCGCCAGGTATGGAAGAACTTAGACTCAATAGTGAAACAGTATTATCAATATCTGGCAGAATTGAGATTTCTATAACCTTGTTTTACTAGGGACTGGCATGGTCCCAGTGAGGACAATATCTAGGGTTTGGCTTTTGAGAGTAGAAGCTAAAAGGAAATACTTTCTCAAGGAAACCTAGAAGAGAACAAGAGCAATGATGTGCCTAATACAAGGTCCTCAGAGAAAGAATGTAATCTGGTAGGAAGGCCTAAGCTTAGGTGCATGAAGGCCTAAGTACAAATTTCAACATGGTCCCTTACAAGTTGTGTGGCCTTGAGATTATTTCATAGCTATGACTTTTAGTTTCCTTGTCTGCAAACTGAATATCATAAAGGATTATTCAGTTCAGTTCAGTTTAGTTCTGTCGCTCAGTCATGTCCAACTCTTTGCGACCCCATGAATCGCAGCACACCAGGCCTCCCTGTCCATCACCATCTCCCGGAGTTCACTCAGACTCACGTCCATCGAGTCTGTGATGCCATCCAGCCATCTCATCCTTTGTCGTCCCCTTCTCCTCCTGCCCCCAATCCCTCCCAGCATCAGAGTCTTTTCCAATGAGTCAACTCTTCGCATGAGGTGGCCAAAGTACTGGAGCTTCAGCTTTAGCATCATTCCTTCCAAAGAAATCCCAGGGCTGATCTCCTTTAGAATGGACTGGTTGGATCTCTTTGCAGTCCAAGGGACCTTCAAGAGTCTTCTCCAACACCACAGTTCAAACGCATCAATTCTTCGGCGCTCAGCCTTCTTCACAGTCCAACTCTCACATCCATACATGACCACAGGAAAAACCATAGTCTTGACTAGGCGGAACTTAGTCGGCAAAGTAATGTCTCTGCTCTTGAATATACCATCTAGGTTGCTCATAACTTTTCTTCCAAGGAGTAAGCGTCTTTTAATTTCATGGCTGTAATCACCATCTGCAGTGATTTTGGAGCCCCCCAAAAATAAAGTCTGACACTGTTTCTACTGTTTCCCCATCTATTTCCCATGAAGTGATGGAACCAGATGCCATGATCTTCGTTTTCTGAATGTTGAGCTTTAAGCCAACTTTTTCACTCTCCTCTTTCACTTTCATCAAGAGGCTTTTTAGCTCCTCTTCACTTTCTGCCATAAGGGTGGTGTCATCTGCATATCTGAGGTTATTGATATTTCTCCCAGCAATCTTGATTCCAGCTTGTGTTTCTTCCAGTCCAGCGTTTCTCATCATGTACTCTGCATAGAAGTTAAATAAGCAGGGTGACAATATACAGCCTTGACGTACTCCTTTTCCTATTTGGAACCAGTCTGTTGTTCCATGTCCAGTTCTAACTGTTGCTTCCTGACCTGCATACAGATTTCTCAAGAGGCAGGTTAGGTGGTCAACGGATTATTATAGATTGCAAACAGTATAATTACAATATAATGGTTTGGCACATGGTAGGTATGTGATAAATATGAATTATTATTTTATCTTCATTATCATCTTCAGAGCTGAAGACCAACCTGAGGATACCAAACTCAGTTAGCAAGTCCAAAGAATAATAAAAGTTTCAGAAAACAGTAGACAAAACCAAGGATCTGAATGTGAGTGAAGTTGTCCCTAGGCGGTGTGATGTCAAAACTAGAATGTCTGTAGCCTGTCTACATTGGCCTCAAGTTATGTGCTGTGTGAATGAGTGAGTCTCATTTAAATGTAGAGGGTGAGGTCAACACTCTCCACCAGTGGGTGGGCTTTGGAGCTCCTCTTATGTCCTCAGGCCCAGGATGCAGCCTGTCTGATGAGAGCTAGATACCATCCATCTATGGAGATACCATTTTTCTCTCTCCTCTGCTAGGGCTGGGCTTCTGTGAACATGAGATGAAACACAAACAATGGAATCCCATCCTCAGCCACAGATCTAAATTGAGTTCTTTGGATGGAGTGTTCACAGTACAGCATTCAGGGACAAATACGAGAGAAGAAAGGACCTTGGGGGAAAAAAATGAGGGAGGAGGCTCTGATAAGAAGGAAAAGGTATAAAAGCCTAAAACAAAAAAAACAAAAAAAGTTACTAGCTTCTTAATTTATTCAGTTATAAGTGAATTTTGGGCTTAAGAAAGTAATGTCCTCATTGCCGAAATTAAGAATGAACTTTCATTAACCACTGACCTTGGGAAAGAAACTAAACCCTTCTCTTTCTCCATTTCCTCATCTGTAAAATGGCAAAGCATTAGTCTAGACTGTATTAAAAGTCATATTAACATTTCTTTGGTCTAAATGCCTTGATGTTATGGAGTCATTAATAGCTGCAACTGATTGGAGAAGAAACAGATCAAGCTACATTCCAAACCATCTCCCAGAGGTCCCCACCGAGAGGTGCTCAGCCAGATGAATTCCAAATTAAGGAGATTTTGTATTTTAATAGAAGAAACACTTTGCCTCTTTTGTTTGCTTTTCTCCCCAGGTATAACTTAAAGAAGAAATAAGTTATGGAAAACTCCAACTGTGCTTGATTTTTCTTAACATTTTATGTTATTTTATAACAGTGATAATACAATATGATGACCAAAAACAAGTTAGACTTCTTCAGTTTAACTTAATTCTTGACTTCTAAACAACAGTGAGAACAAAGCCCATAGGGAAATTTGGCCTGCAGGACACATTAGGGAATCTCATAGAATTAATTAACGGCAGACCTCCTGATCTCTTTTTTTTTTTTACCTATTTATTTAAACTAAACATACACATACACATCAGTTAACCCTCTTCTCCCACCCTTCACCACACCCTACTCCTGACAGCCAACAGCCAGTCCTCTGTAGCTATGGGCTTGTTTGTTTTGAGTTTGGGGTTTTTGTTTTAGACCTTGCTTGTGAAAGGTGGTGCAGTGTATGTCTTTCTCTGATTTATTTTACTCAGCATAATGCCCTTGAGGTCCAATCATTTTGTTACAAATGGCTAGCTTTCACCCATTTTTATGACTGAATAACACCAGACCACATGACCGGCCTCTCAAGAAACCTATATGTAGGTCAGGAAGCAACAGTTAGAACTGGACATGGAACAACAGACTGGTTCCAAATAGGAAAAGAGTACGTCAAGGCTGTCTATTGTCACCCTGCTTATTTAACTTATATGCAGAGTACATCATGAGAAACGCTGGGCTGGAAGGAGCACAAGCTGGAATCAAGATTGCTGGGAGAAATATCAATAACCTCAGATATGCAGCTGACACCACCTTTATGGCAGAAAGTGAAGAGGAACTCAAAAGCCTCTTGATGAAAGTGAAAGAGGAGAGTGAAAAAAAGCCAGCTTTGTTGGCTTAAAGCTCAACATTCAGAAAATGAAAATCATGGCATCTGGTCCCATCACTTCATGGCAAATAGATGGGGAAACAGTGGAAACAGTGTCAGACTTTATTTTGAGGGCCTCCAAAATCACTTTAGATGGTGATTACAGCCATGAAATTAAAAGACACTCCTTGGAAGGAAAGTTATGAGCAACCTAGATGGTATATTCAAGAGCAGAGACATTAGTTTGCCAACAAAGGTCTGTCTAGTCAAGGCTATGGTTTTTCCTGTGGTCATGTATGGATGTGAGAGTTGGACTGTGAAGAAAGCTGAGCACCGAAGAATTGATGCTTTTGAACTGTGGTGCTGGAGAAGACTCTTGAGAGTCCCTTGGACTGCAAGGAGATCCAACCAGTCCATCCTAAAGGAGATCAGTCCTGGGTGTTCTTTGGAAGGAATGATGCTAAAGCTGGAACTCCAGTACTCTGGCCACCTCATGTGAAGAGTTGACTCATTGGAAAAGACTCTGATGCTGGGAGGGATTGGGGGCAGGAGGAGAAGGGGATGACAAAGGATGAGATGGCTGGATGGCATCACCGACTCGATGGACGTGAGTTTGAGTGAACTCCGGGAGTTGGTAATGGACACAGAGGCCTGGCGTGCTGCAATTCATGGGGTCGCAAAGAGTCGGACACAACTGAGCGACTGGACTGAACTGAACTGAACATTTCATTGTGTATATATACCAGTTCTTTATCCATTCATCCATCAGTGGACATCTTGGTTGTTTCCACATCTTGTCTTTTCTAAGTAATGTGGCAATGAGATGGGGGTGCATATATCTTTTAAAATTAGTGTTTGGTTTTTTTTTTCAGATAAATACTCAGGAGTGGAATTGCTAGATCATATGGTAGTTCTATTTTTAATTTTTCTTCCACAACAGCCATACTATTTTCCATAGTGGCTGCACAAATTTACATTTCCACCGACAGAACACAGGGCTTTCCTTTTTTCCACATTTTTGCCAACACTTATTTTTTGTCCTTTTGATAATAGCCATTTTAACAGGTATGAGGTGATATCTCTTTGTGGTTTTGATTTGCATTTCCTTGATGATTAATGATGTTGAACACCTTTGCTTGTACCTGTTGGCCATCTATAGATCTTCCTTGGAAAAATATCCATTCAGATCTTCTGCCCATTTCCTAACTAGATTGTTTGGTTTGTTTGTTTATTTTGCTATTGAGTTTTATGAGTTCTTTATATAATTTGGATATTAGCCCCTCATCAGATATTTGACTTGCAAATATTTTCTTTCAATCAGGAGGTTGCCTTTTCATTTTGATTATGGTTTCCTGAGCTGTGCACAAGATTTTAGTTTGATGTAGTCCCACTTCACTTCACTTCACTTTATGGCAAAAAGAAGCAGCAATAGTGGAAGCAGTGACAGATTTTATTTTCTTCGGCTCCAAAATCACTGAGGACAGTGACTGCAGCCATGAAACTAAAAGACGTTTGCTCCTTGGAAGGAAAGCTATGACAAACCTAGACAGTGTGTTAAAAAGGAAAAGCACCACTTTGCTAACAAAGGTCCATCTAGTCAAAGCTATGGTTTTTCCAGTAGTCATATATGGATGTGAGAGCTGGACCATAAAGAAGGCTGAGCACCGAAGAACTGATCCTTTCAAACTGTGGTGCTAGAGAAAGACTCTCAAGAGTCCCTTGGACAGCAAGGAGATCAAACCAGTCAATTCTAAAGGAAATCAACCCTGAATATTCATTGGAGGGACTATGCTGAAGCTCAATACTTAGGCCACCGGATGCAAAGAGCCAATTTACTGTAAAAGATGCTGGGAAAGATTGACAGCAAAATGAGAAGACGATGACAGAGGATGAGATGTCTAGATAGCACCACTTACACAATGGACATGAATTTAAGCAAACTCTGGGAGATGGTGAAGAACAGGGAACCCTGGCGTGCTGCAGTCCATGGGATTACAAAGAGTCGGACATGACTTAGTAACTGAACAACAGCAAAGTTCCATTTGTTTATTTTTGCTTTATCTATTATTTTTTTTTTGGTGTTGGATTAAAAAGTTATCACCAAGTCTTTATTACATTTTGAGTGAAGTTTTGCTTATGGTGTAAGATAGTAGTTTCTTTTTTTTTTTGCATATGGCTATCCAGTTTACTCAACATCATTTATTCATTTATTAAAGAGACTGTCCTTTCTTCATTGTATACTTTTGCTTTCTTCATCATAAATTAGTTGGCTATATATACATGGGTTTATTTTTGGGCTATTTGTTCCATTGATCTATGTGCCTGTTTCTATGTCAGGCTACAGCTTTGTAATATAGTTTGAAATCAGGGAGCATGATGTCTTTAACTTTATTCTTCCTCGAGATTGGTTTGGCTATTTGTGGTCTTTTGTGGCTCCATACAAATTTTAGGATTGTTTGTTCTATTCCCATGAAAAATGCCATTGGAATTTTGGTAGGGATTGCATCAAATATGTGTATTGTTTTGGAAAGTATGGACATTTTAACAGTGTTAATTCTGCCAGTCTATGAAAACAGACTATCTTTCCATTTATTTGTATCTTCAATTTATTTCATTAATGTCTTATCATTTTCATTATGCATGCCTTTCACTTCCTTAGTTAAATTTATTCCTCGTATTTTATTATTTTTGATGCAATTATAAACCAGATTGCTTACTTAATTTTTCTTTTTGATAGTTTCTTGTTAGTATAGAGAAACACAACAGATTTTTACATATTGATTTTGTACTCTTCAATTTTATTGCAAGTGTTTATTAGTTTTAATACTTTTATTTAATGTTTTACTTTTTAATGTGGTATATCACATTGACTAATTTGCAGATATTGAACCATCCTTACATCTGTGGAATAAACCCCATTTAATCATGGTGTATAAGCCATTGTTGGATTTGGCATGCTAATATTTTGTTAAGGAATTTTGCAAGAATCTTTTAGAGATATTGGCCTGTAATTTTCTTTTCTTGTGGCATTCTTTTCTGGTTTTTGTGTGAGGGGGCTGGAGAATTCCATGGACTGTATAGACCATGGGGTCGCAAAAAAAGTCAGACTTGACTGAGCGACTTTCACTCCACTTTGATGCTGCCCTCATTAAATGAGTTTAGAATAGTTTCTACCTTTTCTTTTTGAAGAGTTTGAGTTTTGGAGAGTTTCTAGTTTGAGAAGAATTGGTAACAATTCTTCCTTGAATGTTCAGTAGAGTTCACCAGTGAAGCAGTCTGGTCCTGGACTTTGGTTTGTTGGAAAGTTTTTGATTACTGATTCAATCTTCTTACAAGTAGTTGGTTTGTTTAGATTTTCTATTTTATTGTTATTCAGTTTTGGTAGACTGTATGCATCTAGGAATTTATCTATTTCTTCTGAGTTGTCCAGTTTATTGGCATATAACTATTCACAGTAGTCTCATGATCTTTTATATTTCTCTGGCATCAGCTGAAATATCTTCTCTTCCATTTCTGATGTTATTTGCTTCTAATTCTCTTCCTTTATTTTTTCAGTGTGTCTAAAGTTTCATCAGTTTTGTTGTTTTAGAGAACCAGCTCTTAATTTCATTGATCTTTCTACATTTTTGTTTTGCTTTGTTTTCTTTTTTTTTTCCTCTCTCTATTTTATTTATTTCTACTCTACATTTGCTATCTCCTTCCACCTACTAACTTTGGGCTTCATTTGTTTTTATTTTTCTAGTCCCTTCAAGTATAAAGTTAGGTTATTCATTAGAAAATTTTCTTGTTTCTTGAAGTAGGCACTTATCATTATGAACCTCCCTCTCTGAAAATTTTTGCTGCATTACGTAAATTTTGGTACGTGACATTTCCGTTTTCATTTGTCTCGGGTGTTTTTATTTGGTAATTTTGGCTGCAGTACATAAATTTTGGTGTGTGACATTCCGTTTTCGTTTGTCTCAGGTGTTTTTATTTGGTCATTTTTGGCTGTGGCGGGTCTTTGCTGCTGTGTGGCTTTTCTCTGGTTGCGGTGAGTGGGGGCTGCTCTCTGCCCGCCGGGCATGGGCTTCTCACTGTGGTACTTTCTCTTGTTGCAGAGCACGGGCTCCAGGTGTGCCAGCTGCAGTGGCTGCAGCTCCCACGCCCTGGGGCACAGGCCCAGTAGTGGTGGCGCACATGTGGGATCAGCTCAGACCAGGGATCGAACCCATGTCTCCTGCATTGTCAGGCAGATTCTTTACCACTGAGCCACCAGTAGCCTACCCACACATATTTTGAGCATATTGTTCTGGCCTGAAAATCTCCTGCTTAAAAAGTCTCCTGATTGTCTTATGGGGGTAACCTTGTACAGAGCAAGTTGCTTTTCTCTTGATGCTTTTACAATTTTCTCCTTGTTTTTAACTTTTGACATTTGACTGTGTGCCTTCCTGTGGGACTCTTTGAATTTATATTTTTTGAAACTCTCTGGGCTCCATAGATCCAAGTGTTTGTTTCCTATCCCAGGTTAGGGAAGTTTTCAGCCATTATTTCTTCAAATAAGATTTCTGCCTCTTTCTCTTTCTTCTTCTTGGAGTCATAAAATGCAAATGTTAGTTTATTTGGTGTTCTGTCATAAATCCCCTTGGAGAAGGCAATGGCACCCCACTCCAGTACTCATGCCTGGAAAATCCCATGGACAGAGGAACCTGGCTGCAGAGGCTGCAGTCCATGGGGTCGCTGAGGGTCGGACACGACTAAGTGACTTCACTTTCACTTTTCACTTTCATGCATTGGAGAAAGAAATGGCAACCCACTCCAGTATTCTTGGGCTCACACAGAGTTGGACACAACTGAAGCGACTTAGCAGCATAAATCCCTTCCCTAGAGAAGGAACTGGCAACCCACTCCAGTATTCTTGCCTAGAGAATCCCATGGACAGAGGAGCCTGGTGGGCTACAATCCATGGGGTCACAAAGAGTGGGACACAACTAAGCAACTAACACACACACACACACACACACACACACACACACACACACACCCCCGTTAGCTATTGTCACTTGTTTCCATTTGTCTTTCTTTTTGCTGCTTTGATTGGGTGAGTTCTGCTGCCTTGTCTTCAAGTGACAGAAGATCCTTTCTTCTGCTTCATCTAGTCTGTTGTTGAAACTTTCTAGTGTATTTTTCAACTCAGTTACTGTATTATTCAGCTTGTGATTTCTATTTGTATACTTCCATTCTCCGCTGAAGTCCTCACTGTGCTCATTCATTTTTCTCTACAGTTCAGTGAGAATCTTTATGACTATTTCTTAAACTCTTCATCAGGTAAATTAGTTATCTCCATTTCTTATTCGTTCATGCAGGACGTGCCTCCCTGCTTCTTCATTCTGCTTGACTCTCTGTGTTGATTTCTTCACAGTATATAAAACAATCATCTCCTCTAGGCCTGAAGGACTGATCTTGTATAGGAGATGAACCTTGCTATTCAACGCTGCCCCAGCTCATAGTTGTTTCTCAAATCTGTGCAAGCAGCCTATTATACTTTCCTGTGGCTACTTGTCCAAGCAGCCTATTATACTTTCAGTAGCTTCCAATAGTTGAACATGTGCCAAAACCTGCCAGTATCCCAGAGGGGTGGATCTCAACATCTAGATTCAGGTACTAAAAGCCAGACTTTCGGGCAGCAGTTTTTAAAAGTATGCAGTTATATACAGATCTGTGAGACCACAAGCATAAGCCCCATGGGCCACCAGAGCCAGGCAATCTGGAGCTGTCCCCTGGGCAGAAGTCACAAATATCAGGGCTCCAGACTAATGTATACACTCCTTTCTGGAAGATGCTGGTGAGCTGGATCAAGACAGAGGGAGAACACCGAGATGGCATCCACAGCCTGCATTCCTTGAGAGAAACTGCATAATCCGCTAGACATGTGCCAGACGTGAAGCCCTCCCCTAGCTCAGAGCGCTAGGGACAAGCAAAGAGGCCCCTTCACAGAAAGACTAGGGGCCTGGGCTGTGCCTCAGTACACTGTCTATGCCATGCTCTGGGGATGGTAGCCTGCCGAGAACCATCTCTCCAACTGCCACAGTCTCACAGGAATCAGGAACGAAGCCTCTCTGCCCACAAGAGCTAGGTGATCAAGGGGTATCCCCAGGGCAGCAGTCACAAAACCTGGGGCACCAGACATAAAAACCACAGGGCCAGATGCATGTAAAGCTCCCCTCCAGGAGAGTGGCTGTGAAGATAGTACCCATCCTCCAAGTCCTCTGGAAAGGATTACAGTCGGCACCTAGATTCCTGGATGTGTGTTTAATTAGAAACCTGCCCCTCAGGCCATAGTCATAATGATTAGTTAATAAGCCTCCTTCACAGACAGACCAGGCCTCTGGGTCTGTTGCCTCTTGCTGTGCCCTGCGGGTGGTGACTATTTAAAAACTCTTTTTCCATTGCTTATGTCCTCTGGGACCCATGAGCATAAGGCCCCCTGGCCACAAGAGCAAGGTGATATAGAGGTGTCCCTGGTGGCTGTCACAAAATTCAGGACAGTGTACAGGGGTATGAGCTTCTTCCGTGCATGCGTGCATGCTCAGTCCCTCAGTCACGTTCAGCTCTTAGCAACCCTATGGACTGTAGCCCACCAGGCTTCTCTGTCCATGGAATTCTCCAGGCAAGAATATTGGAGCCGGTTGCCATTTCCTGCCCCAGGGGATCTTCCCTATTCAGGGATTGAACCCACATCTCTAGCGTCTCCTGCATTAACAGGCAGATCCTTTGCCACTGCACTGCCTGGGAAGCCCACGAGCTGCTTTCTGGGTGACCCTAAATATTACAGGCACACAGGACCAAGAACACAAACTCATCTGACCTCCAGAGCCAGGTGATCAAGAGGTGTCCCTTGGGTGACAACCACGAAAATGAGGGTGCCAGATATATATAAGGGCTTCCCGGGTGACGCTGGTGGTAAAGAACGCACCTGTCAGTGCAGGAGATGCAGGTTTGACCCCGGGGTGGGGAAGAGCCCCTGGAGGAGGGCATGGCAACCCGCTCCAATATTCTTATCTGGAAGATTCCATGGACAGAGGAGCCTGGTGGGCTAGAGTCCATGGGGTCACAAAGAGTCAGACACAACTGAAACAGCTTAGCACGCATTCATATAAAAGCTCCAGATTTAAAGTGAAAAAGGCTCATTTGCTAATATTGAAGTGCTGGCCTGTGGAGCAGGCATCAAGTTTAACTCACACATCAGGGAGCCTGCTGGAACCCTCTCTGGGGATGGAGACAGGGAGACCATCTTCAAGCTCTTCCTGCACTGTGCTCAATATTGACTTTTAAGAAATCTATTTTCTTCTTTTGAGGATATATGTGATGGCTGAAGATTAACATAAATATTCTACCATTTATCTTCTGTATGTGCCTGGTATATGTTCAGTATTAAGTGTTAAGTGTTTTTACATTAATTACTTCATTTAATGTTTATGACAACCTCAAGAGGTCAGTATATGTTACCAACTCCATTTGAAGAGGACAGAGTTAAGTAATATGCCAAAATTTCCAGTTAGAAAACAATGATGGAAGAGGTCAAACCCTGGTGCTTTCAATAAATAGTGAGTCAGCCCCTATGACGTCCCAGACACTGTGCCAAGAACCTAGGTGCCAAGGTGATTAAAAACAGATACAGTCTAACCTTCTGTATGATCAGGCCCCTCAAGATGGTTGCCCTCTTGCTCTGTTGCTCTCTGCATATCCCCTGCTTGACCAGTGCCTGCTTCACTTCTACCCTACTCACCTGACTGACCTTCCTTCGTACTTGCCCCAAGCCCCAGCCAGTGATTGTTCTTATCAACGGAGCAGTGAGGGGCATGTCCCGCTACTGATGTCCCTGGTGAATAATAGCCCACCTGACGTCAATTCCCCTACAATTGTTAACTTCCCCTTCCCCTCTGAGAGCGAAGACTGCTACCGTATCCTGCCACCGTAACCTGCACAATGGGGTGCCACTCCAGGACTCTGCTTCAGAGGTGTAAGCTTACCCATCAGTTAGACCACTGATATCTCTGTTGCTGACTCTGGGCCCTCTCTTCCGTCTTTAAGTTGGGCAAGCACAGCCCTTGTTGGCACATAGGGTATAGTCCAAAACTTTCATCTACCAAGGAAGATGAATAGAAAGAAATTCATTGTACACACCAACACGTGTTAGAATAGCAGCAAACCCAAGACTAGAATTACGTGGCACTTGCAGAGCCTTTAAAGAGGGATTTGACCTAGTCAGGGAGCTTGGGAAATGCATCCTTGATGTGCCTGGAGAACTGAGAGGCGAAGGTCATTATGGGCCGAGGGAACAGTGTGTGCAAAGGTCCTGTGGCAGAAGATGGTAGGAACCATGAGGGACTAAGAGAAAGCCAATGTGATTAAAACAGAGAGATCAAGGGTAAGAATGGAGGGGAGACAGGGCAGGACATGCAGAGTTCCATGGATGAAAAAGAGGAATTTTGTCTTTCTCCGAAGAGCAGTGGAACCTCTTTGAGCTACTAAATTAGGTATAAATTCTCTTCCTTATTTAGCCAGTGGAAATGAGGTCAAGTAAACACCCACCTTATGGAGAGGGGAGGAAACAGAAGAAAGAAGGGGACGGTGTTCATGCTTTTTCTTCTTGAGGGTATTGGCCCAGCTTATCATAAGGTGAACTGTCTGTGGCAACAAATAGTCCATGAAAAGCCACAGAGGGCCCAACCTGGCTTCTAAAACACTTTGCCAATGGAAATCTTACACCAGTTCTCATTCTCAAAACAGTTATAAACAGATGAGTTTTATTTGCTTTGTCTACAAACCAACAGATTTTAAAGTGCCTACTCACCCAGGATGGTGGTTAGTAAAACTAAACACACATAAGAATCAAACTCAGCAATGGGTAACTACTGATTTCCGGCATTTTAAGTTGTTCTGAATGATGTGTGGGGAATGTTCTCTCTGTGTTAAAGGATCCCAGGCCCTTTGAGCTATACAAGAGTTTGTTGCCGTTTAGTCCCTCAGTCATGTCCAACTCTTACAACCCCACAGACTGCAGCAAGCCAGGCTTCCCTGTCCTTCACTATCTCCCAGAGTTTGTTAAAATTCATGTCCATTGAGTCAATGATGCCATCCAATCATCTCATCCTCTCTTGCCCTCTTCTCCTCCTGCCCTCAATCTTTCCCAGATTCGGGGTTTTTTCCAATGAGTTGGCTCTTCACATCATGTGGCCAAAGTATTGGAGTTTCAGCATCAGTCCTTACAGTGAATATTCAGGGTTGATTTCTTTTAGGATTCACTGGTTTGATCTTCCTCCTGTCCAAGGGATTCTCAAGAGTCTTCTCCACCATTGTATTTCAAAAGCTTCAGTGCTCAGGGTTCCTAGAAAAAATAAATAAATGAGGCAAAGATTGGTTTCACTCCTGTTATTGAAGTGAGCGTGTGTTCATCATCTCTGACACAAAACTGTGTCATAAGAGAAAGGACTTGAGTATCTATGGTTTTCAGCCATTTCTAGTAAAATCGGAAATTCTGTGCTTCCTTGTGGTGACTGAACATACTGTTCTGGCCTTATGAATATTAAGAAGTTTTCAAACCTGAAGAGGTTTCTTTATAGATAAAAAAGTGAAAGTCTGAAGTCCAGTTCTCTGAACTTCACAAAGGACAAGGCTCTCCTAACAGGTCTTAAAAGAAGTAGAAACGTAAGTAAAAGCAGGAACATTCTAGAAAACAGGTCTTTCCTTCTTTTGGACTTTGAACAGCACAGACAACTCAGGTAAGGCCATTCCATGATCTCAATATGCTCTGTTCACATATCTGATGTTCACATATTAATCAGTCAGCAGCTGGTTCCTTGCTGGGCATCTGGGAAACTGCACTCCCCAGTGAACCAGTGAGGTTGCTCAGTTGTGTCCAACTCTTTGTGACCCCATGGACTGTAGCCTATCAGGCATCCCTGGAATTTTCTAGGCAAGAGTACTGGAGTGGGTTGCCATTTCCTAGAAACAGGGGATCTTCCTGACCCAGGGATCAAACCCAGGTCTCCTGCATTGCAAACGCTTTACCATCTGAGCAACCAGGAAAGCATATTGTTTCCTACCAAAATGTCAAGATACTCTTTGTTGCTTCCAGCTGGAAACAGCCATCCTGGACCCTTCTGAGCTGACCTCTAGCAATATCTCCACTCTCTTCTCTGATCTCTCTCCTGTATTTTATGGGGTGTTTTTTTTAAACTTACTTTTATTAATAGTTGGAGGACAATTATTTACAATGTTGTGTTTGTTTCTGCTGTTCAACAACACAAATCAGCCCTAAGTGTACATATATTCCTTCCCTCTTGAGCCTCCCACCCACCTCCCCAGCCACCTCTCCAGGTCATCACAGAGCACCAGGCTGGGCTCCCTGTGCTCTATAGCTGCTTCCCACTGCTGCTGCTGCTGCTGAGTCGCGCCAGTCGTGTCCGACTCTGTGTGACCCCATAGACGGCAGCCCACCAGGCTCCTCTGTTCCTGGGATTCTCCAGGCAAGAACTCTGGAGTGGGTTGCCATTTCCTTCTCCAATGCATGAAAGTGAAAAGTGAAAGTGAAGTCGCTCAGTCATGTCTGACTCTGTGCGACCCCATGGACTGCAGCCTACGAGGCTCTGCTTCCCACTAGCTATCTGTTTTACACATGGTAATATGTATATTTTGAATACACCCACAAGTACTTCCAAATTCCTCCTTCCAAAAGGTGGGACCTAATCTTGAGTGTGGCTAGACTTCTTGACTCATTTTTAACAAATAGAATATGGTGGCAGACCTATTTTTCTCCTGAAAAATAGGTCATAAAAGATATGACAGCTTTTTCCTTCCTCCCTTTCTTGGAATACTCACTCTGGAGGAAGCCAGCTGCCATGTTGTGATGATCCATCAGACCCTGTGAAAAGGCCCATGTGTAGGGGATGGATGCTTGGATGCTTCCTGCCAATAGCCATGTGACTGCACCATCTTGGAACTGAATTCTCCAGTACTAGTCAAGCTTTCTGATCCCTGTGTGTGCTAATTCGCTTCAGTTGTGTCAACTCTTTGTGATCTTACGGACTGTAGCTCAGCAAGCTCTTCTGTCTATGGGATTCTCCAGACAAGGATATTGGAGTGGGTTGCTGTGACCTCCTCCAGGGGATCTACCCAACCCAAGGATCAAACCTGAATCTCCTGTGACTCCTGCATTACAAGTGGAGTCTTCACCACTGGGCCACCAGGGAAGCCCTCTGATCCCTGTAGCACCAACCAGATCTCGAGTGGTTCTGAACCAGAACCACCTAACTAATCTGCCCCCCAATTCTTGACCCATAGAAATGAAGAAAATAAAGATTTGCTATTTTAAGTGTCTATATTTTGAGATGATTTGTTATATAGAAATAGATAACTCATATACCATATAATAATAGCAACAAAACATTACTCACATTGTTGAGTTTACTGGAACATAATCTCCTTAGAGAAAGGAACCACATCTGCTTGTCTCCCCTCTGTGCACTGGCCCTTAGTCAGTATTCAGTATCTGTTTGTTGATTCAGTGATTGGTAAGACCTTAGCTACGTGACTGGTATTGTGTTATTCACTCTACACATGCTTTGTCATTTAATTCTCACAGCTATTCTATAAAGTGTGTTTTTCATGCCTGTTTTACAGACAAGCAGTCCAAGGCTCAGCAAGATGATGCAAGTAGATGCTGGCATCCCTGTGACTCCGGGACCTGAGGGTCACAGGGGCATTCCCTAGACTGAGGGTCCAGCCATACTGAGTTGTGTTTCTGCACTTGCTTTCCTGTCAGCTAGAGACTTGATCTTTCCCTTCCTCTCCTTAGAACTCCAGTGACCCAGCCAACATGTGCCAAAGGTCCCGTGGAGTTGTAACTGCCGTCAGCTCCGGCAAGAAAGCACGAGAACAGGTTCAGTTGGTTAGGATGGGAAGAGCCAGGTCTGCTTCCAGAGCAAGACGGGTAGGACCTGCACTGCAGAGAGGGACAAGCCACTGTCTCTCTCAGCAGAGACTCCCTCTCTCAAGATGGCTTCATACACGTCCAATCTCCAGTACTGGCAGCGAGGACCAGGCTGGTTCAGAACCGCAGAAACCAAATGCCCAAACTTAAGGCAAGATCCACAAGACTACCTGAATTCTCCAAACACAACGCACCTCGGGGATTAAATTCTAAGGATCCAAATCCCTAAATTGCATTCCTGGCCCCCTCACTAAGCCTTGATGGAAAAAGTTGTTGAGTTGTTGAAAACAAGGATGAAAGAGATTAACCTGGTAAATCCAACCAGCAATCAACATGCAGAGAACACCAGCCAAACATGTTCCTGTCTAAATACACAGTGTCTTTGTGGTAACCTAGTTTTTCCTTTAGAACATAAAAATCTGCAGTACCAATGCAATTTATGTAGAGCTTGAGAGTTTCATTTTGTGCTGTTTTGGGGGCCTTTTGCTTCATTTCATAAAATGCTGTGGCTCTGAGATTTTTAAGTTTGGAAATAACCTTACCAAACTTTGGTCTTATAAGCATATCTAGTCCTGCCTTTAAGATGGCTAATTTTTTTGTGAAAATTAAATTTTGAATAGAGTTCTAGAGGCTTGTATAACCCATGAGAGAATCTTAGTGAAAGTGAAAGTATTAGTTGTTCAGCCATGTCTGATTGTTTGCGATTGTAGCCCACCAGGCTCCACTGTCCATGGGATTCTCCAGGCAAGAATACTGGAGGGGGTAGCCATACCCTTCTCCAGGGCATCTTCCCAACCCAGGGACTGAACTCCTTTCTCCTGCATTGCAGGCAAATTCTTTACCTTCTGAGCCACCAGGGAAGTCCAACTCATATCTAGAAGTCTTACAAAGGCAATGTATTTTGAAAATTTCCCAATAAGCAACTTATTTTTCTGGTGGGAAAAGAGGGAAACAGGGAAAAACATTATTTGTTTAAATGTCAAAATAATTTTTAGAAGACTACATAATGACATAGAAAGAAGCTCGCTGTACACCTCAAGTGAGAAATAGTGTAACTATTATGATACTCTTACATTAAATATATAGAGAGAAAATTTATGTTTATATATGGAAAAGACTAGGATAGACATGAAATATTAATAGTTAGTCCTCCCCTTCTTCCCTCCATCCATCCTTTCCTTCTTCCCAGTGTTTCTTTGGCACCTACCATGTGTCAGACACTGACTTATCTTCCAAGTGTCCAAAGATGAATCAGTTCTGCCCTCAAGTGCTTCAGAGCCCAACGAGAAACTCAGTGAAGTGAACAATCAGAAAAAAAACAGATGCATAAAAGGCAGCAGAGCATGGTGGCTCTGAGAACTCGCCGTTGCAATCAGCATGGATTTAAGTCCAAACCACAGCTTTTCACTTTCTATGTACACTGAAGCAAATTTTCTCACTTTTCTAAGTTCCACTATCCACATGTGCTAGTAGGGATAAAAATACCTACCTCACAGGACAGTTGTAATAAACAGGAAGCATATAAATATGAAGAGCATAGACCCAGCTATAGTAAGCACTGAATAAATGGCCACCATTGGTTTTATCATAGATGGCAGAGTGGGAACTCAGAGGAAGCTTACAGGCTTCTAAAGATCAAAATCCCCCCAGAAAGTGAAGTCGTTTAGTCATGGCCAACTCTTTGTGACCCCATGGACTGCAACATATTAGGCTCCTCCAACCATGGATTTTCCAGGCAAGAATACTGGAGTGGGTTGCCATTTCCTTCTCAAGGGAATCTTCCCAAACCAGGGATCAAACCCGAGTCTCCTGCTTTGCAGGCAGATGCTTTACCGTCTGAGCCACCAGGGAAGCTAAAATCCCCAAACTCACAGTCAAATGGCTAAACTTGAACTAGTAATGATAATTCCAGAAGTTAGAGTTGGTGTGTTTTGCAAACCCAATCACAGGGCAAAATCTGCCATTTTTACCTTACAAAAATTTCCCTAATCTACATCATACATCTCCTGTTTGAAGAGGAGATGTTTGAAGAGCTTTTTTCCAAAGCTTTTGGCTTCATCCATGTCTGAGATCTCTTCCGAAAGACACTGAAGTAGCCCCATCCCACAAGGCAGACCTATAACAGCTCACAGGCCACCCCAGAGACCCTCAGACTTCCCACATTTCTTCTGTTTCACGTGTCCTTTTTCCATTCATGTTACTTAACATTTTCATTCCTATCATAATTGGCATAATTGGGCTTCCCTGGTGGCTCAGACTGGTAAAGAACCCACCTATAGTGCAGGAGACCCAGGTTGGATCCCTGGGTCGGGAAGATCCCCTGGAGAAAGGAATGGTTGCCCACTCCAGTATTCTGGCCTGGGAAATCCCATGGACAGAGCAGCATGGCAGGCTGCAGTCCATGGGATCACACATAATAATTACAAGAGTTCCTACATCTTACTTCCTCAAGCGGTGGTGTGGTGAGGAAGAGAAAGCCCAGTTCTTGGTGTCAGGCAGCCCCGAATCTGCATCCTGTCGCTAGGAGCCCAGGGACACCGAGTGAGCCATCTGTGCCAGCCCCTGTCCTTCTGTTTGGCCTGAGAGTGAAAATAACCACCTCCTGGGTTTGTTGTAGAAATGAAGGTCACTAACCCAGTAACCAGTGCTTGGCACATGCTCTACAAATGTTGGTTTTCTTTCTTTGTCAATAAAGACCATGCATTGACTACACACACAGACGTGTATGACACTGTCACTCAGCGCCAACATGCTTTCATGCTCTCTTCGTGTAGAGCAAATAAGCCTTTCAGAGGCTTTTAAAACTGAAGCCCAGCTGAACTAACTGTGTTTTGAGAGGAAAGTTGTGCACCGAACACTCATTTTAGGCATCGCTGGACAGTACTGACAAGAAGGGCCGTGATACTGGTCAAATCGATTGGGTTTCATTTGCTGCTGGGGCTTCCTTGGGGGCTCAGATGGTAAAGAATCTGCCTGCAATCTGAGAGACTCAGGTTCGATCCCGAAATCAGGAAGATCCCCTGGAGAAGGGAATGGCTGCCTGCTCCAGGATTCTTGTCTGGAGAAGCCCATGGGCAGAAGAAACTGGCGGGCTACAGTCCACAGGGTTGCAAAGATTCTGACACGACTGAGCAACTGACACTTTCCCTCTCACTTTTTTTCATTCACTGTTATTACCCAAGGTCTGAATGAGAAAGCCAGTTCGGCCAAATGGTCCTAGTTTCATTAGAAACTATACTAAAATGTTGCAACTGAAAGGTGAGGCTACTCCAAATTAAAGCAAAATGACTCAAAACATTTCATTCATCCATTTATGTAGATCCCCATGCATTTGGCAACTAGCAGATACCTATATAACACCATCCTGGAAAAAAATGAACAGCATAAACCCCTGTTCCCACAGAGAACTTGGTAGATAAAATGTCTTTGATCTCTCCTCGCCCTATGGGGCTGCATAGCCTGCCAGCTGCAAGTACTCACAGGTGCTCCCTGTTCCCGCGACACGCCTCAGCTCTTTGGTATACACCTGCTCGCCACTAAATTATCTTCTCAGAGGATATCAATAACCTCTTCACCAACAAGACAATGGGTCCCACCCCCACCAACTCTCCGCCCAGCTCTTAGTAAATTTGATTTTTTTTTTCATGGTTTCTAACACAGTTGACTGCTCTTTTCTCAAATGTCTCTCGTCTGTTGATTTCTCTGCAAATTGTACTGCTTCCCTTTAATTCAGCATCTTCATTGTTGGCAGAGTTATTTATTGAAAATCCAATTCTCTCCATATTATTCTCCTGTTTAGCATCCTTCAACGTTTGCCCATGGCCTCTGGGATAAAGTAGGATTTCTCCACTGTTACATAGACAGGTCCTTTGAGTCATGCTCCTGCCTATTCTTACAGCCTGGTCCCCTATTAGTCCACTTAGAAACTTCATTCTCCAGTGATGTGAACAGGCTTCTCTTCAAGTCTCCAGCCCTCCACTCCTCCATTTACAGGGGCTCAGCCAGATAAGGATCTTCAACTCCCTGAAAATTCCACTGTGCCACCCAGAACCTGTTTGTGGTGTGGCTGCTTCCATCCCTAGTTTTGCGCTACTTTATGGGAAGAATGTGTTTTGTCTTGATACTCTAAGGCCTAGCACAATGCCGGGTACGTTATAGAAAAATGAACCAAACTTTGGGGGATCTTTCGGTTTGCCCCTGCAGTCTCTCGTCTATCTTTATCCTTGCTCCTTTCTCTCTGTTGTGTCCCAAACGAAAGAGTGGAGTCTTTGTTGTTGTTCAGTCACAAAGTCATGCACAACTCTCTGCGACCCCATGGGCTGCAGCATGCTGGGCTGCCCTGTCCTTCACTATCTCCTGGAGTTTGCTCAAACTTACGACCACTGAGCTGGTGATGCCATCTAATCATCTTATTCACTGCCGCCCCCTTCTCCTCCTGCCCTCAATTTTCCCCAGCATCAGGATCTTTGCCAGGGGGTCAGCTCTTTGCATCAGGTGGCCAAAGTACTAAGTCTTTTACTTAGTCATAAACCCTTTTACTTATTTTCTCCTACCTTCTACCTCTCCTTAATAATATGCATCTAAAACAGAGAAACCAGAGCAATGTTCCCAAAGTGTTGGGTTGACCAAAAGTTTTTCTGGTTTTTCCATACAATGTTACAGAAAAACCTCAATGAACTTTTTGGCCAAATCAATGTTATTTGCACATGGGCAGTTGGTAAATAGCCACTGACTCAGTCCCACAAGGACTTCTTACCCACCTAGCTGGTCCAGGCCCCCAAGGATGCCCTGCCCACCTGGCTGCTACCACGGCCTCCCTCCCCAGACTTCAGGTTGGAGGAAGTTGACACATGAGCGGAGCTGTGAGGCTGTCCCGCAGTAAGCCCAGCATGGACCCCACTGAACTGCTGTTCAGTCTGCACATCAGGTGGCTCAGATGGTGAAGAATTTGCTTGCAACGCAGGAGCCCCGGGTTTGATCCCTAGGTTGTGAAGATCGCCTGGAGAAGGGAATGGCTGCCCACCCTAGTATTCTTGCCTAGAGAATTCCATAGACAGAGGAGGCTGGCAGGCTACAGTCCACAGGATTGCAAAGAGCTGGACATCTGAGCAACTAACACTACCCACCAGTGTCTGCTTAGCTGTCAATGGAACATATAACCTATTACAGAAAGTCAATGTTTCTTGGCATAGTATCAAGGCCCTTCATAATTGGATCCAATTTTTAGCCATGTTTACAAATAATATAAGCAACATTCTATACAAGTACATCTTAAAACTTAATATGCACATGAATCATCAATCAAAATGTAGACTGATTCCGGAGGGGGGAGTGAGGGCCTGAGACTCTGTATTCCTCACAAAGGTCAGGGATATTGATGGTGTTGCCTCCCAGACCCAACTGTGAGTAGCGGGGGACTCACCTCCAAGCCACTTCCACCCCCCTGTTCCCACTGAGACTTCCTCCCAGAATCCCCTCTGGGCTCCATTAGCTAATGGGTTAACCCCTCAAAGCCAAGCTTAGATGTGACCTCCTCACTAAAAATTTCTCTTATCTCCTGAAGTAAATATGAACTCTGTTCTCCTTGGGGTTTTGTTTGTTTGCTGTGGGAAACCAATCACCCCAGAGCCATAACTAGCAAAGCTTTCACATACATTTCCATCTTAAGACAAGTTTTATTGTTTTTCTTTACGTGGCCCAATCATACCCCAAAATGACCTGCACATTCATGACTAGTTCTGCCTAACTGTGAAAGTACAATGGAAGGCTCCCATCCATTCACAATAAAATAATCAGAAAAAAATGCAAACAACCTAGACTGTGAAGAATGGCACAATAATTTATGTTCATAGTAATAAACCCACAGGCATAAGGCGCCAAAAATAGCTCCTGAATCATCAAAGATTAAAATTATATTCACCGTATTTTATTAAGTGAATTTGCATTCTAATTCTCTTAAAACTGACATATGGTGTGTACATGTGTACTTGTGTGTCTATGTGGGTGTATTATATGAATGATATGTTCTGATTCCTTGAAAACCTATAAGGAATATACGATTGTGTATTTTAATTACATGCAATATTAAAAGCACCCTTAGCACCAACTCTATGCCTGCCATTCCTGTAACACGCACACACACACACACACACACACACACACTATTTCTCAGGGGAAAAATTAAAAAGCTAGGATTCCACTGTAGTTCCTAAGTTTCCCAAATAAACTCCTAAAAACCTTCAGTTGTTTTGCCTGATATTGAAGACCTGATTATTATCTGGACTGAGCCTAGACAGTGGTTGCTTTTCCTTTTTTTTTTTTTTTGGCTTTCCCATAATTAATGTGTATTGGTCTTCATTCCGTAGAGATTGCTAGAGGATACAAACACATATAATAAAATTTCACAAGCAGATAAAATTAAATATGCAGAAAAAAACACAAGGTTTGAATATTAATGAAGCTAGGAAGAGTGGCTGGCTGGCCAGGTGTTTCATGAGGTGCTGCCTTTTCTTCAGCCTGGAGCAAGGACTTGGTGCCCCAGGTCTTCCTTCTCATGTCCCCACGCTCTTCTTTTTTGCCTTCCCATGGCCCGTTGGGGCAGATGGAAGACACTCCCTTCTTCCTCTTCTCTGGGACTTGTTCTACACATGCCTTCCCTTGTCCAGAGGTAGGTAGCATAGACCTCTCTGTTTTCCCGGGGATTGTGTAAGAAATTGCTGCTTCACTTACTAGGAAGAATAAATCACACAGGGACTTCCCTGGTGGTCCAGTGGTTACGACTCCATGCTCCCAGTGCAGGGGGCCTGGGTTCAGTCCCGGGCCAGGGAACTGGATCCTGCATGCTGCAACAATGATTGTGAGTGCCACAACTAGGACCCGGCACAGCCGAATAAATTAAAACAAGACAAACTGCTCGATCAAAAAGAATAAATCACGTATTTATTTCATATTTATTTTAAAAATTGCATTCAATACGTGCATGTGTGCTAAGTTGCTTCAGTTGTGTCTGATTCTTGGCAACCCCATGGACTGTAGCCCACCAGGCTCCACTGACCATGGGGTTTTCCAGGCAAGAATACTGGAATGTGTTGCCATGCCCTCCTCCAGGGGATCTTCCCGACCCAGGGATTGAACCTGTGTGTCGTGCACAGTAGGAATTGGCAGGCGAATTCTGTACCACTGAGCCACCTGGGAAGCCTTGCATTCTCCTTGCTTTGTCTCTAACCTCAGCTCCTGAGAACCCCTTGTTCTTGATTGTAAATTGTCTTCTGCATGCCTCAAAGCTTCAGGGTTTATATTGGCCTATTTCTTATAAATCTACCTTACTTCTCACACACAATTTGCCTTGATCTCAGTAATTGTCTCTGCCTTCTTTCAAACTCTTGGAGTTTCTCTTATCCATGACAGATGCCTAATTCTTCCATTCATGTTTTATTTTTCCCAGGCTCTGTTTCTTACCCTTTATCCACAATCCACTGCTACTTACATCACTGCAGGAAAATACTTGAAGCAATCACCAAAGGAGTCATCTTTGGGTAATAAGGGGTTAGTGAAGAGGAAGAGAGTCATGGGAGAATTTCATCCATGAGCAAGTTCTCAGCATCATGTCAACAGCCCACCTGGTCACACCAGGAGAGGTCAGAGGATAATAATACTGGTGAATCTCTCCCAATCGTGTGTTTCATGGTTCTCCTCTTCTTCCCACTGGAGAATATTCTATTAGAATTGCAAAGACTGTGGAGATTACAGGATATAAGGCAATGATTTTACAGAGAGGTTAAAAGTTGCCCAGAAAGTGTAAGGCCTTTACCCAACATCTAAGGGCTAATCAACACAGAGGTTAAGACCAAAATCTAAGTTTCCCAGTTTCCAAGTCCAGTGTTCCTTCCACTGCATTAAAAACTCCTTCAACACATGTAAGTAAATGGAAATATTGACTTGACCATAAGGCTTATTCAAGTTTTTCTATAATATCTTATGGCAAAACTCGAATGAACCTTTTGGTCAGTCCAATCACTTCAGTTCAGTTGCTCAATCGTGTCTGACTCTGCGACCCATAGACTGCAGCATGACAGGCTTCCTTGTCCATCCTCACCAACTCTTGGAGCTTACACAAACTCATGTTCATTGAGTCAGTGATGCCATCCAACCATCTTATTCTCTGTCGTCCCGTTCTCCTCCTGCATTCAATCTTTCCCAGCATCAGGGTCTTTTCCAATGTGTCAGTTCTTTGCATCAGGTGGCCAAAGTATTGGAGTCTCAGCTTCAGCATCAGTCCTTCCAATGAATATTCAGGGTTGATTTCCTTTAGAAGTGACTGGTTTGATCGCCTTGCAGTCCAAGTCACTCTTAAGAGTCTTCTCCAACACCACAGTTCAAAAGCATCAATTCATCGGTCAATCCAATAGAACTGGAATTTTTTTAAAAAGTCAAAATTTCAATGGGTAAAACACAAGAAGATTTTGCTTTACTCATTCATTTAATTCCTCTTTATCAGATCCCCACTATATATCAGTACTGCTGGGAGAAGGAGCTAAAGGTGGGAGCAAACAGATGCCAATGTGATTTATGGACCTCAGACACTAAGCAAATATCCATGCAATCAAATCATACCATATCTCATTTATCTCAAGAAGCAGCTATTTTCTTTTCAACATAACAGCATATCTAACATAAAGTCTCACTAAATGATGAACGTGTCTTACCATCAAGACAGCCTGGAAGGGAGCCAAGTTCTTCCAGAGAGTATTTGCATTCGTTTCTTTCACCCAGGGCTACTCCCAACATGAAACCTCTTTTGAAGTACATCCTACATTAAAATACACTCCTGGGTATATGCCCAGGGGTGGGATTGATGGGTCACGTGGTAGTTCTGTTCTTAGTTTTCCAGGGCCCCTCCATACTGTTCTTCATAGTGGCTACATCAATTTACATTCCCTCCAACAATGTAAGAGGGTTCCTTTTTCTCCACACCCTCTCCAGTACTTACCATTTATAGATTTTTTGATGATGACCATTCTGACCATCATCAGATGGCCATTCTGATACACCACTGTAGTTCTGATTTGCATTCTCTAAAATTAGTGATGTTGAGCATCTTTTCATGTGTTTGCTGGCCACATTTACATCTTCCTTGGAGAAATGTCCATTTAGGTCTTCTGCCCATTTTTTCTTTTATTGATTGGGTTGTTTGTTGTTTTGATATTGAGCTGCATGAGCAGTTTGTATTTTTTGGCAATTAATCCCTTATCAATGGGTTCATTTACAAATATGTTCCCATTCTGATGGTTGTCTTTTTGTCTTGTTTATGGTTTCCTTTGCTGTGCAAAACCTTTTAGGTTTAACTAGGCCCCGTTTACTTATTTTTATCTGCATTACTCTGGTACAGATGAACTTATCTGCAAAGCAGAAATAGAGACTCAGATGTAGAGAACAAATGGATGGAGACTAGGAGGGGCACGGGGTGGGATGAACTGGGAGGCTGGAATTGACATATATACACTGCTATGTATAAAACAGATAACTAGTGAGAGCCTGCTTTGTGGCACAGGGAACTCTACTCAGCAGTCTGTGGTGACCTAAATAGGAAGGAAATTCAAAAAAGAGAGAATATATGTATAATGTATTGCTCATTCACTTTGCTATACAGCAGAAACTAATACAACATTGTAAAGCAACTGTACTCCAATACAAAGTAAATAATTTAAAAATTAAAAAATACACCATATCCCCTGAGTGAGCTGCTCTGGACCACACTTGCAGCTGGACTTCAGACCAGACACCGGCATGATGATCACCTCCTGATACAAAATTGAGGAGAGAGTTGCTTCTTCTTCCCACCAGGACTAAGGTGGAGTTTCCTTGCTGTCCCTTTCTCTGGGGTGGGTTTGTTTCTGATGTGCCCTTACATTGGTGAGCCAACTTTGTATATGGAGTCCCATGCTAAATTCTCTACCTTGAGTATTTGGGTTTTTTATCCAGTTTTCTCAGAGGTAGATACAGTAATTGTGCATTTTACAGTCAATGGCATTTTTGGTTCTATAAAATGCAGTGGTTTTAAATTGTGATAAAAATTATGAAAAAGAAGACAGAAGGGACACAAGGAAGCATAATTAGACTAATTTAGACTGCTGCTGCTGCTGCTAAGTCGCTTCAGTCGTGTCTGACTCTGTGCGACCCCATAGACGGCAGCCCACCAGGCTCCCCTGTGCCTGGGATTCTCCAGGTGAGAACACTGGAGTGGGTTGCCATTTCCTTCTCCAATGCATGAAAGTAAAAAGTGAAAGTGAAGTCGCTCAGCTGTGTATGACTCTTAGCAACCCCATGGACTGCAGCTTACCAGGCTCCTCCACCCATGGGATTTTCCAGGCAAGAGTAGGGCCCTATAAATAGGGGATATGTCAACTGTATGAGTTTGCTAAGTTTGCAGTAACAAGTAGCACAGACTGGATGGCTTAAACTGCAGAAATGTATTTTCTCAGAGTTTTGGAGTCTGGATATCCAAGAGTAGTTGTTAGCAAGATTGACTTTTTCTGAAATCACCTTTCCTTGTCTTGCAGATAGTCAAATTCTCATGTGTCTTCACGTGGTGTGCCCTGTATGTACATCTCTGTCCTGATCTATTTTTTTAAGGGCACAAGTGCAATTGAATTAGGGCCACCCGAATGACCTCATTTAACCTTAACTACCTCTTTAAAGATGCTATCTCCAAATACAGTCAGATTCTGAGGTCCTGAGGGTTAGGACCTCAACCAGAGAATTTGGGGGAGTGCCTAATTGAGTTCACGGGCTTCCCAGGTGGTGCTAGTGATAAAGAACCCACCTACCAATGTAGGAGACATAAGGGACTCAGGTTTGGTCCCTGGATCAGGAAGATCCCCTGGAGGAGGGCATGGCAACCCACTCCAGTATTCTTGCCTGGAAAATCCCATGGACCGAGGAGCTTGACGGGCTCCAGTCCATAGTGTTGCAAAGAGCTGCACACGACTGAGCAATGCAGCAGATGCACGTGCATAATTGAGCTCATAAAATAAACTGAAGTCTGGAAGATAGGACAAACGACCCAGGAGTTGACCTTTCCAGACAGAGGATCAGCCTGTGCAATGTCCTCTTAGATGAGGAAGCCAGAGTTAGTTTCAAATTCCTTTAATGTGCTACCTCTAACAGGTTTATATTCAAAGGAAAAGAATATCATTACAGTGAATCAGTTTCTCTTGAAATCTGAAATAGAAATATGATGAATTCTTGATTATAAATTACTTTTAAAATCATATTTTTAAAAGTAAATGGGATTATGCCCTCGATTATAATATCACCCATTATTTCCTCAATCTGTATTTGATTTAGGGCCCTATTGCTATGCTAAATGCCTTGTGAATTGACATGGGAATCTCTAACAAGATATATTACCACCATTACATATGCCTTTTGATGGGGAAGTATTAAAGCCATTCCCACTCACTGCTTGTTTAGAAGGGCCTCATCTCTGGGGGCCAAGCATGCCAGACAAGGTGAACAGCCTATGAAATTGGAGAATAAATGATGATTTGTAACAGGCTCATGGATGAATCAGAGAAGGCAATGGCACCCCACTCCAGTACTCTTGCCTGGAAAATCCCATGGACAGAGGAGCCTGGAAGGCTGCAGTCCACGGGGTTGTGAAGAGTCAGACATGACTGAACGACTTCACTTTCATGCATTGGAGAAGGAAATGGCAACCCACTCCAGTGTTCTTGCCTGGAGAATCCCAGGGACGGGGGAGCCTGGTGGGCTGCTGTATATGGGATCACACAGAGTCGGACACGACTGAAGCGACTTAGCAGCAGCAGCAGCAGCATGGATGAATGCTTTCCATGTGGTGTATGGAAGGTGCCCTTCCTCTCAGACCATACTCTTCAGTTCAGTGCCAAAGTCCACACTCATCCCAGAACTGCTCTAAAGGTGTTTCCTGGGATTTCATGAAAGTGATCATAAAAAGCACAACTGATTTTTTTTCACATGTGTAACTACAGCAAACAGGACCTGAGGCTATCTCTGCTTTAACTGGGCCTTCTCAAAACTGGATCTGAATTCCCGGTTTGTTGTAAGATTAGACAAAATTCTTTCAAATTGTGGTGCTGGATAAGACTTTTGAGAGTCCTTTGGACTGCAAGGAGACCAAACCAGTAAATTCTAAAGGAAATCAACCCTAAATATTCATTGGATGGACTGATGCTGAAGCTGAAGCTCCAATACTTTGGCCACCTGATGCAAAGAGCCAACTCACTGGAAAAGACCCTGATGCTGAGAAAGACTGAGGGCAAGAGGAGAAGTGGGCAGCAGAGGATGAGATGGTTAGACAGCATCACTGACTCAATGGATGTGACCTGGAACAAACTCCAGGAGATAGTGAAGGACAGGGAAGCCTGGTGTGCTACATTCCACAGAGTCACAAAGAATCAGACATAATATAGCAACTGAACAATTACAACTAGACAAAAAGAGCTTACTTATATTTCCAGAGTTCTGCTATAAGAGCTTCTTGATAGAAGTAAATGGTTTACTACATTGAAGAAGTGCCTAGTTACAGTATAGTTCATGAGATGAAAGGCACAATTCTTTTTTTTTGAGCAAGTGCTCTTCTCTTAAATGACCAAAACACTCATGTGAGTTCCTAGGAGGGTGTTCAGCATTTTCCCTCCTCTGTCTGGGTTGGGTGACAAGCAGATATTAAATGTCAGCTTGCATTTGCTACGCTAGAATGTAGAGCTCATGGAGTCTATTTTGCTCACAAGAGCAAGGCACCTTCTATTCCAGGAGTTCAGAGAGTTGTGGTGAGTTGCCTCTTTCTCACTTATCTGCCATTCTCAAATAGAAATAGGAGAGGCAGTCCCCAGGAATGAGATTTGAGATAGCAATTTCCCCCACCTGCAGCCAAACCCCATATTGGGTGGGAGAGGTAGGGAAATTCTCACCAGCTGAGACCCTTATTTTCTCTCATTTAGACCCCAGGTTGATCATTCTAGTCCAAAAGAATAAATCTCCCTTTCCTCTCTTCCCCTGCTTCCTACTACTGTCATTATTTCATTCTGAGAAGAGCTTTGGCTTTGATAAAGAGCAGTGATGAGAGATTAATGGATCATTCATTTATTCATTCAAGCAGTAATTAACTGTGCATTTTTCTTTCATTTTATTATTTATGCAAGTTAAAGTTCATCGGTAACAGGAATTCTTGCAACTGCAAAATAAAACTACGTAGATGTAAGAAGTCATGTAAATGGTTAATGAGCTTATTACCAAGGTTAGCAAAACTTTCACTGTAAATCAGTCTGTACTCGGGAAATAAAAATTATGAATGCATAAACACCAATTCCATTTTGACTTTCAGGCTGTCACCCTGAAACCCTAGCAGCTTGAGTCCTTATATTTGTGATGTTATACAGACTATTACTGTTTTCTTTTATATGCAGTTTGCATGAGTAAAACCCCCAGAGAATAAGATCTATCTTTAAATTAAACAGAAATCCTGCGAGATGGTCAGTGCTGGTCTACGTACTAGCGTGTTTTATTCTCCAAATCTCTCATTGAAACTGTTTGTTGTGCTCTGTATCTGAATCTTTTTGTTTCCTCTGAACCTTCTTTTAACTTCTCTTCCACCCTTCTAATCTTCCTTTTGACTTTAAAGTTTATATTATTGATTATTAGATCAAATAATTGCATTTGGTTTGATAAAAAGAAAGGAGGCCTCAAAGTAGTTAAATCCTGACTTCATCTGTTAATTTCAGGCTTAGTGGAACAAAGCAGCTGGACTACCTCAAAGATCAAAAGCAAGGCAAATATTCAGCTGTTGAAGCTCTGAAGCACTCTCAGAGAAAACAGCCAACTAGCTGACACCAATAAAGTCCCAGAACAGTTGATTAAGTTTAAATCTATCGCTTTCACCTGGGGGTGGGGGAGGGGGGAACTGTAGGCTTATGTGGTGAAATAAACCATTTATTTCAAAACTAAACTTTGAAGTTTGAAAATAAAAGATAGAGTTATGGCCCAGTACACAAAGGGCTGTTCCAAACTGGAAGGCTCATCTGAATTTCAAATGGTGAGTCACACCCTAATACTGCTTTCCAGATGGCTTAGTGGTAAAGAATCCACCTGCCAATGCAGGAGATGCAAGAGACGTGGTTCGATCCCTAGAATGAGAAGATCCCCTGGAGGAGGAAATGGAAATCCACTCCAGCATTGTTGCAGGGGAAATCCCATGGACAGAGAAGCCTGGCAGGCTACAGTCCATGGGGTCACGGGGAGGTGGACACATTGAGACTGAGCATGTGATGCACAACACCCTAAGGAGAGTCCCCACTTCAGTGTGCAGGAGTGGGCTCCGGGAGCCCAGCCCTGCAGACATCACAGAACCACCGCTAGTACACTCACCAGGTCATGGATGGGCGTCCCTATAGACGAGCTAAATGCACAGGCCCTGGAAAGAAAGTCCTTCAATCTTGCCTGCCTACAATCCTGGCCAAAAGTAGAAGAAATTCTTTCCTAGGGGCTTCCTGGTGGTCTCGTGGTTGAGAATCTGCCTTGCCATGCAGGAGTTGCGTGTTTAATTCCTGGTTGGGGAACTAAGATCCCACATTCTTCAGAGCAACTAAGCCCGCTTGCCATAACTAGAGTCCATGCACCCCACATGCTGCAACTAAGACCTGATGCAGTGAAGTAAATAAATATTAAAATATACATATATATATCCATAAAAAAACAGTCCTTTTCCTTTTCCTCTTGCTGCCTAGAAATGGCACACCGACTCTGAGGAAAACAGGCCTAGACGGTGGAGCCACAGGAGGTGTAGAGCAGCGGTTCTCAAATTTTGCTGCAGTACTACGCGTTAGAACCACAAGAGTTTCTAAAACTTCTGACACCCAGGGCATGTTGGGGGTGTGGAGGTGAGGATGGCTCATTGAATCAGAATCTGTGGGTGAAAACCAGGTGTTATCATTTGTTAAAGACCCCAGGTGTCTCTAATGCTCAGCAAGGTAGAGACCAGAGGAGGTAAAAGTCGGGTTTCTCAATTAGATGGAGCTTGAGTGTCTGCATTCCTACCAACCTCCCAGGTGGCGCCAACTGCTACTGGGCCCCAGAATGCACTTTCAATAACAAGGTGTAGGGCTCCTCACCCCACCCCCAGGGCTGTCCTGGCAATATAAAAGGAGCCAGTGTTTGTCACTCAGTTATCTCCGACTCTTTTGACCCCATGGGCTGTAGCCCACCAAGCTGCTCTGTCTGTGAAATTCTCCAGGCAAGAATACTGGAGTGGGCAGCCATTCCCGTCTCCAGAGGAATCTTTCTGACCCAGGGGTCAAACCTCGGTCTCCTGTATTGCAGGCAGATTCTTTACCGTCTGAACCACAAAAGTAAGCCCAAGGAGCTAAGGGAAAAGAAAAGTGAGCCTGGGGCAGACATTCTCTGTAGTCTAACATGATGGGGAGAGGGTGGAGATGGGTGTGTGATGATATTTGGAGGGGTGGATCTCATTGCCACAGTCTATAACAAAGGATAAAAAAAAAATGTGCATTACCCAAGATGACAGAATTGCTTGCTGCTTTGAGGTGGGACACCCACTCCCCCTGACAGCCCTTCCCTTCTTTCCCACACCCCAATACCATGCACGTGGGAAGAATTGGCTTGTACCCTATCTCCATCTGTAGTGCCCCAATTCCTTTACCTCCCTGTAATTACACAGCTCGAGGAGGAGGGAAAGGGCTTGGTCCCCCCACTTTAGCATATGAATATGCTCCAGGTTCTTGCATCTTTTTATTTAATAATATATGCATATATTTTTAATTAGAGGATAGGTACTTTACAGTATTGTGACGGTTTTGCCACACATCCCCTCCCTCTTGAAGCCCCCTCCCACCTCCCTCTCCATCCCATCCCTCTGGTTGTCACAGAGTGCTGACTTTGGGTTCCCTTTGTCGCACCTTGAACTCCCACTGGCTATCTGTTTTACATCTTGAACCAACCCCCAAGCCATCTTTTCTCGGTGAGCTCTGGATTTCCTCTGAGCAAAAACTCTCTCCTTGCACACAACTTCAGAAAAAGAGCCCTTTGTATGCACCTACTGTCCACAATTCTCTTAATTTCTACCCTGTTAGTATTTAAAATGTTGAAATATGGCTCCTCCTAAATTTGCACTAATTATGATTATTTGAAAATACTACCTTATCCACCTACTCCTCTCAGTTCAGTTCAGTTCAGTCGCTCAGTCGTGTCCGACTCTTTGTGACCCCATGAATCGCAGCACGCCAGGCCTCCCTAAGAGGAATGGCACAATATTTGTCTTTTTGTGACTGGCGTATTTCTCTTAGCATGATGTCTTTAAGGTTCATCCACGTTGTAACACATGTCAGAATTTCCTTCCTTTTTTAGGACTGAGTGTGCTTCCCAGGTAGCACTAATGGTAAAGAACTTGCCTGCCAGTTCGGGAGGTATGAGACAAGAGTTTAATCCCTAGGTCAGAATGATCCCCTGGAGGAGGGCATAACAACCCACTCCAGTGTTCTTGCCTGGAGAATCCCATGGACAGGAGCCTGGCGGACTACAGTCCATGGGGTCACAAAGAGTCAGACGTGACAGAAGTGACTTAGCACACACCTACGGTATTATATTGTATGCATGAATCCTATTTCATTTATTGTGTTTACATGCTAAGTTGCTTTTAGTCGTGTCTGACTCTTTGCGACCCCATGAACTGTAGCCCACCAGGTTCCTCGGTCCATGGGATTTTCCCAGGCAAGAATACTGGCGTGGGTGGCCATTTCTTCCTCCAAGAGATCTTCCCGACCCGAGGATTGAACCTGCATCTCCTGTGTCTCCTGCACTGGCAGGTGGATTCTTTACCACTGTGCCACCTAGGAAGTCCTATTCATTTATCTGTGGAATGAATACTTGGGTTTCTTCCACTTTTTGGCTGTTGTGTGAATGGTGCTGCTATGAACATGGATGTACAAACACCTGTTTGAATTCTTGCTTTCAATGTTCTTGAGTATATACTTTAAATGGTATTTTAAGACTATTTTCCAAATGTGTATTTCTTTTATTTTCTTTTTAAATTTATTACTTTTTTTAAAATTTTACTTTACAATACTGTATTGGTTTTGCCATACATCAACATGAATCTGCCATGGGTATTTCTAAAACACAGAAATACAATAGATTTTTGTGTGTTGAAAATAAACTACTGCCTTAACTTCCCTGGTGGCTCAGACAGTAAAAGTGTCTGCCTACAATACGGGAGACCTGGGTTCAATCCCTGGATCAGGAAGATCCTCTGGAGAAGGAAATGGCAATCCACTCCAGTACCCTTGCCTGGAAAATTCCATGGACAGAGGAGCGTGGGAGACTACAGTCCATGGGGTTGCAAAGAGTCAGACACGACTGAGCAACTTCACTTTCACTTTAAAATATTATTACTTTTGATTACTTATTGTTTTGCATCCCACTCCCCACTTACATTTGCACTTGTTTTGAGGAGAAGGAAGGAGGGCTCGAAGTAGTTAACTCTCAACTTCAACTGTTAATTTCAGGCTTAGTGGAACAAAGCACCTGAACCACCTGAAAGATCAAAATTCTGACAAGTCTTCAGCCAACTAGGCAGATGCCTCACTTGCCTTACCCAAGCCCCAATCCTGTTTTATTTACTCCTTAACCAATTAGAATCTGGCCTCTGCTCCCCCAGCTGCAATAGAAACTAACATTGAAAGATCCATAAATTTAAAAAAAAAACTCCTTGTTGCAACACTTTTTTAGTGAATATTCCTTTCACTCTCTGTTTTAGTTGACATTTTTTGAATGTTTGAAAGAAGTCAGACATATTACTATTACTGAAAAAGTTACTATACTTATACCTAAATCTATTCCTAGAATGTCATCTTGTTTCATTCTCTATTTTACTTTATATTTTATTTTATTGATTTACAATATTAGTTTCAGGTGTATAACAGTGGATCTGTATTTTTGTAGATTATACTCCATTTGAAGTTATAAAGCAGTGGCTATATTCACTGTACTATATGTCCTTTTAGTTCATTTGTTTTATACATAGTACTTTGTATGGGCTTCCCTGGAGGTTCAGTGCGTTCAATTCCTGGGTTGGGAAGATCCCCTGGAGGAGAGCATGGCAACCCACTCCAGTATTTTTGCCTGGAGAATCCCATGAACAGAGGATCCTAGGGGGTTACAGTCCATGGGGTCACAAAGGATTGGACATGACTAAAGCAACTTAGCATGCACTCACTTTGTACATCTTAATTCTATGCCTCTATCTTGCCCCTCCCCACTAATTTCTCTCTGTACTGGTGACCACTTCTTTGTTCTCTGTACTTCTTTATTATTTTTTCAGAAACTTTTTATTGTTCACCATTTTTAAAGTCTTTATTAAACTTGTTACAATATTACTTCTGCTTTGTGTTTTAGGTTTTTTGGACAGGAGGCATGTGGGATCTTACCTCCCTGACCAGGGATCAAACCTGCACCCCATGCATTGGAAGGAAACATCTTAACCACTGGACCACCAGGGAAGTCCTCTCTTTATTATTTTAATAACACTTCTATACTTCCTAAAATTATAGCAATTCTTAATTAAAAACTTTCTCAAGGTTATAGTATTCTTACCCAAACCAAAGAGAAAATGAATAGTTTGGGCAGCCTGTTTATAGGATCCCATTAATCAGCTGATTCTTGGTTACGGCATAAACCCAGGTTTTTTCACCAAGCATGTTCGAAACAAAGCCATGGACATCAGGCTGAAACTTCCATCTTGAGATAATATTCTCTTTTAACATCAATGAAGAAAAAAAATTAAGTTCATAGTTTTCTTCTTTTATTGCAGATTTTAGTTTGTAGTACCCTGCAATTTCCCCACTAAATGTTGACATCTTTCTTGGCCAGCATGACATAACTCTTTGTCCTATTATTGTGATAACCTGGTCTCTCAGCATTATTTACAGTGTATAGATGCCATCAGTTCAGTTCAGCTCAGTCGCTCAGCTGTGTCCAACTCTTTGCGACCCCATGAATCGCAGCATGCCAGGCCTCCCTCTCCATCACCAACTCCCAGAGTTCACTCAGACTCACGTCCATCGAGTCAGTGATGCCATCCAGCCAGCTCATCCTCTGTGATCCCCTTCTCCTCCTGCCCCCAATCCCTCCCAGCATCAGAGTCTTTTCCAATGAATCAACTGTTCGCATGAGGTGGCCGAAGTACTGGAGTTTCAGCTTTAGCATCATTCCTTCCAAAGAAATCCCAGGACTGATCTCCTTTAGGATGGACTAGTTGGATCTCCTTGCAGTCCAAGGAACTCCCAAGAGTCTTCTCCAACACCACAGTTCAAAAGCATCTATTCTTCGGCGCTCAGCCTTCTTCACAGTCCAACTCTCACATACATAGATGCCATACTAGTGTCTTGTAGTTCATAGAGGCCTCTAGGATTTTTCTCTCTCAGGAAAGGTAGTATTAAGGCTGTGCAATGAGTGCTGTTTTTCAGACACTTGGCCTTTTCGAGTCATCCTGAAACAGTTTGAAGCTCCTTTCTGCATAGTTACTGTGTGTGAGTACAGTGCCTAGTCCCTCCCCATCTTGGTTCTGTATGTTTTCCCAAGGTGATTTGGTAACTCGCAGTTCCTTGTATTTCTCCTTCCCTACTTATACAGATAGATATTAAGTTTATATCTCTGTTTTATTTTATTTTTTGTTTTACTTTATTTTACTTTACAATACTGTATTGGTTTTGCTATACATCAACATGAATCCACCACGGGTGTACACATGTTCCCAATCCTGAACCCCCCTCCCATCTCCCTCCCCATACCATCTGTCTGGGTCATCCCAGTGCACCAGCCCCAAGCATCCTGTATCCTGCATTGAACCTAAACTGGCGATTCATTTCTTATATGATATTATACATGTTTCAATGCCATTCTCCCAAATCATCCCACCCTCTCCCTCTCCCACAGAGTCCAAAAGATTATTCTACACATCTGTGTCTCTTTTGCTGTCTCGTATACAGGGTTATCACTACCATCTTTCTAAATTCCATATATATGTGTTAGTATACTGTATTGGATTTTTCTTTCTGGCTTACTTCACGCTGTGTAATAGGCTCCAGTTTCATCCACTTCATTAGAACTGATTCAAGTGTATTCTCTTTATGGCTGAGTATTACTCCATTGTGTATATGTACCACAGCTTTCTTATCCATTCATCTGCTGATGGACATCTAGGTTGCTTCCATGTCCTGGCTATTATAAGCAGTGCTGCGATGAACATTGGGGTACACATGTCTCTTTCAATTCTTGTTTCCTCGGTGTGTATGCCCAGCAGTGGGATTGCTGGGTCATAAGGCAGTTCTATTTGCAATTTTTTAAGGAATCTCCATACTGTTCTCCATAGTGTCTGTACTAGTTTGCATTCCCACCAACAGTATAAGAGGGTTCCCTTTTCTGGACACCCTCTCCAGCATTTTTTGCTTGTAGACTTTTGGATCACAGCCATTCTGACTGGTGTGAAATGGTACCTCATTGTGGTTTTGATTTGCATTTCTCTGATAATGAGTGATGTTGAGCATTTATTCATGCGTTTGTTAGCCATCCATATGTCTTCTTTGGAGTGTCTATTTAGTTCTTTGGCCCATTTTTTGATTGGGTCATTTATTTTTCTGGAATTGAGCTGCAGGAGTTGCTTGTATATTTTTGAGATTAGTTATTTGTCAGTTGTTTCATTTGCTATTATTTTCTCCCATTCAGAAGGCTGTCTTTTTATCTTGCTTATAGTTTCCTTTGTTGTGCAGAAGCTTTTAATTTTAATTAGATCCCATTTGTTTATTTTTGCTTTTATTTCCAGAATTCTGGGAGGTGGATCATAGAGGATCCTGCTGTGATGTATGTCTGAGAGTGTTTTGCCTATGTTCTCCTCTAGGAGTTTTATAGTTTCTGGTCTTATGTTAAGATCTTTAATCCATTTTGAGTTTATTTTTGTGTATGGTGTTAGAAAGTGTTCTAGTTTCATTCTTTTACAAGTGGTTGACCAGTTTTCCCAGCACCACTTGTTAAAGAGATTGTCTTTAGTCCATTGTATATTCTTGCCTCCTTAGTCGAAGATAAGGTGTCCATAGGTGTATGGATTTATCTCTGGGCTTTCTATTTTGTTCCATTGGTCTACATTTCTCTCTTTGTGCCAGGACCATACTGTCTTGATGACTGTGGCTTTGTAGTAGAGCCTGAAGTCAGGCAGGTTGATTCCTCCAGTTCCATTCTTCTTTCTCAAGATTGTTTTGGCTATTCGAGGTTTTTTGTATTTCCATACAAATTGTGATATTATTTGTTCTAGCTCTGTGAAAAATACCGCTGGTAGCTTGATAGGGATTGCATTGAATCTGTAGATTGCTTTGGGTAGTGTACTCATTTTCACTATATTGATTCTTCTGATCCATGAACATGGTATATTTCTCCATCTATTAGTGTCCTCTTTGATTTCTTTCATCAGTGTTTTATAGTTTTCTATATATAGGTCTTTAGTTTCTTTAGGTAGATATATTCTGAAGTATTTTATTCTTTTCGTTGGAGTGGTGAATGGGATTGTTTCCTTAATTTCTTTTTCTACTTTCTCATTATTAGTGTATAGGAATGCAAGGGATTTCTGTGTGTTGATTTTATATCCTGCATCTTTACTATATTCATTGATTAGCTCTAGTAATTTTCTGGTGGAGTCTTTAGGGTTTTCTATGTAGAGGATCATGTCATCTGCAAACAGTGAGAGTTTTATTTCCTCTTTCCCAATTTGGATTCCTTTTATTTCTTTTTCTGCTCTGATTGCTGTGGCCAAAACTTCCAGAACTATGTTGAATAGTAGCGGTGAAAGTGGGCACCCTTGTCTTGTTCCTGACTTTAGGGGAAATGCTTTCAATTTTTCACCATTGAGGATAATGTTTGCTGTGGGTTTGTCATATATAGCTTTTATTATGTTGAGGTATGTTCCTTCTATTCCTGCTTCCTGGAGAGTTTTTATCATAAATGGATGTTGAATTTTGTCAAAGGCTTTCTCTGCATCTATTGAGATAATCATATGGCTTTTATTCTTCAATTTGTTAATGTGGTGAATTACATTGATTGATTTGCAGATATTGAGGAATCCTTGCATCCCTGGGATAAAGCCCACTTGGTCATGGTGTATGATCTTTTTAATGTGTTGTTGGATTCTGATTACTAGAATTTTGTTAAGGATTTTTGCATTTATGTTCATCAGTGATATTGGCCTGTAGTTTTTTTTTTTTTTTTTTTTTGTGGCATCTTTGTCAGGTTTTGGTATTAGGGTGATGGTGGCCTCATAGAATGAGTTTGGAAGTTTACCTTCCTCTGCAATTTTCTGGAAGAGTGTAAGTAGGATAGGTGTTAGCTCTTCTCTAAATTTTTGGTAGAATTCACCTGTGAAGCCATCTGGACCTGGGCTTTTGTTTGCTGGAAGATTTCTGATTACAGTTTCAATTTCTGTGCTTGTGATGGGTCTGTTAAGATTTTCTATTTCTTCCTGGTTCAGTTTTGGAAAGTTGTACTTTTCTAAGAGTTTGTCCATTTCATCCACATTGTCCACATTTATTGGCATATAATTGCTGATAGTAGTCTCTTATGATCCTTTGTATTTCTGTGTTGTCTATTGTGATCTCTCCATTTTCATTTCTAATTTTATTGATTTGATTTTTCTCCCTTTGTTTCTTGATGAGTCTGGTTAATGGTTTCTCAATTTTATTTATCCTTTCAAAGAAATGCTTTTGGTTTTGTTGATTTTTGCTATGGTCTCTTTTGTTTCTTTTGCATTTATTTCTGCCCTAATTTTTAAGATTTCTTTCCTTCTACTAACCCTGGGGTTCTCCATTTCTTCCTTTTCTAGTTGCTTTAGGTGTAGAGTTAGGTTATTTATTTGACTTTTTTCTTGTTTCTTGAGGTATGCCTGTATTGCTATGAACTTTCCCCTTAGCACTGCTTTTATAGTGTCCCACAGGTTTTGGATTGTTGAGTTTTCATTTTCATTCGTTTCTATGCATATTTTGATTTCTTTTTTTATTTCTTCTGTGATTTGTTGGTTATTCAGAAGCGTGTTGTTTAGCCTCCATATGTTGGAATTTTTAATAGTTTTTCTCCTGTAATTGAGATCTAATCTTACTATATTATGGTCAGAAAAGATGCTTGGAATGATTTCAATTTATTTGAATTTACCAAGGCTAGATTTATGGCCCAGGATGTGATCTATTCTGGAGAAGCTTCCGTGAGCACTTGAGAAAAAGGTGAAATTCATTGTTTTCGGGTGAAATGTCCTATAGGTATCAATTAGGTCTAACTGGTCTATTGTATCATGTATAGTTTGTGTTTCTTTGTTAATTTTCTGTTTAGTTGATCTGTCCATAGGTGTGAGTGGGGTATTAAAGTCTCCCACTATTATTGTGTTATTGTTAATTTCCCCTTTCATACTTGTTAGCATTTGTCTTACATATTGCGGTGCTCCTATGTTGGTGCATATATATTTATAATTGTTATATCTTCTTCTTGGATTGATCCTTTGATCATTATGTAGTGTCCTTCTTTGTCTCTTTTCACAGCCTTTGTTTTAAAGTCTATTTTATCAGATATAAGTATTGCTACTCCTGCTTTCTTTTGGTCTCTATTTGCGTGGAATATCTTTTTCCAGCCCTTCACTTTCAGTCTGTATGTGTCCCTTGTTTTGAGGTGGGTCTCTTGTAGACAACATATATAGGGGTCTTGTTTTTGTATCCATTCAGGCAGTCTTTGTCTTTTGGTTGGGGCATTCAACCCATTTACGTTTAAGGTAATTATTGATAAGTATGATCCTGTTACCATATACTTTATTGTTTTGGGTTTGGGTTTATACACCCTTTTCGTGTTTCCTGTCTAGAGAATATCCTTTAGAATTTGTTGGAGAGCTGGTTTGGTGGTGCTGAATTCTCTCAGCTTTTGCTTGTCTGTAAAGCTTTTGACTTCTCCTTCGTATTTGAATGAGATCCTTGCTGGGTACAGTAATCTGGGCTGTAGGTTATTTTCTTTCATCACTTTAAGTATGTCTTGCCATTCCCTCCTGGCCTGAAGAGTTTCTATTGAAAGATCAGCTGTTATCCTTATGGGAATCCCCTTGTGTGTTATTTGTTGTTTTTCCCTTGCTGCTTTTAATATTTGTTCTTTGTGTTTGATCTCTGTTAATTTGATTAATATGTGTCTTGGGGTGTTTTGCCTTGGGTTTATCCTATTTGGGACTCTCTGGGTTTCTTGGACTTGGGTGATTGTTTCCATCCCCATTTTAGGGAACTTTTCAACTATTATCTCCTCAAGGATTTTCTCATGGTCTTTCTTTTTGTCTTCTTCTTCTGGGACTCCTATAATTCGAGTGTTGCAGCATTTCATATTGTCCTGGAGGTCTCTGAGATTGTCCTCATTTCTTTTAATTCACTTTTCTTGTTTCCTCTCTGATTCATTTATTTCTACTATTCTATCTTCTACTTCACTAATCCTATCTTCTGCCTCCGTTATTCTACTATTTGTTGCCTCCAGAGTGTTTTTTATCTCATTTATTGCATTATTCATTATATATTAACTTTTTTATTTCTTCTAGGTCCTTGTTAAACCTTTCTTGCATCTTCTTAGTCCTTGTCTCTAGGCTATTTATCTGTGATTCCATTTTGATTTCAAGATTTTGGATCATTTTCACTATCATTATTTGGAATTCTTTATCATGTAGAGTCCCTATCTCTTCCTCTTTGGTTTGGTTTGGTGGGCATTTATCCTTTACCTGCTGGGTATTCCTCTGTCTCTTCATCTTGTTTATATTGCTGTGTTTGCGGTGGCCTTTCTGTATTCTGGCAGTTTGTGGAGTTCTCTTTATTATGGAGTTTCCTCGCTATGGGTGGGTTTGTACAGGTGGCTTGTCAAGGTTTCTTGGTTAGGGAAGCTTGTGTCAGTGTTCTGGTGGGTGGAGCTGGATTTCTTCTCTCTAGAGTGCAATGAAGTGTCCAGTAATGAGTTATGAAATGTCAATGGTTTTAGAGTAACTTTGGGCAGCCTGTATATTGAAGCTCAGGGCTGTGTTCCTGTGTTGCTGGAGAATTTGCGTGGTATGTCTTGCTCTGGAACTTGTTGGCCCTTGGGTGGTGCTTGGTTTTAGTGGAGTTATAGAGGCATTTGATGAGCTCCTATCAATTAATGTTCCCTGGAGTCAGGAGTTCTCTGTTGTTCTCAGGATTTGGACTTAAGCCTCCAGCTTCTGGTTTTCAGTCTTATTTTTACAGTAGTCTCAAGACTTCTCCTTCTATGCTGCACCATTGATAAAACATCTAGGTTAAAGATGAAAAGTTTCTCCACATTGAGGGACACCCAGAGAAGTTCACAGAGTTACATGGAGAAAAGAAGAGGGAGGAGGGAGTTAGAGGTGACCCGAATGAGATGAGGTGGAATCAAATGAGGAGAGAGCAAGCTAGCCAGTAATTGCTTCCTTATGTGCGCTCCACAGTCTGGACTGCTCAGAGATGTTCACAGAGTTATACAGGGAAGAGAAGAGGGAGGAAGGAGACAGAGGTGGCCAGGAGGATAAAAGAGGGAAATGAAAAGGAGGGAGACAGATCCAGCCAGTAATCAGTTCCCTAAGTGTTCTCCACCATCTGGAACACACGGAGATTCACAGAGTTGGGTAGAGGACGGAAGAGGGAGGGAGGAGACAGAGGCGACCTGGTGGAGAAAAAAGAGAGTCCAAAGGAGGAGAGAGCAGACAAGCCAGTAATCTCGCTCTCAAGTAAAAATGGGTACTGAAGATTGGGTTTTTGAAGGTTCACAATTGATAACAAATACCAAAAAGCAAAGATTAAAAATCTAGAATAGAAGTTGGATTTTCAAAAATACAATATTAAAGAAAAGAAGAAGAAGAGAAAAAAAAAAAACAGTCACAAGAATTATTAAAAAATATATATATGGTTCGCTTTTAAAATAGGGTCTTTTTTTAAGTAATAGGTTATAAAAATGAAAATTAAAGGAGTAATAGAGGACTTAAATTTTGTTTTTAAGTTTAAAAAAAAAGAAAAGAAGAAAAAAAAGAATGATCATAAAAATAGTAAAGATATATCTAGGACTTTCTCTGGTGTTGTTGTGGGCAGTGTGGGGTCAGTTCATTTTCAGATAGTTCCTTGGTCTGGCTTGTATTTCTCAAGATCTATAGGCCCCTTCCTATGTAGTCAGTACTAATGACCAGGTTTTAATCTATTGCACCTGTCACTTCCAAGGCAGTTCCCTCTGATTTAGCTTCTTTTGTTTGCTGGTCTCTTCAGTATCTGTTTTCCGCCCTGACACAAGGGGGGCGGTGGTGGACACTTTTTTTAGGCTCACTTGTTCAGTCGCGCTGTGGGGAGGGAGGGACGCTGCAAACAAATAACACTGGCGTGTGCTCGCAGTGTCTCAGCCATGCTGAGCCTGCCCCCGCTCACGGCGCACACAGCTCAGGCTCTAGGTTGCTCCGCCGGGAGCCTTCTGAGGCCGGCCCTGGGCTGCATGCGCCTCCCAGGTCTAAGCTGCTCAGGCTCGGCTCTCAGGTAGTCCTCAGAGGCGCAGAGTCAGTTGGGCCTGCGTTTTGTGCCTTTCCCAGGTCCGAGAAGCTCAAGTGTTTGGTGAGCACGGTCGCTGCGACTTATTGCCCCTCCCGTCCCTGCTGCTCAGTTTTCTGGGTGTACAACTGGCGCACCTTCTCAGATGAATGATGACTGTCCAGATCTCCAAGAAGTCTTAGTAAAGAAGCCTGTTTGCAGTTTGGTAGCTAATGTCTCTCTGGGGCTGCAATTGCCCCCTTCCGGCCCTTCTGGCTCTGGCTGCCTGTCACCAGAGGGGGATAGTCTGCAGCCCACTAATTCTGTTCCATCTTTTGTTCTGTGCATAGTCCTGGTGGTGTCTTATGTTAGAGCTTTTCACGTGGTAGCTGTCCCACAGTCTGGTTTGCTAGCCCAAGTTAGCTCGCTCTGGTTACACTCAGGGCATTCGGGCCGATCCTTATAAAGCAATGCAGCCCAGGCCTCCCTGCCCAGCCCTCGCTTGCTAGTGGTGGATGCAGGTGTCTGCACTGCTTCTCCGCTGGGGGCGTTACCGTTGGGCTCCTAATCTGTGGGGTGTTATTATTTATTTATTTATCCTGCCTGTCATGTTGCCCTCTGTGCTTCCAAGGCTCGCCACAGACTTGGCAATAAGTGTTTCCTGGTGTTTAGAAACTTCTCTCTTTTTAAGACTCCCTTCCCGGGTCGGAGCTTCCTCCCTACCTCTTTTGTCTTTTTTTTTTTTGTCTTTTATATTTTTTCCTATCTCTTTTCAAAGACAATTAGCTGCTTTTCTGGGGTGCCTGATGTCCTCTGCCAGCATTCAGAAGTTGTTTTGTGGAATTTACTCAGCATTGAAATGTTCTTTTGATGAATTTGTGGGGGAGAAAGTGGTCTCTCTGTCCTATTCCTCGGCCATCTTAGGACTGCCCCATATCTCTGTTTTAAAGGCAAATAGAGTTAACAGAAGAAATAAAATACTGATTTATATTAACCTCTTTTCATTAAAATTAATTTAAAAATCGATCCATTTATAGCCAAACTTCTATGTTCATCCTAACTTCCTTTAGTGTACTTTATATTTCTTCTTAATATCATTATGAAATTATAGCCTTGCTCAAATTCATCATATTTCAAGTAATCACAATTATTAAACCCCTTTTGACGCTCAAGTTTCAATTTGGCCAGTGGGAGACCTCTAAGCTAGCTCTTTTGTCTTTTTAGCACCGTCCCTTCCATCTCTGCTTTCTGGTAACACGTGGTATTTCAGGTCCATTCTACTCTGTGTGTGTGTGTGTGTGTGTGTACACACACCAGGAGTGCTAGTTTCATCCACTGAAGTATCAGAAATCCAAATCTGGGCATTTGGAACGTTCATGTGAAAATAAGCAGTGAACCAACTGACACTGCTGTTGAGACCCTTCTAGAAGGAAAAATACTGCTGTTTAACACCCCGAGTTCACATTGCCTTTTTTTTTCTAATATCATTAACATAATTAAGCCACTGAACTTGATTCATATCATGAGGATTTATCGATAGCCTCTAAGACTTCCTAATATATTGCTGCAGCCAGTGACCTCCGCTTGAACCCTGTGTCTTTCATAGCTCCAGCCACAGTATTGGCTTTTGTGCTTGTCTTTGCGTCACGCTGACAGTCCAGGACTCTGAGCATTTGGTTTTCGTACCTCGTGGCCCTTAGCTCACTGATTGCCAACCTCATCCCAGATGATGCCTCCGCCGCTGGGAATAAACCTAAGTGTTTCTTGCCCCTGGATGGTGGCCTGTGAATTTTCTGCTATTTGAAGAAAGGCTTGACTTCATTCATCGCGAAGCCTCTTCTCTGTTGAAGGACACCACTTTTCTCTTTGTCCATAGTTCCTCACCACTTCTGTATGTCCCTGCAATTTCTAGCCATTGACGTCCAACACATTTTACTACAGGTAGAAACCTGTGGTCTCTGCATAGTCTCCTCAATGACAGCATTGAAAGGACAGAAGCACTCTTTTCTCTGTCTCAATCTGGTTACTATACTTCCTTCGAGAAATCCCGGTTTTCTTACATTTTTCACGAGGAGGATCCTCCTTGACTGGTGAATCCAGACTTTTCTGATCTCTCTGTTCAAAGGATGCAGAGCTCCACAAGCGTGTGTCCTGGCAACATCCTTGGGTTGGGTGAGGAGTAGGGGCCACACCACCTTGTGAGCTGGGCCAAATATATATACCCTCTCACCTTTACACTTTGGAAGGGGGCTCTGGAAAAGGGAATGAAAGAATGCTTGCTTAGTGAGATAAGAGCTAGACAGCAGAGAACAATAAAAGGACTTAATATATGATCTCTTATTCAAAAGAATTTTGGCAGGATGGAGCCTGGTTTTAGCAGCAGCCTGGGTTTCATTGTATGCCTTTGATCTAGAACAGAGTGCATAAGAAACGTCAGTTTGCTGGAGGTTACCCATTAAACAAGGTAATTTGGATTGAGAAATATATACTTTTTTAAAAATATAGGTAAATTTTCTTTTAAATTACAATCCTAATGCATGTTTATGTTTTAAAATGGTAACTCAGAATATATATGAATGTAAAATCTGCCATTTATGAGCAAGGCTCAATGCTAGGCTAGCCCTTGACATTGATAACTCTTCCAGTATCCCTAAATACGTACTGGGACAGGTACCATGGTGCTCTGTGTGCAGTATTTCTGCCTTCTTATAAATTTTTTTTAACTTTAAAAGTTAGTTTATATTAGCGTGTAGCTGATTTACAATTTTGTGATAGTTTCAAGTGGACAGAAGAGACTCAGCCATACATATACATGTATCCATTCTCCCCTAAACTCCCCTCCTACTTATAGTGTTTTATGAAGGATAACTTTTAAGTGGCTGGCCAGTCACCTGTTAATGAACACATACAATTTTTCAGTACTATAAATAATTATCCAGTGTATGTATGTGTTCAGTTGTTCAGTCATGTCTGACTCTTTGAGGCCCCATGGGCTGTAGCCCACCAGGCTCCTTTGCCCATGAAATTTCCCAGGCAAGAATACTGGAGTGGAGTGTCACTTCCTACTCCAGGGGGATCCTCCCCACCCAGGGATCAAACCTGCATCTCTTATTATTCAATACACATTAAAAAGCAAAGCATTGCATTTCTATGTCTGTTTGTGTTTCCCTTTTCTTAAGCTACGTTCATTGGAAGGGGCTTACTGAGCCAGCGGAAGGGACCAATTTGAGCACCTAGGTTCTTGTGTTGTTTAGTCACTAAATCGTGTCCAGCTCTTCTGTGATCCTATGGACTGTAACCTGCCAGGCGCCTCTGTCCATGGGATTTCCCAGGCAAGAATACTGGAATGGGATGCTGTTTCCTTCTCCAGGGGATCTTCCCAACCCCGAGATCAAACCTGCATCTCCTGGTTTGGCAGGTGGATTCTTTACCACTGAGCCACCTGGGAAGCTTGAGTACCTATCACCAAAGAGTTTTGTACTAATACAAATTCTTACCTCTGCCAGCTATTTATTATGGAAATTTCTGTCAAACTTTTACCAGCACAGAAAACTTAAAAAAAAATGTTTTGCCAGTTTAGTGGATGAGTAAAATTCAGATATTGTTTTAGTTAGCATTTGATTAGTTATGAGTGTGAATATTTTTACATATTTATTAGATTTTGTATTTCTTTAAAATTTCTGTGATCTTTTGTTTTAATGATATTATCCTTTTGTTTTAATGATATTTGTTTTATATTTTCTTTTTGTTCCTTTTCTTTATTTCTTTTGTTTTGATATTATCCTCTGCCCTGTTGCTAAATTACTTTTCCCAAGTTATGATTTTATTATTGTGAATGATGTTCCTTGACATAGAGGAGTTCTAATTGTGTAATGGCAAAATCTATGTAGCTTTTCTTTTGTACTTACTTCCATTGCTCTTATACTTAGAATGTTTTCCCCTCTCCAAAAATCTGATAATTGTTTACTTATATCTTTGTTTATGTATAGTTCTTTAATCCATCTGTTTCAGTTGTGTTTGGGGCTACTGTATGGTGAGGCTATTATTTGAGTTAGTCAATTTTTCTCAACTATTTGATGAATAACCTCTCCCATTTTTTGTTGTGCGTTCTTTACTAAGCTGGAATATATACTAGAGTCTATTTTAAGGCTGATTGCTCTATTTTATCAGCCTGTCAATTCTCGAACTACTGCCATACTGCTTTGTTTGATGTTGCTTGCAAGATGTTTTAATTCCTAGTTAGACAAGCGTCCTTAACCTAAGTGCTCAATTTTCCTCTTTTAATATATTCTTAATTTTTTACTTGTTATTCCTATGAATGAACTTTAGAATCACTATGTCATTAGGAAAGATAACATTGCTTATTTTTTGGTTTTCATCATGTCATTGAGTATTTAACCTAAATATTGTCATTACAAAATCGTGATAGTATTTATTGTTCTTTTGTGCCATTTTTGTCTGTTTTGTATTAGTGCTATACTGACTTCATAAAATGAATCTTTATATTCTTAGCTTTTGTTTTTATATTTGGAAAAATTATATAATATGAAATTATCTGTCTTTGTAAAAGTCTGAAAGTTATCACTAGTGAAATTTGCAGACAGTGAGATATCTTCAGAGGCCTTAGAGCTGGGTAAAATTTGCCACAAAATAATCATTTAATTCATTTTATCAATTGATTAGCATAGTATTTTAAAATAATATTTCACACTTATTAAAATCTTCCTGTTTTTATTTTTGTTTCGTTTCTACTTTTATATTTTGTTTTTTTCTGTTTACTTTTCATGTGTTCTCAAGTTGTGTTAAAAGAAAAAGCAGTTCTTGAATTTGTGTTTCAACTTTACTATTTCTATTTTTTAAAATTTGTTCAATTCTCTATGCTTATCTTTAGAAAATTTTTTATTCTGTTTTCCTTGGTTTTGTCTTCAATATATTTTAATTATTTATAGTACAAATCCTTTGAAATGTACATACTTTGTCTACTTGTTTTTTCAAAGGCTAGTCATTCTGTAAAGGGCTCACATGAAATAATTGTGTTCTGTCCATTTTCTCTTATGCATCTTTACTTTATATATCTGTTGCATAAACTATATATTCTTTGATATCTTCACTGAAGGATGCACATTTTTATGTACTCTTTGACTCTTTTGGTATTATTTGGCCTTGTATCCATTCTTGTATAAATTTTATAATACTACCTCTATTTTTACTTTGTTTCTATTTCACTAGTAAATCTTTATTCATGTAAAAAAATTTAACCTATTTGTTTCCTTCTATTTTGGATATGTTTTTTATTATTAAGTCACAGTTGGATTTTTCTTAACCCAATCTTGAAGTCTTCACTTCATTTGTGTCCGACTCTGGACAACCCTATGGACTGTAGCCCAACAGGCTTCTCTGTCCTTGGGATTCTCCAGGCTAGAATACTGGAGTGGGTTGTCATCCCCTCCTCCAGGGGATCTTTCCAATCCAGGGATCAAACTCGGGTCTCCTGCATTGCAAGCAGATTCTTTACCACTGAGTCACCAGGGAAGCCCCCAATATTTTAATAAAAGAGGTTAAATCATTTAAATTTGTTGTTATACGTCTCCGTTAACTCATCCTGGATAACCACTTGGGATATCTGGGGGTTTTGCTCAGGTAGGGTTTCAGGGAACTGAATCTAAATGGTGACATGAGAAACAGCTACAGACCTGAAAACAAAGACAAACTCACACGTGGTCATGGGCGAGTTCATTTTGCAAAGGACCATTCTAGATGTCACGTCTGTGCAACTGATTGGAAACCTAGAACAAGAGCCAAATCAAAGAAGGTTAAAAGATCAAGACTGAAGTGAGGAGTGGGATCAGAAACCAGGGCTAGGAGAGTTTTCCTGAGGAGGAACACTGGGGAGACTCAAGCATTCTCAGTCCTTTACTGTAAGTGAAAACGAAAACAAAAACCATGTTAATACTGATGAACAACAACTAAATTTCTTTTTTTTTAACCTCAAGGTCCATCCCAAGAGCATGGATTATTGCAGAGGCAGATGGAAGGAGGCAGCACCATCAGATACCAGAGAGGCCTGAGCTGGGGGTCAGTATAATTAGATTTTCTTCTTAAACTTGCTGTTGATGTACGGCACCCAGTCCAGAATCAGTTGCCAGGCAGTGCCCCATGCCAACCCCACAGTGCTCACTGCATCTCACATGCCTATAGTGGGAATCCAACTTCCAGGCAGCTCCCAGGAGTGTGGGCCCAGAAACCTGCTCAGCATCTCGGCACCATCCCAACTCAGGGTGATCCAGTCTCTGCTGGCCCAGGTGGCAGCAACTCATGCTTAGGCTAACTATTGGATTAATTTTTTTCTTTTTTTAAAACATTTTGTATTGGAGTACAGTTGATTTATAATACAATGTTGTATTTGTTTCAGGCATACAGTAAAGTGAATCAGCTATGAATATACATATGTCCACTGTTTCTTAGGTTCTCTTCCCATACAGACCATTAAAGAGTACTGAGTAGAGTTCCCTATGCTATAAATAGGTCCTCATTAGTTACCTACTTTGTATATATAACCTATTAACATTTTGAGGATCATTTGTTACTGCAGTTAGCCCACTTGACTAACACTGAGAGCAAAAAGGCATTTGATAAAATTCAATATCTACTGCTAATTAAAAACTTGTCAAATGGAACAAAATTCTTTATTAACTTGTTAAAAATATCTACCTCATATCAAATGCCAACATTTTTCTCTTTTTATTATTGGAGGAGAATTGCTTTATAACATTGTGGGGAATCTCTGCTGTACATCGAGAATCAGTAATGCTGATGCTACTGCTGCTAAGTCGCTTCAGTCGTGTCCGACTCTGTGCAACCCCATAGATGGCAGCCCACCAGGCTCCCCCGTCCCTGGGATTCTCCAGGCAAGAACACTGGAGTGGGTTGCCATTTCCTTCTCCAATGTAAGAAAGTGAAAAGTTAAAGTGAAGTCGCTCAGTCATGCCCGACTCTTAGCGACCCCATGGATTGCAGCCTACCAGGCTCCTTCGTCCACGGGATTTTCCAGGCAAGAGTACTGGAGTGGGTCGCCATTGCCTTCTCCAGAGAATCAGTCATAAATTATATATCTCCCCTCCCTCCTGAGCCTCCCTCCTTCCCCTATTCCACCCCGCTAGGTCGTCACAGAGCATCAGGCTGGACTCCGTATGTTAAACCGCAACTTCCGGCTATCTGCTTTACACTGAGCGTGTCTATTAGGCATGAGAATGTCTGTTACGCCTGAGAGTGTATATGTGTCAGAGCTACTCTCCTGCCTTGTCCAACCCTCTCCTCCCCCCGCTGTGTCCACCAGACTGTTAGGTCTGCGTCTCCGTTTCTTCTCTGTAAATAGGTACATCAGGACTATTTTTCTAGATTCCGTATATACGTGTTAACACATGATATTTTTCTCTTTCTGACTTATTTCACTCTGTATAACAGGCTCTAGGTTCATCCCCCTCCCTACAACTGACTCAAATGCATTCCTTTTATGACTGAGTAATACTCCGTTGTGTGTACCACGTCTTCCTTGTCCATTCCTCTGCTGATGGACATCGAGGTTGCTTCCATCTCCTGGCTATTGTAAACAGTACTGCAGTGAACGGGGTTCGTCTGTCTTTAGAACTGTGACTTTCTCAGGGTATATGCCCAGTAGTGGGATTGCTGAGTCATATGGTAGTTTTATTCCTAGTGTGGTAAGGAATTTCTTGATAAATTTCTTTAGACAAAGATTTCCTATTAACCCCACAACTACCCTGTGAAATATGTATTTTATTCCAATTTTAAAGATAGAAAAAAAGAGGCTCTGAGTAGGTGAGTAAATTTTCAGGACCAACATTAGTAAATTGGAGAACCATTTTCAGAAACCAGGTTTTCCTGCCTCAAGCCCATGATTTGAACCACTGTGTTATTCCATTTTCTTCCCAAATTACAATTTTTCTTGGTTTTTATTTTCCCTATTTTTATAAATATATATTCTTTTGAATTCTTCTACTTTGGTTTTTCAAAATCACAGTTTAAGGTATAGGTTCTCTAATTATCAAATTCATGAATAATATAATAACTTAATTCATTCCTGTATAAGATGAGGAATTTAGTACCCTTCTAATTTTCCACATAACCTTCTTTCCCACATTCATTGCCAATATCATTTGGGATTATAAACCTATTTATTATTAGTTTTATTTTTAGTTATTTTAAGAAGTAACTACAACAAAAACTTTCCATCTGTACCAATATTCTATATACAGCATTTAAAAAAAACTTAATTCTATACATTTGGCTTGGACTATTAAAATGTTTTTGAATCCACTTTTGATATTCTCGATTTTGTTTTGTCCTTAAGTAATATTTGTTCCATTTGAACCTATCTTTGTAAATTTTTCAAAAAAAGGGTATGGGGTATCTTTTTTGAACTCCTAATTAGAATAACTGAGAATGTCTTTTGTTTTCTTTGAAGATTAACATCTTAGCTTGAGTTATAACCGTTTTCTCTTAGTATCTTTGCTCCATTATCATCTTGCATCAGTCCTGTGATGCATTCTCAAATCAGCCTGTTTTCATTTGGTGATGAGTGAGTTTAATGTTTTGTCTAGATAGTTGAAGATTTTTAAAAAAAACCTTCATATTCAAAGAAATTTGCTAGATTATATCAAATTGTGCATCTTTCTTCATTAATTTTGCCTGGAAATGGTATGCTATTTTAAATTGTACATTCAACTTCTTTTCTCAGCTTGAAAAGTTTTCTTCCATCATTATTTTTCTTCAGTGTTGCAGCAACATCATTTTAGTTATATCTTCCTCAAAGGGGTCCTTCTTATCCATATATTAAGTCTTTATTTACTTTGATCAACTGAATTACGCATCTTTTCTCTCATCTTGTTTTTTCTGTTTCTTTTCTCTACATTGATAGAAACCTTCTAGAGCTTGATTCTGTATCATTTGTTTGGGTTTTCTGCAATTTCAATTCTGATCTTCCAAATCAGATTTCAATCCCACAACTTTAGGTTTATGTGAATCCAAATCTTATCTGTCAGCTTCCTTTCCAAATTCCTTTAGAATCTGAACCATCTAGCGGGGCAGGGTGACTTTTTCTTCTGTTTTCACTCGTTTGTTCTCTTCCCAGTACTACTTACTGACCACATGGGTCCTGGCTCTTCTGGGGGCAGAACTATGGAGATGAAAGACACTGATCAGAGTCTGGACAGGGAGGAGGGCGGTGAGTGTCCTCAGCAGTGGGATAAATGCTAGAGCAGAGGCTGGCATAGGATGTAGGCAGTAGTGAGGCAATGGGGGAGTTGGCAGGGTAGTAGGGAGAGGGTAATCTTAAGGGTTTCCTGGAGGAGGTTGCACTTTCGGGGTATCTTAAGATACTAGTAGGTGTGAGATGAAGAAAGGGGCAGTAAGGGCAAGGAAAGAGCAGGTGCAAAAGGAGGAGGAGAAAGCATGGTGAGCCCAAGGAACCACAATTAGTTAATTCTGGCCAGATTACAGGGTGAAAGCCCAGGGATGGGGAGAGGGTTAAGGTATTTTTTTAGCTTGCTAGGGCAGCCATAACAAAATATCAGAGACTGAGGGTGGGGGGCATAACAACAGAAATTTATTTCCTTCCAGGTCTGGAGGCTGGAAGTCTGAGATCAAGGTGTCTGCAGGCTTCCTTTCCTCTGAGGCCTCTCTCTTGACTGGCAGACCCTGTTGCTCTATGCTTTCTGTGTCCTTAGCTCCTTTTCTTATAAAGACACTAGTCCTGTTGGATTTGGACCGGCCTATATGACTTCACTGTGCCTTAATTACCTGTCTAATGGCCCTGCCTTCAAATAGGGTCACGTTTTGTGTAATGAGGGGCTTAGGACATCAACATATAAATTTGAAGAGGAGGGCAACCAATCAGCCAGTGACAGGCAGAGACTGCCTTCTTGTTCAGTGTATCCCACCTGAGGCCCCCTCTCCTGTCACTCCACAGTGGAGGAGAATGCCCTGCAGGAGCTAGACAGGCTTTAGTAAGGAAGGTGGGCTGTGGGGAGGACCCTAACCTAAGGTGGGATGCTCCTCCTCGCATCTGTTTATCATTTCTCTATATATTCTCATCTGTATCTAATTTCACACTCTCCATTTAGGGCTCAGGGGCACCTGAACCTTGTGGATTCCCTTTCATGGTCTTAGTCTATCCTCTCCTTGGAACCCTTTATCACTTAGATCAGTCCGAGAGTTAATGCATTGCATTCCGCTGTGCCTGCCAAGAGTACACAGGCTTAGAGCCCACCACCCCTTAGGAAGGTGGGCAGCTGTGGCCACTTTCTGCCAAACTTAGAACCTGTGAGACTCTTGCCATGATATTAACCTCTGAGTCTCCAGCTTCCTTGGCTGGAGATGCTGTGATGCCTTGCAGACATTCTCAGTGCTGGCTGATTTCATTTGCCTACAGTTGCTGTCAGTACCCATCCTTAGAATAATGCTACAAAGATTGGCATGCATTGTTCAGAGATGAGGAACAGAGCTGAGATATTCCTTTTCTGAGAAAGAAAAGTAAAAGCGTGGTGTCAGTGAAAGGGGCTGAGGGGGGCACTTCCTGTTGCAAGAAGGATGTGCCCTGGTGGGCTGGAGAAGTGGGTCCCTGGGGAGAGTACCTGGAAGGAAGTTGTCTAGAAACCTGGACCCCTTCTGGGTTATTTTCCTGTTCTAGTAAAAAATATCAAGGTTCTTGGCAGGAGGTCTGTTAGACCCTGAGCAAGAAAATTTCCTTTATTTCCAAAGTAAGATACTCTCTCCACCCTTAAGAAGCTAATGGTTTATTTGCATAAATTTTATTTACAGAAATATCAATTTGTTGTTGTATCCAGTTACCAAGTCGTATTCGACTCTCTGTGAGCCCATGGACTGCAGCACGCAAGGCTCCCTTGTCCTTCAGTATCTCCCAGAGTTTGCTCAAATTCATGTCCATGGAGTCTGAGATGCTATCATCTCATTCTCTGCTGTCCTCTTTTTCTGCTCTCAATCTTCCCAACATTGGGGTCTTTTCCAGGGAGTTGGCTCTTCACATCCAGTGACCAAAATATTGGAGCTTCAGCTTCAGCATCAATCCTTCCAATGAATACTCAGGATTGATTTCCTTTAGGATGGACTGGTTTGATCTCCTTGCAGCCCAAGGGAATCTCAAGAGTCTTTTCCAGCACCACAATTCAAAAGCATCAATTCTTGGGTGTTCGACTTTCTTTATGGTCCCATTCTCACATGTGTACATGACTGTTGGAAAAACCATTGCTTTAACTATATAGAAATATCAATGAAAGTGAAAGTCGCTCAGTTGTGTCCCACTCTTTGAAACCCCACGGACTGGGGCCTGACAGGCTGCTCTGTCCAGGGGATTCTCCAGGCAAGAATACTGGAGTGGGTAGCCATTCCCTTCTCTAGGGGATCTTCACAACCTAGAGATGGAACCCAGGTCTCCTGCATTGCAGGCAGACTCTTTACCATCTGAGCCACCAGGGAAGCCCCAGAAATATCAGTAGAAGGTAGCAAATGGTGAGCTTCCTAGATACACTAATACTGGTAGATGTTTGCTTTTATTTCTTCTCCTTTATCACAAAACTCATTTTCCATAAATATAACATTTCTAAAAACCATATTTTCTCATACCTATTCTCCACTTGGATTTGTTTTTTAAATTGCATCCACATTAATGCTTATCCTTTTTACTTCTTAGTTGAGTTTAAGATATATTCAAATTAAGACATATAATTAAAAATACAGAGCTATGGGTATAGAAAGCAGCTAACACAGGCTATATGGTAGAAAGGCATATGGATAAGGCTAATTGGAAAGTGGAGGTGGGGAGAGAAAAACCCTGAAGGAGGAGAAATAAGCTTCAACTCAGCCCAAATATTACTTTCAGGCCAAAGAAGTTGGCCCAGCCCCAATTCTATCCTTGGTTGACACAATACATGATTGGTGTATTTTCAGAAAAAGAAAAGAAAAATCCATCCATAGGGTGAGTATCTAAGCATCTATTTTCCATTCCAGTGACAATCAGAAATCATTCTTTGCATTTATTTTTCAACTTTGTATTTGCCTGTGAACAAAATTGAAGTTGGCAAAAGACAGTTCATGTGAATTACTTGAACAACAGTTTCTCATTGTGTTGAATTACATTGAGGCTGCTTGCTGTGAAATCTTGCCACAGTCCAGTAACAGTGGAAGATATTGTCATTTTTTTTTTTCCATGCCCATGAAGTTAACCCACTTCTCTCCTACAGGAATGAATTGATGGTGCTTTTTAAAGCAGGAGAGAAAAGCTCTCCAAGTTCAAATCACTAAGCATATACATGCAGCTTCTTAATATTTTAGGAATATAAAGTCAATTTATTTTCCCATGTCACTCAATCTTCTTTATGCTTCCCCTGGGTCAGATTTCCAGAGTACATGGCACCATCTCAATGTTTGGAATACTTCTAACAGCAAAGTAAGGGCTCATGGAATCAGAGCCTCAGCTAGAAGATTTTTATCTAACTCTGAAAAGTCAGACTTTTCCCTGGTGATCCAGTGGTTATGACTCTGTGCTTCACATCCAGGGGGCTTGGGTTCAATCCCTGACTGAGGAACTAACATTCCACATGCCATGGAGCATGGCCAAAAATTAAAAAAAAAAAAAAGAAAAATCACCTAGTCCCAGGAAGGAGTTGAGAGGCTAAAATAATCCCAAGGGTTCTACAGTCATTCACATTCATACTGCACGCATGTGTGGTCAACTGTCTTTCTGTGGTCTGACTCTTTGAGACCCCATGGACTGTAGCCCACCAGGCTCCTCTGTCCATGGGATTTCCCAGGCAGGAACACTGGAGTGGGTTGCCATTTCCTCCTCCAGGGGATCTTCCTAACCCAGGGATTAAATGCAAGCCTCCTGTGTCTCCTGCATTGGCAGGCAGGTTCTTTATCACTGAGCAACCTGGAAAGCCCCATTCACGGTGACCGGTTCTAAATGCATCGTCCACCACTAGCGGGGCAGATAAATGAAAAAGGCTCCAGCCTAGAAATGGTGGCTGCATCATTCCTCCAAGGCCACAGTCAAGGTCGCCCAGTTGGTGGATGGTGTTTAATGTTTTGCTCATGACACGATGGTCAACTGTCCACTTCAGAAGCTGGTTGGAGGGGTCACCCCAGATCATAGGAAGCTTAAATTTTTTCTTAATCTCATTCCCCCTCCTCCTCGGTGCTCCCCCAATTTAGGGTGGGAAGTACAGCTTTTAATTCCTGCCACTAGCTAGCCATGAGCTCCCAAAGTCACTTGCTGCTTTCTTTCCATGAGTAAAATGGGGTTAATAAAGATCTGCTCTCCACGCTGTGAGAGCTGAGTGAGACACAGGACCTCAGAGCACTCTGTCAACACGTGCTCTACAGATATGAAGACAGTTACCCTGAATATTCACTGGAAGGACTAGGCTGAAGCTCCTATACTATGGCCACTCGATGTGAAGAGCTGACCCTGATGCTGGGAAACATAGAAGGCAGGAGGAGAAGGGGGTGGCAGAGGATGAGATGGTTATATAGCATCACTGATTCAATGAACATGAGTTTGACCAAACTTCCTTCTTTCTGACTGTTGTGGGGCTAACTGATGCTGTGCAGGGCCTGTGGGGCTCCCGGGCACAAAGACTTTCTGTGTCCCCCATTTCTTTGATTACAGGAAACAGCCTTCATTCAGCCACCATGAGATTCTCTGAGTTCCAAGGGAGAGATTCAAGCAGTTGTTAATCAGGGAAGGGAGGGGATGCAAGACCAGGGAGAAAGTCAAGAGCAGCCTTGGGGTAAGATCCTGTTTCCCCATCAAGGGATACACAGAACAACATCTTTGAGCTATTCTGGACTTCCCTGATGGCTCAGATGGTAAGTAATCTGCCTGCAATGTGGGAGACCTGGGTTTGATCCTTGGATAGGGAAGATGCCCCAGAGAAGGAAATGGGTACCTACTCCAGTATTCCTGCCTGGAGAATCCTATGGACAGAGGAGTCTGGCAGGCTGCAGCCCATGGGGTGGCAAAGAGTTGGACATGACTGAGCAACTAACACTTTCACTTTCATTCTGCAGGTACTGAAATCCCCTCCAGGTGGGAGAAGTTAATGATTAATGATGGTATGCTGCCAACAAGTCTGTAGACCCCAGACCAGTTAGACCTGAGGGTTGACGATGCTGACTCCTGTTTACCTGACCACCAACCCATCAGAAGAATGTCCACAAACAGATCACACCCTCTTTGAGCAGTTATTATAAAACTTCTCACTCCCTTCCCCAAGCTGGGACACATGGTTGAGGGTGTTAGCCTACTGTGGCCCCTTTTGCTTGGCAAGGTAACAAAGCCAAAAACTACCACTTCACCCAAAACTTGGTTTCAGAGATTCGATTCAGCAATGGTGTGCAGAGAAGCTGAGCTTTCAGCCTCATAATGCCTGATTGCCTTCAGGCTGCTTTTGATTATTCTTAAGACTGTAGGCATTGAATTATTTTCATGGCAGCTTACCATTAATTGTAGAAGGAATCTACAACCCTACTCCAGAATCCTTTCTCTGACAGCAAAAGTGTTTGATTTTTCTACAGACAGTTAAGTTTTATGTAAAATAGATGGTCAAAAATGAAAAACAGTCATCCCTCTTTTGGCATGTGCTCATTGTTGTTATAGTCGCTCAGTCGTGTCCACCCCATGGGCTGCAGCCTGCAAGGCTTCCCCGGTCCACAGGATTTCCCAGGCAAGAATACTAGAGTGGGTTGCCATTTCCTTCTCCAGGGGATCTTCCCGACCCAGGGATTGAACCCACATCTCCTGCACTGGCTACCAGATTCTTTACCACTGAGCCACCAGGGAAGCCCCTTCTGGACTGTAGGAGGCAATGTAGTATAGACAGAGAGCTGCACTTGGACACAAGTCCTGCCCCTTTTGTGTGACACTGAGCTGGTCACTACATCTCTGAGTTTCCATTTATAAAACAGCAACAATATGAGTCCCACCCTCCCCAAGAAACAGACCACTGGGTGATAAACAAGATAATATATAAGGAGTTCCAAACTGGGCCTGTGAGAGCAGACACCTTGGTTTCAAATGCTGGTCCTGCCACTTACGGGATACTTGTGACATTGGTACATGTAGTTAACGTTTCTGGGCCTGTTATTTGCAAAGCAGAGCTAGTAATAGTATCCAGTTTAGGGGATGGCCGAGTGGCTTCAACTGTAAATGTGGGGGAAGCACTTAGAACAACCATGCTTGGCCAGAGTCAGCACACAACAGACATTAGCTCTTGTTGTCGCCAAGCATGTAAATAAGACTCGAGGACTAGACTGCACTTTAAAAGCCAGTCCAATAGTGACAAGGTCTCTGTTCAGAAGCAAGTAAAGGGTCTTAGCTTTGTAGCTCACATTCTGGAAGGCAGGGAAGGGGGCGAGCTCATCAGGGGTCTTCTTGGGAAAGAGTGATGAGGTGCTGTCATGATGCCAGAGTGAAGGAGCAGGCTGAGGGTGTGCGAGGAGTGACCCATGGAAAACTTGGCTCTGAGGGAGGGGAGGATGTAGTGAGAAAGGGAGGGTCTCAAGGAAGGTGATAGTTTCTTGGGGAATGGGATAGCTGATAATGACAGGGGTCAGGGGCAATGGAAAAAGCCCTCTGTGGTGAGAACCAATTCAGAGAGGAGACAGCCCAGACAAGGGGAGGGGAGAATCCGAAAGGGACACCAAGCCTAGGTGAGATCATGTCTGGGCCCACAGCAGGAAGCATCAGTTTATATTTAAAAGGTATTGCAAGACAACACCCCCCACCATTACACCATTCCTTCTCACTCAGGTTGTTTGGGAGTAAGTAGAAATTATATGTGTTAATTATGATTCAGTTTCAGATTTAAGCCTGCTTTGGTACCCAGCAGCCTAGAAGAGTGGGTCTTTTTCTTAAACACAGTTATTCAGTTCAGTTCAGTTCAGTTGCTCAGTCGTGTATGACTCTTTGCGACCCCATGAACCGCAGCATGCCAGGCCTCCCTGTCCATCACCAACTCCCGGAGTTTACTCAAACTCATGTCCATCAAGTCAGTGATACCATCCAACCATCTCATCTTCTGTAGTCCCCTTCTCCTCCTGCCCTCACTCTTTGCCAGCATTAGGGTCTTTTCCAATGAGCCAGCTCTTCCCATCAGGTGTCCAAAGTACTGGAGTTTCAGCTTCAACATCAGTTCTTCCAATGAACACCCAGGGCTGATCTCCTTCAGAATGGACTGGTTGGATCTCCTTGCAGTCCAAGGGACTCTCAAGAGGCTTCTCCAACACCACAGTTCAAAAGCATCAATTCTTTGACACTCAGCTTTCTTTATAATCCAACTCTCACATCCATACATGACCACTGGAAAACCAAAGCCTTGACTAGATGGACCTTTGTTGACAGAGTAATGTCTCTGCTTTTGAATATGCTATCTAGGTTGGTCATAACTTTTCCTTTCAAGGAGTAAGTGTCTTTTAATTTCATGGCTGCAGTCACCATCTGCAGTGATTTTGGAGCCCCCCCCCCCCCCAAAATAAAGTCTGTCACTGTTTCCATTGTTTCCCCTGTCTATTTGCCATGTAGTGATGGGACCAGATGCCATGATCTTAGTTTTCTGAATGTTGAGCTTTAAGCCAACTTTTTCACTCTCCTCTTTCACTTTCATCAAGAGGCTTTTTAGTTCTTCACTTTCTGCCATAAGGGTGGTGTCATCTGCATATCTGAGGTTATTGATATTTCTCCCGGCAATCTTGATTCCAGCTTGTGCTTCTTCCAGTCCAGCATTTCTCACGATGTACTCTGCATATAAGTTAAATAAGCAGGGTGACAATATACAGCCTTGACGTACTCCTTTTCCTATTTGGAACCAGTCAGTTGTTCCATGTCCAGTTCTAACTGTTGCTTCCTGACCTGCATACAAGTTTCTCAAGAGGCAAGTCAGGTGGTCTAGTATTCCCATCTCTTTCAGAATTTTCCACAGTTATTAAGGAGAGATTTTTCAAATGATTGGTTAAGCCCCCCAGTGGACCAAGTGGAAGATGCTGAGTGCCTCAAGTACCAGGAGTGTCCAGTCCTTTCCAGGCTTCACTGAGCTTCCAAAAGCCATCTGGGGACACGCAGATCCTGTTGGTAGTGCCCTGTGGCCCAAACTCCTGGTAATGATTAAAAAGAGTGGCTGCGAGGGGAGGCGGGGCCCAGACATTCAGGCCAAGGCAAGGAAGGAGCCCGGCCACAAAGCTAGGGGAGGGGTGGGGACCAAGGCAGGCCTGTGGCTAATAGCTTCCCGCGGCCTTTAGCCGCGTGGCCACATCGTTCTTCAGGATGGGCTGCAGGCACGCAGGCGTGCTGCACAAGGCCCTCTGCTGGGGTCGCTGCGACCCTGCAGCCGCCTAGACCCCTTGGCTGGGGGCGATGGATGAACCGCGCGGCTCCGGATGGGTTAATGGAACTTCTCCCTCGCTGCGCTTCCTTCCTTTTCTCTCCTTTAGGTCTGGGACCTTTGAGCACACCCAGTGGCCTAGGAGAGCAGGAGCAGAGGCCAGCAGGCTGCGGAAGCCTCAGCGGCTCTGACCTCCGGCGCGTCCCCACGGCCCAGAGCGCAACATCTGTCCCCAGAAACAGCCGGGCGGGCGGAGTTGGTAGGGGAAAGCGTCAACCCTTTCCTAGGTACGCGGTCTTCTCCCTCTTGCTAGAAACCGTTCCTCCCCTCCTAAGTGCCCCGAGGTCGGAGCTCTAGGTCCCCGCCCCGCGGGGGAGCCTCCGCACGCGACCTCGGCGCCCGGAGTTCCCCTTGCAGTACCGCCCAGTGTCCGCGGCGGCGCCCCGCGCTCCGCAGCGCCTTCTAGGGGCCGGGCACGGCCTTCGTGCCATCCGGAGCACCAGCTCCCTGACTCCGCAAGGGCTCCCCCTCTCCCGCGTGCTTCGGGCCACCCGGGCCCTCCCAAGCCTCGGCTGGGGGGCCGCGCTCTGCGCCCCCAGGCCGGTATCTTCACGCCTTCCCCCGGGGCGCACGGGTGGCGCGGAGCGGCGCGGCGGGCGCGCGCAGCGGCGATCGAGGCCGGGGCCTCGCGTTAGAAGAGGGGGAGACGAGGGCAGGCGCGGCCCGCGGGCCCCAGCCAGCGGGCGATGGCAGCGGCGGGCGTCCGCGGGCGGCGAGGCGGCGGCGGCGGCGGGCGGCGAGAGGAGCCCCTGTGATTGGCACAGCCCGAGCCGGAGGAGGAGGCGAAGGGAGGGCGGAGGAGGAGGAGAGGAGGAGGCAGGGGGCGAGCGCGGCGGCGGCTGCGAGGCGCTGTGCCTTCCACCTCTCCAGCCCCGGCAGGACGGGGGCGGCCGCTGTGGGCCCGGGGCGGGGACGGCACGCAGCCTCGCCGCGCGCACCCCCGCCCGGCAGCGGCCCCGACACCCAGCGCAAGCGGGAAAGCGGCGGCGGCGGCGGCGGCGGCGGGGGAAGGATGCAGGCGAAGAAGCCGGGCAGCTCGTCGGGCGGCGGCCGGAGCGGCGAGCTGCAGGGGGACGAAGCGCAGAGGAACAAGAAGAAGAAAAAGAAGGTGTCCTGCTTCTCCAACATCAAGATCTTCCTGGTGTCCGAGTGTGCCCTGATGCTGGCGCAGGGCACGGTGGGCGCCTACCTGGTGAGTCTCCCGTGCCAAGTCCGCCACGGGCCCCTTCCCCAGCTCGGCTCCCAGGTGCCCGGCTGGCAGGAGGAGGGGGCAGCCCGGGCGCCGGGGGGCAGGCGGGCATGACCTCCGCCCGGCGACGAGGTTGGCGAGTGGTGCAGAGGCGGCCGCCGGGGGAGCTGCCGGTCCGGGCTGCTGGGAGAGCGGGGAGCCGGCGGGACCGTGGATGCCGGCAGGAGCCGGGGGGACTCGGGGAAGAGAGGCAGCGGGCAGGTGGGCGTGAAACCATCCCTCTCCCCTACTCCCTCTAAAAACAGCCAGAGGGTGAGTTCTGGAGCACCCTGGAGGGGAAGGCATCGCGGCTTTCAGGTGACCTGGACATGGAAAGAAAAGCCCGTTAGCATCTCGCGTCCTCTACTCCCCATCCTAGCCGCCTGGAACACAAATCCATTATGCATCATTTCTCCCGGTGCTTTCTCCATCCGCCAATTACGGAGGGATTTAACAGTTTAGAGGAAAAGGCGCCCAAGTGTGGGGCGCTGGTCTGAGCTGGGGCTGCAGGGGGAATGCTCCCACTTCGTATCCCATTAGCCATCTCTCAGCGTCTGGGATAAAGTTACAGGACCTGGAGAGCAGCTGTGAGTTTGTGTAGTTCTGCCGCCCACTCGTAGACCTGAATTCCCCACCGTGGTCTCTCTCCTGTATAAGGAGGTGTTGCGCCATGGTGCGCATTGTACACGGATTCCATCTGCCTTCTGAAAGGGGGTATTCATGTTCAAATAGCCAGGGGTGCATAACATATCAGAGGAAACAGCTTGTAATGACTCAGCACTGGCAAATACCTGCTTTAACCCCTGTCTCCTGCCCCGCGCAGGTGGTCCCAACTTGGGTTTCAGAGAATGCACTTCCAGAGCCAAGTATTGTCTTGACTAAACGGGATTTTTCAGAGTGTATAGTGTTAAGGCGTTTCTTGACTATTGACCTGAAACTGAAATCAAATGTCATAGACTTTGAGTGTTAGTGAGCAAGTTTGATGGAGACAGAACTGGACAAGGTTTTGGCTGTTGAAGCGCCACATCCCCAGATAGAGCCATGCTTTGCACGATGGTCCCATTAATCCCTGGCCTTTGGGGTGCAGTTAATGAGGGCCAGTCGCTGGTTGCCCTGTACCATTCCTCAACAGTCTCCTAAGACTTGGGGCTTGCTGTCAGAGGGAAGTACAAGCAGGCTAGCTCTCTGGTGTGGGGTAAAGTCAGTGATGTGGGCTGTTCAAGAGAGGGCTGTTCAAACTCAGCTCGGTTCCTGGGGTGGCAGACTTAACAGGGCTTCTGAAAGTCAAATGCATTTTCTTTGCTCTGTGTCAGATGAGAGGCGTTTAGATCCCAGTTCCTGCCTGCATCCGTCACATGTATGCTGCTGGTAAGCCCTGTAGCCAAAAGCACATTTTCTTTTCCGTTTAGATTTTTGTTTTACAAAATGCACTTGTAGTTTGAACGCATAGTTGCAGACAGTACCTGCGGCCTTTGCAGTATTGGAATTAGGGAGTGACCCTGTCTTGGGGTGTGGGGGGAGCGTGTCAGTATATCAGAGTGTCCTTGGAGGAGTTTAACTGTTAAAATATTAAAAGAGACGTATATCACTAAGACGCAAATGCACAGTAATAAAAATACCTGTAGTTCTGTATTACAGCATATGCAAAGTATGTGATACCTAAACCCGGGCTGTGTTTATCAGCAGCTGCCTCCAGTTTTTAACAGTTTGCCTCAAACCAGTTTTGCTCAATAGAGTGGATTATTCATGTTCCATATAATAGTGTCTAATGTTGGCAAAAGCTGAATTTTTTGAAGTATACAGAGTGTTATGGGTTTGGGAATTTGTGGACACAGATCTGGAAGCTCACCATTTATAAATTATTTTACATCTAGGGGAAAAAAAAATATCAAAAGAACTTTTCACAACACAAATGATAATGGCATGGGCCTAGTTTTAGCTTGCAATGGTTTAAGGCTTTTGGAAAGAAATGAAGCTGGGCTTCGATCAAATGAGTGGCCTAAGCCCCTTTACGAAGTTAGAAAGCAGAGGACTGGTGGATAACTAGTGGCAGGGCTGGCGCTGGGAGACAGGAAGTTGACTGTGATCCCAGAATTGGTGAGGAATTGAGTCCACCTGCTGGGGGCCTCTCGGCATTTCCAGCCTGGGCTGAGGGAAAGCCTGGTTCGAGGCGTATGCTAACTGGAGTCAACAGGTGACTGGCAGAAAGCAGATGGAGGCCCAGGAAAGGAGTGGCTTAGGAAATTGGATTCATTATGATTACTAAGAGTGGAGGCATCAGTTGCTTGGGACTCCACCTTGCTCGGCTGATCGTGGCTCTCCGTTGCCACATGAACCTCATGAAGATTAATAGTTTGCTTGCCATGAATTGGATTGCGATGGCTTTTGCTCTTTCTGGCTGCTCCTAATTTTCTTCTTCATCTGCTATTTGGAAGGTAGAATTAAAAGCTTGTGGTACCCTCAGTGATGTGAGACTTCTTCATGGCTAATTTGAGAAGGAAACATTGTAGAAGGTTTGCTAGAAAGGCTTTCTTAGGAAACCTGAGAACCTGTGTTTGTAGGCAGTCACACCCATGGGGTCCACGTGCAATAGGTGATCATGCACACAGGGTCCACGTGCAAGGTGTATGTTCTCCGGGATCTTTACACTGTCAATCAGCCTGTCCCTCTGAGGAAACATTTTCAGATACCGGTGAAGGGCACACCTGGGGGCCCTGCTTACTTTCGGGAAGAGAAGGGTAACGGCAGATTCTCTGCCTATATTATTTCCTATTTGATTTCCAAGTCCATGTCATTTACTATGACATTTACTACCATATTATTTCATCTTCCCAGGTGCCTTTTTTTTTTTTTATATTTGGAGGCTTCATTTCACTTCTCCCTTTCCTTTCTGAAAAGACAGATGACCTAGTGTCTTTGCTGAAGCTGTAGAAATGAAGCAGGAAGTCACCTGTGATTTGAGAAGCAACTTTGAAAAGCTGGACTGTGTGTGTGTGTGTATCTGTGTCTGTTTTCCCTTAAGAACCTGCACATGCTCAAGGTAGACCCGCATGGGAGAAAACCGCCCATTGTTAAGCGAGGCAGGGGACAGGCAACTTTTGGCCCCGGGGATCGGGTCTCCTGGGGCAGTGCAGAAGGGCCGAGACCCTGATGCCTAGACTCGATGGTGATCATGATGTAGATAAGGTGACTCCGGTGCAACCCAGGCCAGCTGTGGATTCTGAAATCTCTTACGCTTGCCAGCGTTTAACTGGAAATCGTGCTGCGCATAAGCCAGCAGTCGCAGGGATGGTCTCTGGTAGCCAACTAAACCCCCTGGCTGGCTAGGAAATTTTCACACAGACTCGGACACGGCTGACATGACTTAGCAGCAAGAAGAGGGGACCCATTCCATTTGAACATCACTGTGTGCAGAAGAGAGAATGCAATTTAATTTTCCTCTCCTTGGGTCTTTGCTTCGGGTGGCTCCAGTCTGCACTGACCTACTTGCAAGGATGTAACATCTGTTTAAGTCTTGGGCTGTTTGGAAAAGACACAGGCCTGTGGAAACTGCATGGAGAGAAAGGTGTATTGTGTGCACTTGATGGAGTTTGGTGGAGACCCGCTGGGATAGTCCAAGCCATTCACCAAGGGTAGCCCTGCCTACAGAGGTTGGTGTGTGTTCTCAAATGACTGAGTACTGGAGTTGATAAGGATGTGTGCAGGAAATTAAAACCTCGGACACCTCTGGGCTCTTATGGATGAGATTCAATTACAAATGCATTTGAATTTCTTCAGGATGAAAACCTAAAAAGGCCAGTTTAGTCTCTGGGTGGGGCACAAAGGAGGTTCTTGTGAACCAGGGGTGAGGATGGAGGATGTCCTTGGTTTTTTTTTTTTTTTTTTGCAGCTTGTTATTAAAATAATGTAGGATCTTCCTTGGCAGTCTGGGGCTTAGGACTCTGTGCTTCCACTGCGGAGTCAATAGGTTTGATCCCTCGACGGGGAAGATCCTGAATGCCATGAAACAAGGCCAAAATAAAAATTGTGTAAATAGTTTATTTTTTATTGAAGTATACTTGATTTTTATTGAAGTATAATCTAGCTTTCATAGTTGTTAAAATAAATAGTTTATTTTTTATTGAAGTATAGTTTCAGGAGGACAGCACAGTGATTCAGTTTTCCTATGTATATATATTCTTTTTCAGATTTTTTTCTGTTACAAGTTATTACAAAATGCTGAGTGTGGTTCCCTATGCTGCACAGTGGTTTCTCCCTGTTCTCTATTTTGTTATATAGCAGCGTGTGTCTGTTAATCCCAACTTCCGAATTTACCCTGCTTCCCCCCTTCCCCCTTTGGTTATCATAACTTTGTTTCCTTTGACTGTGAGTCTCTGTTTTGCGAATAAGTTGATTTTTTTTTCTTAGATTCCACATATAAGGGATATCATATAGTATTTGTCTGACTTGTTCTTCAGTTGCTAAGTCATGTCCTACTCTTTGTGACCTCATGGACTACACCACGCCAGGCTTACCTGTCCTTCACTGTCTCCCATAGTTTGCTCAGACTCATGTCCATTGAGTCAGTGGTGCCATCCAACCATCTCCTCCTCCGCTGCCTGACTTGCTTCTCTGTGTTTAGAGTTAGGCAAAAACGAAGTCTGAGGTTTTGGTGACAACAGAAGGAGACGGATGACTGTGTGAACAGGGTTCCATCTCACTGCCTTTGGTCACCTTTTTCTGAGGCCTGAGAGCATTCAGTGAGCTTACAAGGTGAAGCAGCCGGATTTGTTCTATATATATATTTTTTATTTCTAAAGCATCATTGTGAAGATTTTTTTTTTTTGCATATCTAACCCAGAAGCAGACAGCTGAGAGACAATTTTTAAAGTCCTTGTCAAATTAGTATGATGACTAAGGCAACTGTAGTTTCCTTAATCAAATTATTTTACACACTTTTGGTTACTCAAAGTGACAAATTCCCTTCTATTTGCATAATTACTATATAGCCCCAGGTAGGAAGAAAAAAAACTACCCTGATTTTTTTTTTTTTTCCTTACAGCTTGGTTGAAAATGTTTAGCTAATAATCACTTAAGGGGAAAAAATGTTTCTGACAATTCCTTTCAACCACCTTTGCATATATACCTCAGTTTCCATGGGGGTTTCCTCTTGTGTGTTTAGCAATCGAAGAAACGGAATTAGTTGTGAAGGGACCAAGAGCTGTTTCCTGAATTGGGTAACTCTCTGCACTTCAGTTTTAGGTACCTTCCAAAGAGGGCAACCCAGAGGCCTCTCTGCAGCGGCCCTGCCTTGCTGATCAATTTCTCAGCATTTAAATTCACCTTTTTGCTGGCTGCCTGAACGTTGTCGTTCTGAAACTGCATAAGTTTCCTCTTGTGCCAAGGCCACCTGGGCAAGAGTCTCTCTGTGACTTTCTCTTGCTCTTCTTATGAAAGCAAGCTTGGTGGTGCTGTCTTGTCCAGGGACGGAGTTCACTTAGCAGACTGGCCAGGCATGAGTAAGTGTAATGTCCCCAAAATGACGAGGTTACAGCTGCCTTCCCTATATAAGTAGGCCTGGGAAAAAAAAAGAAAAAAAAAATTCTGTGAATGTTGTTGGCTGGTTAGAAAGAGAGAGAGAGCAGAGATTGGCATTGGTTTCAGGGTCTGTGCCAGGCCTCCTGCAGAGGCTGTGAGAGCCACAGGGACTCATGCTGAGCTGCCCGTGGTCCTTGGATTGCAGGGGCTGGGCCTGCCAGGTGACTGGGGCAGATGAGTGTGTGCAGGTGGGGAGCCTCTGGTGCCGTGGAGAGTTCCACTCTAGACAGAGTGGCCTTTCTCTAGCACCTTGCTTCCAAATCCACAGACACATTTCGCTTGCACAGATTTAACTGCTCACATCATGGACTCCCCATGTTCCTGTGAAGCAGAGTCAAAATGCCCATTGTTGTGTCTTCTCATCACTTCTGCTCACCTGGATTTTGTAGTTGTTGTTTAGCCACTGAGTCACATCCAGCTCTTTGTGACTCCATGGGCTGTAGCTCACCAGGCTCCTCTGTCCATGGGATTGCCCAGGCAAGAAGACTGGAGTGGGCTCCCGTTTCCTTCTCCAGGGCTTCTTCCCAGATCAGGGGTCGAACATGCCTCTCCTGTGTCTCCTGCATTAGCGGGCGGGTTCTTCTGACTGAGCTACCAGGGAAGCCCGGAGTTTGAGGTACTGTGTGCTTAGTCACTCAGTTGTGGCCGACTCTTTGCGACCCCATGGACTGTAGCCCGTCAGGATCCTCTGTGCATCGAAGTCTCCAGGCAGGAATACTGGAGTGGGTTCCCATGCCCTCCTCTAGGGAATCTTCCCAACCCAGGGATGGAACCGAGGGCTCCCTCACTGCAGGCGGATTCTGCACTGTCTAAGCCACCATATCCTGTGCGTTTGTGTGCATTACCCATTTATACACATGTTCTTATACAGGGTTACATCCACCACATACGGTATTTGGGGGGCACATGCAGGGACATTTTGGTGGTAATTTTGATTATATGGAGCCCAGGTGGATTTAGAACTGAGTCTCCCCTGAAGACAAGTCACCTGTATTTTGCTCCCTCTCTGAAATGCCTTTGGTAATCTGTAGGCCAGGAAGATGGCATCCTTGTTCTTTCAGTTTAGTTTTGCTTTCTGTTTCGCTAAGTCTGCAAAACAGATGATACACAGGACACAGTGTCATCAGTGACTCTGCTTCACAGAGTAAGTGAATTGATGAGGTTCTAAGACGCTTGTATTTGACGTGATCTGAGTGCTCAGGTGTTTCTGTGAGAAACAGTATTGCTCAATGATACAAACTCTAAGTTAAATGGTTAAAATTCTCAGGTGGAGAACAGCAAGCACTCGTGACAGCTGTGACTTATTGGTTGCACATCTGAAAACCCAGGATTCATTCCTGTCCTCCTCTTGCCAGCTCTGTGAGCTGGGGTTGATCACTTCATCTCTCTGTGCACTGATGTTTGATTTTAAAACTCATAGTGTTTCTGTATTAACTCAGTCAGCATACATAAAGCACTCTGAACACAAACATGTGGTGAAAAGTCATGAAAAGTGAAAGTGAATTCACTCAGCTGTGTCCGACTCTTTTCGACCCTATGGACTGTAGCCCACCAGGCTCCTCCATCCATACGGTTTTCCAGGCAACAATACTGGAGTGGGTTGCTGTTTTCTTCTCCAGGGGATCTTCCCGACCCAGGGGTCGAACTCAGGTCTCCTGCATTGTGGGCAGACTCTTTACCCTCTGAGCCACAAGGAAATCCCAAATAGTCAATAAATACTAGCTATTATTATTATTAATATAATATGGTTATACATATTTACATAAGAACTACGTAGCCCCAACCAATGAGAAATAAAATTATTTTGGTCAAACTTCTGGTTTGGTTTAGTGTATCATACATTCAAATCATTTCCTGTTTTGCTGTGCATTTTGTCTGGGAGGTGAAAAGTTTTTAAAAGCAAGAGATAAGTACTAGTAAATAAATTGCTATTTCTGTTCATTCCCTTATTATAAGTATAACAATCCATTTCATCTTGTTGTTCAGTTGCTAAGTCATGTCCGATTCTTTGCGACCCCATGGACTGCAGCACACCAGGCTTCCCTGTCCTTCACTATCTCCCGGAGTTTGCTCAAACTCATGTCCCTTGAGTTGGTGATACCATCCAACCATCTCATCCTCTGCTACCCCCTTCTCCTCCTACCCTCAATCTTTCCCAGCATCAGGGTCTTGTCTAATGAGTTGGCTTTTCACATCAGGTGGCCAACGTGTTAGAGACTCAGCTTCAGCATTTCATGTTACAGATGCTATAAAAATTATTAGTCACGTGGAAGATAAATCCACTATAATGGTTCTGCTGGCCATTTACAGTCAGTGGGTACTTTGAAGTGAACAGAGAAGGGACGGCACATGGCCAGCCGGGAGGACAGGTGCTTCTCTATGGGAGGCCCTGAGGATCTTTGCTCTGGTTTGTGGCCACAGGGTAGAGAAGATTGGGTAGGTCTTCTAGGTTTGTAGGCAGCTGAGAGGCAGGGAAGAGAACATTGGACTTAGAGTCAAAAAGACCTAGGTTTGAACCTGGACCTCTTCCTTACTTGCTCCCAGTGACTTGACTTCTCTGAGCCTCAGTATTCTTATCTGAAAAATGGGATACTGAGAGAGCCTATCTTACAGATGGTTGAGAGATTGAAATTCAGGGACACATGATAGAGTGCTTCTTGTAGGGTGCAGTGTTCAATAGCTGCTTTACCAATAATGGCATAGCCCTACTCGCTGACCTTGACACAGCAGACATCCCTTCCAGGGGACCTGAGGGTGTGGGCTGTTGTGTGTTCGGTTCAGTCGCTCAGTTGTGTCCGACTCTTTGCAACTCCATGAATTGCAGCACGCCAGGCCTCCCTGTCCATCACCGACGCCCGGAGTTCACTCAGACTCACGTCCATCGAGTCAGTGATGCCATCCAGCCATCTCATCCTCGGTCGTCCCCTTCTCCTCCTGCCCCCAGTCCCTCCCGTCATCAGAGTATTTTCCAATGAGTCAACTCTTCGCATGAGGTGGCCAAAGTACTGGAGTTTCAGCTTTAGCATCATTCCTTCCAAAGAAATCCCAGGGCTGATCTTCAGAATGGACTAGTTGGATCTCCTTGCAGTCCAAGGGACTCTCAAGAGTCTTCTCCAATTATTTCCTTAATTGGAGATCTGTTTCTCCGGATGAAAAGTAGCCACATTAAGGCTTCCTGGGGTGTTGGGAGGTGGACGGGGGCACATATGTTGTGGACATATGCTACCCTCCAGGCAGCCTTGTTCAAGATGTGCAGCCTCAGAGCTCAGCCCTGGTTGCAGGGAAGGGCTGAGGTCCCACTTAGCACCCACTGCCTTCACCTTAGTCCTTTTACAGTTCTAAGCAGTGATGCCAGAAGCTCAGCTCCTCTGTACACTGGGGCTGAATCAAATCTCAGAGACGGAGTGTTGGGTGAAGTAAAAGAGAATAGCTTTATAGTTTGCTGAGCCAAGGGGGCAGCAGTGGGCTAATGCTTTCACAACCATGTGTCCCAACTTGGGGAAGACAGAAGTTTTACAGCAGTTGCTCAAAGAGGGTGTGATCCACTCATAGACATTCTTCTCATGAATTGGTGGTTAGGAGTCAGTATCATCAACCTTCCGGTCCAACTGGTCCGGGGTCTGCATGCTGGTGCAGCCTACCATCATTAATTGTTAATTTCTCCCATTGGAGGGGGTTTCAGGCTCTATAGAATAGCTCAAAGATATGGTTGTGTGTTTGCCTTGATGAGGAATCAGAATCTTGCCCTAAGGCTTCTCTTGACTGTTTCTCCTGGGTCTCACATCCCCTTCCTTCCCTCATTAACAACTGCTTGAATCTGCCCTTTGGAACTCAGGCAAGGTCATGGAGGCTGCGTGAAGGTTGTTTCCTGTAATCAAAGGGATGGGGGACACAGAAAGGCCAGGAGCCCCGCAGGACCCTGCTTGGTATCAGCAGGGCTCAGCAGACGCAGTTGAGGGCAGTTCCCTGATTATGGTCCTTTTTGGTTTCTCGGAAGCAGAGCGAAGGAGATTCTGACAGTCTTGATGCCCGTTTGGTGGACGCGTCCATCAGGGCCTGCGGCTTGTGGGGGTCACACAGCAGGGTACTTACCGCCTGGCGCCACTCTCCTCCCGTCAGTGGTTTTGAATCTTCTCTCCCCCAGCCAGGTCAGTCCAGTCCTTGGGAAGGACAGGGCCTGAAATGGGCCCTTCTCAGTCCAGCCAGTTGCCATGTTTATTTTAGGTGAGTTCTTAGGTTCACCTTCAAATGCCACAGGCGTTGCAAGAACACACACGCTGAGGACCCATGAGCCCCAAACCCTGGTGGCTCCCTGAGGAAGGAACCTCTCAGCTTTCTAAAGCACTGAACTCTCTGCAGCCACATTGTGGAGTGAGCGAGCCCAAGAGACTCCTTTCCAGGGGTTTCGCCACAACATGCAGAGCGGAAGTGGCCCGTGGCCCATTGGATGTGGGCAGACTCTCTGTCATCGACTCTTCCCAGCTTCTTTCTTTCAGTTCTTCTTTGTGACTTGAGTCAAGCCCTTCTGAAAAGGGAAGCCCTTTCTGACAGACTGTTTAGTTGCTTGCTGTTTAGTAGAGATCATGGTAACCCAGCCACTTCTTAAATGACTGGATATTCCTCTCCAAACAGGAAAGAGTTATTTCACTGGCTAAGTTATGAGAGTTGGACATTAGAATTTTCTCACTTATCCCTTCCAGTCCACACTCGTTGGAAATACTTGATGGCAAGAGGCAACATAGGTTGCTGTGGGCCCTGCTGTTTGAAGCAGGGGCAGCGGGGAGGTGTGGGCCCATTCTTCCCTTTGCCATCATGATGATTTCCGCTATAAATACCCTGACAATGGCCCTTCAGTACCTTCTCCTTTTGGGGATGTCTTATCCCACCTGGCATCTTAAGTTACAGGTAACACAGTCAAAGAGGGCACTTCTATAAGGAGAGAGTCTTACTTCCAGGTCAGCTTTGGTTGGAATCTTTGCCACGAGCTGGCTGTGGCCTCAGGCCCATCCAAGGAGACAGTGGTGTGGCACTCTCTTCACAAGGATGTGGCAGAAGGTCCAGGCTGTGGGCAGTAGCAAGGGCCATTCAAAAGCCCAAAGTGTGCCTCTCTGTTCACGTCTCTATCCATCCACGCTCCCTGTGGGAGTTCTGTACTGCGTGCAGATTCTAATTCGTCTGGCGGCTTGCCCTTTGGGACAGGTCTCTGGATAATGAACTTGGCTGTCCAGGTAACCCTTGAAACCACAAAGCCTGTGTGGCTGTCACTTCTGAGCCACCTAAAGCTGTGCAGTGTTAGCAGAAATAGGAAGCTGAGCAGGCTTTCGACAGACAGTCCTGGGGGCTGTAATGAAATGATACAGAACAGAATAGCCAGTTCCTTCCTGCATCTCTGTTCACACAGCCACAGGAACTGGAGAAAGGTAGAAATGAGTCTTTTCACCTCCATTTCTACACTTGCAAGGTTGGGGAGGGAAAGCAGTAGCCAATGATGTTTTTCAATTAAAGACTATTGCAAAGTGTTCCTGCCAATGGTATTGTCTTTCCCCGCACCTTTGGAAAAGGCTCATGTAAAATAGGCAGGCTGTTTCTAATTGTTGGCCCCCTCCCCCCTTCTGGCTGCGAGTCTCCATTCTCAGCTGATTGGAATGAGAAATTACCACCTTGAATATAACCAAGTTGAAATTGGAAAGCCGCCCTCTAACTGATTATGTAAGCTTGAAAGTACTGTACCTGAAATCTCATGTTTGAGAATTCCCTTAATGAAGATAAAAATCTCAAAGCAGCATGGACGCACCTGTTTTTATTATGTAAGATTCAATTATTGTGATGCAACCTGTATAATAAAGAATGGTGTTGATTAGTTCAGCTCTCGGTTGACTTTTTGGGTCAGAGAATTGTTTGAAGTAGACCCACAGGGGCGCTGAGAGCTCTGCCCCCAGGCAGTCGGCGCCCTGCTTCAGCACCAGCACCCCCCTTTCTCTCCAGGGCTGCAAAGGCTTAACCTAGGTCTGTGGTCACCAAGTGCTTAACGTTGCAGGAGGTGGATGTCCATCAAGGTTGGCCTCAGAGATGGCTCATGCCATTCAGCAGAACATGCGGGATGATTGCTGTTGCCTGGAGTGGGCTTTATCTTCGGTCATTTCATTTCTTGAAGCACTGCCATCTTGGCACTTGGGATGTTGATGGCACGTGGGGTGGACTTTGTCTTGTTTGCTATAATTGGCCTGTGTTTCAGTGTGGCTCATGACATCATCCTCTTCTGGGAGCCATACGCGAGGTGGGTACATAGCACAGCATGCTCCAGGGTCAATTTCAGATTCCCAGTCCCCTGAGTTGTAGCCAAGGAGGTTATTTTGTGGCCCTGGTGAATACTGGAAAGAAAAAGACGTAAAGGGAACGAGACCAGTTGAAATAGCTACAGAAGAGCCTCAAACAGAGCTCCCTTGCAAAAAATTTAAGGCAGGACTCACAATGTGGTGCGTTGGGTGGCCTCCCCAGTGCTGGTAAAAACTGTGTTGGTTGCAAGGCTTAATGTACCAACAACAGGTTTTTCAGCCTGACTGCAGGAGGATCTCTTTTGGAAACAAACAACAACAACAAAAAGATAAATTAGTGCCTTCCCTTTACCTTTGTCGGGACTTCCCTGGTGGCTCAGGTGATACAATGCTTGCAATGGAGGAGACCCAGGTTCAGTTCATGGGTTGGGAAAGTCCCTTGAAGAAGGGAATGGCAACCCACTCCAGTATTCTTGACCGGAGAATCCCATGGACGGACTGAGCCTGGCGGGCTACCATTCATGGGGTCACAAAGAGTTGGACAGGACTGAGCAACTAACACTTTCTCTTTACCTTTGCCAGTGTGGTGGAAATGCATATAAATTGATCAAGAAGTCCTCGAGCAGTTCTGCAGCTTTGCTGGCTGCAGCTGGGGAGGTCTGCCTTGCTGCCGCTGGACTCATAGCGGCGCATGGAGCCAGCAGCCCTTGGTCTCAGTCCAAAGGTAGCCCGTGGATCTTGTGAGATGCACAGGTGGATTGATGGTCTAACAGGCCTGTGTCCTGAGGTTGGCCTTGGCCTGCGTGGGAGCCCCGATCTTACGTCTATGTGGAAAGCTCTATGTTTGTGAATTACTTGCATCTTCAGCAGAATCAGGGCCCAGAAGTAAGTCACTTACCTAAATGTGCTCCAGAGCTGCCAACAGTAGCCAGCCGGCGTGAGCAGGTAAACAGGAGAAGTTTTATTTTGGAACGTTATGATTAGAAACATGTATAATTAAAAATAATGTTTTGGTGAATGCTGGGGGTGGAAAACACTCATTTCTCTCACTGCCTTTTAAAGCATCCCTTCTTTTTTTCTTTTAAATAGAATTGCTTCCTGATAGGAAACACTACCTATCCTTAATCTAGTGAATAGATAAAAATATATGCATTTATATTTATCTGTCTTCTGACACTTTGGATTTCCTTGGGGAATGTTTTCATCATTTAAGAATAATAGTACCAATGCAGCCAATTAAAAATAACCCCAGGGTCCTGGCGCCCCAAGCCATCAGGGAAACAATTCCACGCGGCAAGTAAAACATTTCAGGTCCTTTGCTTTAAGAAAGCTGAGAGTTCTTGCTGAGGCCTGTCACCTTCGTGGTTGCCTGTCTCTCTGTGCCAGCTGAGAGCAGTGAGGGTCACGGTAGTCAGCTCAGCTCTGTCGCCTCCTGCTCACTCATTCATTTCTATTCTGACCTCCCCGCACTGGTCCCTGACCCCAACAGAACCAGGCTTCACCAGCCTGGCAGGATGTCACAGTCGGCTCCGTGAGACCCCCGTGAGGGCGTGCTCCTGGGAGCCCAAACCCGGAACACTGTGGAGTGGGACTCTGTGCCAAGCTTATGCCACGGGCACCATTCACAGCTTCACCCAGCTCCCCTCTGCTGGCTTCCCACCGTCCTTGTTCAGGGGTCGAGGCAGTGAGTCCTTCCCTCCGACAGGCCCTAACAATCCAATCCCATCCTTCACCACAGACTGCGTGGTGATTGTTGTTGTCCGGGACCCGTCCTGAGCTCTATTATGTGTGATCTCAGTGGGAGTGGGCTCTTTGTGTTTATTTCTTTGTCTTTATTTTCTTCCATGGGGTCATAGGGAAGTAGGGTCATTCTTAAACATCTTGGGCATCTCAGATGTTAGACCCCCATCAGGTAATATTTTCTCCCTTAGATGTAGAAAGATGTGATGCGTATTAAAGAGAAGGTAACCTTGACAGTTATCCTTGGGTGGGGAGCTGGACTTAGAGGTGGGAAGGTGGATGAATATAAGTGTATTTCTGTGGGTGTTTCTGAAGGAAGGAACCAGGTGAGGTAAGTAGTCTCCTGGGACTGCCGGAACAAGTCATCACAAATTGAGTGGCTTCAAGCAACAGGTTTCTTTTCTCACAGTCCTGGGGGCCAGAAGTCTGAAACCAAGGTGAAAGCAGGACTACCCTTCCTCTGAGACGCTGGGAAGAATCCTCTCTTGCTTCTTCCTCGCTTCTGCTTCTGGAGGTGGCCCTTGTGTCTCTTAGCTTGCAGCTGTACCCGCTAATGTATGACTCTGAGGTCACATGGCATTTCTCCTCTGTGCATCCCTCTCCCCCTCTTATAAGGTGGTGGTGGATGAGGACCTTACCCTAATACCGCATCTGACCTCAATTACACTTCTTAAGACTTTGTTTCCTAATAAGGTCACATTCACAGATCCCAGGAGTTAGGTCTTCACGATGTCTTTTGTGGGGGGCGGTGGGCGGTGGGCAGTGGGCGCATCCAACCCATTAGTGCTTCCCAAGTGGCTTAGTAGTAAAGAATCTGCCTGCCAATGTAGGAGATGCAAGAGGCACAGGTTCAATCCCTGGGTTGGGAAGATCTGCTGGAGGAAGAAATGGCAACCCACTCTAGCACTCTTGCCTGGAAAGTTTCATGAACAGAGGAGCCTGGTGGGCAACAGTCCATGGGGTCACAAAGAGGCAGACATGACTGAGTGACTGAGTGTGGGCACGCGTGAAAACAGTCTAAAGGTACAAAGGAAAAAAAAGAAGAGGACAAACTCTGCCCTTTTTAGAGTTTGGGAGTGGGTAAGAAGATTATGGGATATTGATCGGAGAGTTGATCTAACTGGGAAGTTCTGTCTTAGAGGAAATGCTGCCCTGCGATAATTCCTTGCTTGCTCTCTATAAGAAGATAACCGCGTTTCTCTCTGTGAGGGGCTGGTGTGGCTTGTAGGAGTGGGCCTGTTGGATTATTGAGTAGCTTTGAACACATCCTTTCTGTATTCTGGGTGTAACTGGATGCAGAGATTGCATTAGATAATCACATCCTTTGATGAAGGGCAATGTGTGTTTTAAAAAGCCTAGAAATACATGCAAGTGAGCATCATATGTATATGGATGTTGTGTGGGGGTGTGTTTGTGAGCAGCCCATGTCCCCTGTCTCTTATACTTGGGACATATTCACAACTGATAAAATGTGCAACAGTCCCCATCTCCTCCCTGAAGCCCAGTCTGATTCGGTGAGGTTGACAGACACTTTAGGGCTGTGCCAGCCAGTCTGAGATTTGGCCGGGTCCATGTCCTGTGAGGACCAGACATCTGCCTTCTCACCTCATTCATCTCCGTGGTTTCTGGGTGGACGTGGGAGCTGCATGATTCTTGGAATTTCCCAGCACACGCTCCTTGTAAAGACTTCAGCTTGGTCTCTGCCAAACTAATTAACTTGGACAACTTCCTTAAGTGCTGTAAGCAATATAGAGTTGAGTAAGGCATGTTCTTGGCCCTCATGGTGTTGATACATTTCAGTGGGGGAGATGGCCTGTTTTTATAATGTTTTCATTAATTACTCATTCATTAGACTGTGTTAGGTCCCGGGCCAGGCAGTGGGGTCAACCCTCTCGGAGCCTCGGAGCTAGTCCGGGTGTGTTCACCCGGGTGGTATGATCTCTGACCATAGCAGCAAAGTGCTGGTGTCGGGGGGAGGTGGTGATGGAGATGGATTTGAGAGGATGAGGGAAATGGTTATGGTTGCAGATGGAGAGTAATTTGCTTGACTTTGTTCAGGGTAGATCTAAGGGAATGAGCAGTCAGGGTTAGTGTTGAAAGAGTCTGGCTAGAGAGAGCCCTTGGATGTGGGGTGGAGCTGGGGAGCCCCCGCTGGAGCAGAGGCAGGCTGGGAACAGGGGGCCACGGCCGCATCCTGGAGCGTGCCAGGGCTGGCACCAGGGAGCCTCAGCTCCAGCCAGCAGTGTGGGGGCTGTTGGTGCCTCTCTCGGCCGTCTTCTGTCCTCCCCCCGACCCCACTTTGAAGTAGTGCCCGAAAATGCTGCTAGAAGCGAGACTTTGAGCATGTGGAAGGAGGCCACATCCTCAGATGGGGCTAGGAGCAGGCATGGCTGTGTTGCATGATGGAGCTGAGGGGCAGGAGGCTGCCCCGGGTCCCAGAGCACTGTGGTCAGGGGGACCTTGCCATCCACACACAATGACACCTCTGTCTTCATCCTCTCTCTTGAGTTATCTCCAAATGAGATTTCTGCAAGATGAGCCAGCATTAGGATAGGTCCTCTCCTATTGGACTTTAAAAAAAAAAAGAAAAAGAAAAACACTGTAGCTTGGCCTTGGATATATCAGTTCTGGATAACTTTAAAGCTGGTAACAGAACAAACTGTGTTCACACACAGGAAACGTCTCCAAGCAAAAAGTGGGCGTGTGGTTTTCAGTTTAAAAATTGGATGGAGGCCATTCAAACTTCCCCTCCTGCTCTCCTTGAGAAGAACTTGGCAAGCTGCTGGGGCAGAGTGGGGCTGGGGCGGGTTGGGGGGGCACTCGTCCTTGGAACAGTCATCATTACATCTGCTAAGACTTTGTTTCCTAATAAAGTCACATTCACAGATCCCAGGAGTTAGGACCTGGGAGAGTCCAGAGAGAAGATATCCTAGGAACAGGGCTGGTTAGTGGGATGAGGCCCCATGACGTGGGGACTAGGAGGCTGGTGGATTTACTGAGCATGTTTGCCCTTCAGCTTCAAAGGCTGTTGTGGAGGGTGTGTGGAGTCTGGCTGGAATACCTCCCTGCCCTGTGGACTCACACCTGTTGCCCCACACGGCTGATTCCAGCATGGGCTGAGATGTCTCGAAGCCCTGTGTGGCCACATTGCTTGGCTTTACCATTAACTTGAACTTCAAGTTCATGCTGGTGGCTTTTTTTTTTCTTAACACAAAGACCTTATTGTCTTATTTATTACGCAAGGAATGTGTGTGTTAAAATTTTGGAAAATACAAGTAATTATAGATGCATTACAAAGTGAAGAAGCAGACGTCATCCGTGATGCTGTGACCTGGAGTCGCACTGTTGACTTTTTGCTGGGCGAACTTTCAGTCTCCCTGGGTCTACCCACCCACATTATTCCATGGCTTTGAGGATGTGATAGTGAATATACCTACTTCAGATGAGCGTGAGGCCACCAAATGAGGTAATCTATTCAAAGTGCCTAGCCAGCACTTCTCTGCAGTATGTTGCTCTTGTTAATTATTTTTATAATAAAATCATATCACATTACACATTCTGTTTGGAACCTGCTCTTTCCCCTAAACCATTGCGACCACTTTCTGTTACCTTACATGTTCTTTTCTGGAGTCCTGGTTTTAAAGGAAAATGACCTTATGGTAACTAGACTTATCAAGATGGTCATTTTGAAATGTATAGAAAGAACATCAAATCACTACCTTGTACACTGGGAGGTTACCTAGGGTTGTAGGTCAATTATACGTTAAAAGCAAACTCATAGAAAAGGAGATCAGATTTGTGGCTACCAGAGGCAGGGATGTGGGAGAGAGAAATGGGTGAAAATAGTCAAATTACTCAAACTTCCAGTTATGTTGAATGAGTAGTAGGGATGTTTTGCACAACATGATAAATGTAATTAACACTGCTGTCTGTTACGCGACAGCTGTTAGGAGACGAAATCCTAAGAGTTTTCATCACAAGGAAAGAAATGTTTTTCTCCTGTTTCTTTCGTTTTTATCTGTATGAGAAGATGAATGTTCACTAAACTTATTGTGGCCATCATTTCACTACATATATAAGTCAAATCACTATGTGCGCTTTACACTTAAACACAGTTGTATGTCAATTATATCTCAACATAACTGGACCAAAAAATTTTTTGTAAGAGAATAAGAAAAATGACCTTCCTGTTTTTGTAAAAATAATATATGTTCATTATGAAGAATTTTAAAATGAAGAAAACTTTGAATAAAGATAGTTTCAGTTCAGTTCAGTCGCTCAGTTGTGTCTGACTCTTTGCGACCCCATGAATCACAGCATGCCAGGCCTCCCTGTCCACCAACTCCCAGAGTTCACTCAAACTCGTGTCCATCGAGTCGGTGATGCCATCCAGCCATCTTATCCTCTGTCATCCCCTTCTCCTCCTGCCCCCAATCCCTCCCAGCATCAGAGTCTTTTCCAATGAGTCAACTCTTCGCATGAGGTGGCCAAAGTATTGGAGTTTCAGCTTCAGCATCAGTCCTTCCAATGAACACCCAGGACTGATCTCCTTTAGGATGGACTGGTTGGATCTCCTTGCAGACCAAGGGACTCTCAAGAGTCTTCTCCAACACCACAGTTCCAAAGCATCAATTCTTCAGCGCTCAGCCTTCTTCACAGTCCAACTCTCACATCCATGCATGACCACTGGAAAAACCATAGCCTTGACTAGACGAACCTTTGTTGGCAAAGTAAAATCTCTGCTTTTCAATATGCTATCTAGGTTGGTCATAACTTTTCTTCCAAGAAGTAAGCGTCTTTTAATTTCATGGCTGCTGTCACCATCTGCAGTGATTTTGGAGCCCAAAAAAATAAAGTCTGACACTGTTTCCACTGTTTCCCCATCTATTTGCCATGAAGTGATGGGACCAGATGCCATGATCTTCGTTTTCTGAATGTTGAGCTTTAAGCCAACTTTTTCACTCTCCTCTTTCACTTTCATCAAGAGGCTTTTTAGTTCCTCTTCACTTAAGGAACTCCAAATTCTACCATTCAGAAATAATCATGATGGATGTCAGGGTTTGAGAGTGATAATCACCTTTCTACTTCCTTTTTTCACCAATTAAGAATCAATTAGGTGGTAGACCTAACATCAACTACAGGAGTATAAAAGTAGCATCTTGGAATTTATATGGAAACATTTGGAGTTGGGGCTGGAAAACTTAGTTTATGGACAAATTCACGCTCCTTGCTACTTTGTTTCAAGTCAGAGTGACAAGCTATGTGTCCCTGCAGGGGCAAACCCACTCAGCTTGGCTCCCGCAGGAGCAAAGAATGTGTCTGTCCTGAGGACTATTCACAGAGGAGAGGAAGAGATTGGGAAAGCGTGCTAGGTTTCTTTCTCAGCCTTACTGATTTGGTAAGTCACTCCAGCCCCCTTTGGGGAGGACTGAGTGAGGAAGTTGGAAGAACAGGTGGTTTTTTTCTCAGTGACTTCTGAAGGTAGAGAGCTTCCTCTAGCACGGATCAAGGTATGAATTCTAGGAGGAGTTTAGAGTGAGTCCGCCTACAAGGTGGGAGACCCAGGTTTGATCCCTGGATTGGGAAGACCCCCCTGGAGGAGAGCCTGGCAACCCACTCCAGTATGCTTGCCTGGAGAATCCCATGGACAGAGGAGCCTGGTGGGCTACAGTCCATGGGGTTGCAGTCAGTCACAACTGAGTGATGATGCTTTCCCTTATAATTAGCAGCAGCAGCATACCATTGCAGAGTTGTTCTGTGCTTACATGGAGAAATGGCGGGCTGGCTGGGCATACTTAATAAGATATGTGTTCTTAAAATGAAAAGTTTAACTTCAGTCAAGTTTAGTAGAAGATGCAGGGCTTCCGCGGTGGTTCAGTGGTAAAGTGCCCTCCTGCCAATGCAGGCATCGCGGGTTTGGTCCCTGATCCGGGAAGATTCCACATGCTGTGGAGTGACTAAGCCTGAGAGCCACAGCTAAGTCCACGTACCACCAAACTGCTGAGCTCACGCACTGCTGACGCCTGCACACCCCAGAGTCCACGCTCCAGAACAAGGGAGCCCACCACGAGGGGAAGCCCCAGCACCACAACTAGAGAGGAGGCTCACTCACTGCAATTAGAGAGAAGCCCGGACTGCAATGGAGACCCGGGGCAACCAGAAACAAATAAACACAATTTTAAGAAACTAACAGATGATTGAGTTAAAACTGGATAGAGGCCACTGTTTTCTGCCCTTGAACGCTGCTGTAGAGGAGTCCATGGCCAGTCTAAGCTTTTCTCCTTCATAGATTGTTTGCTTACAGATGAGGTACCTGGGCAATTCTTTTTTAATCCTGGACATATAACTTAGTCACTGTATATGTTACTGGTGCATAACATGTGCTATACGTTTCTGGAACTTGATGTTTTCATTCAGTTAACAGAGTCCATTCTTTATTAATTTCAGGGCACTTTTCTTTTGCTGCCTTTTGTACTTTCTTGGTTCTGCATGGTGAGTTCCCTGCTATAACCATGCCAGTTACCTGTGTTGGATTGTCTTTGAACTCCTTAGTTATTTGTTTTCCTTTGATTACTTTAATCTCTGATTTTAGGCCTATATTTACTGTGTTGATGTCTCGCTTCCCTCTAGTCAGTACATTGGTTCGAAGGCACCTTTCCTTTGTTCTATACAGATTTTATTTTATATATTGATCCCTAGTGTTTATTTTAATCTCCAATTTATTTCTTTAGGTCTACAATCTTGTTCCTCTTTGTGTTTGTTAATATTGCTTTGACTTTTCAGTTTATTGAACTCATAGTCACATAAAGTTTTTATGTTTCAAAGATCCTTTCAGGGGAACCCTCTTCTTGGGTTATGTTTTCTTTTAGGCCGAATACTTTTTTTTAAGGTTTTTTTTTTTTTTTTTTTTTTTTTAAGGTGGATCATTTTGAAAGTCTATATTGAATTAGGTTCAGTATCATTTGTGTTTTGGTGTTTTGGCCCTGAGGCACGTGGGATCTTAGCTTTCCCGCCGGGGGTGGATCCCCCAGCTCTGCACTGGAAGGTGATGTCTTAACCACTGGACCACCAGGGAAGTCCCGTGACTGCTTTGTCTTTGATTCAGTGTTTCATTTTTCTCTTTCCTTCAGGAGTCTGTGTTTACAGCTGCCATGCTTTTTTGTTGGCTTTTTTCCCACTTAGTTCTTGCCGGAGTGAGTCTGCCCAGATCTTTGTTGTTCTGGGTGTGGGTAATTTCTCCATCTGAAGCTTCTCTTTGCTTCCCCTTGACCGCCCAGTCAGAGTCTGAAGGCTGTTGTTTCTGCCGATGCTTTCTGTGGCCGGAAGACTCCGAGCCCCCAGGACGCGCTGAGCTGTAGCAGGTGGCGCACAGGGTGCAGACTAGCTCTGGCCAGAAGACGTGGGCTTGGTGGCTCTTGCTCCGGGGATCTTTCAAAGGTCCTTTAAGTGGGCTCTGTCTTCCTGTGCGGGGGCGCACCCTGAGTATCCATGGGCGGCATTCTGTGGCTTAGCTTTCGCTCCTGGAGCCTTCCCTCCCTTCCTGCAGGGATAAGCAGCCGCATGGCTCACAGCTCCTCCTCAGCCTTTCCTCCCGTGTGGATGCTCTCACTTTTCCCAGTGAGAAAAGAGGAATACACGGATACCTAAGAGGGTGCTTTTCTCCAGATATGCGATATTAATGACAGCTGCTACTGCTAAGTCACTTCAGTCATGTCCGACTGTGCGACCCCACGGACTGCAGCCACCCAGGCTCCTCCGTCCATGGGATTTTCCAGGCAAGAGTCCTGGAGTGGGGTGCCATTGCCATCTCCTAATGACAGCTCTCGGACATTATTCACTGGCTCATCTTCCCGAGGGTGGTGGATACAGACTTACGAGCCTGTTCTGCTCTTAGAAATTTTCTTCACTTTTCTTGGGAGGCAGTATTTGGTTTTATGACACTGGGGTGGGTTCATTCTCTTATTTGTTTATTGACTGGTAATTATTTTATTTCTGATCTCTTCCTCCCCCCCCTTTTTTTTTTTGGTTAAG